>NC_089781.1:92942987-92972987 GCF_040412425.1 Macrobrachium rosenbergii
ACACCGGCGCGAAACTCGCAAGTAACCAACTAATAAAAATAAATAACAATAACAATCAGATAAGCAAGCGGAACAAACACATCAATACATCACTGATGATTCCCTCAATCCGAAGTCATAATTGTCAAAAACGATAAGGTCAATGAAAAGAATAAAAGAACAGAGGAGATGGTGTTTGTTGCTATTTCTTCATTGGCTGACATTTTCCGCTTCTCCTGGTGCGACCTTTCTCGGCACGTCAAGAATACTGGATTAATAGGCTCGTTTTTTTTTTTTTTTATTGTTGTAAGTGGGGGCGTGGCTGTACTCGTTATTTTTATAATGAAGAAGGGTTTTTTACAGAAATAGTATCTAGACGAACGAAAGATAGGTCTACAGAAATAGTATCTGGACGAACGAAAGATAGGTCTACAGAAATAGTATCTAGACGAACGAAGGATAGGTCAACAGAAATAATATTTAGACGCACGAAAGATAGGTCTACAGAAATAGTATCTAGACGAACGAAAGATAGGTCTACAGAAATAGTATCTAGACGAACGAAGGATAGGTCTACAGAAATAATATTTAGACGCACGAAAGATAGGTCTACAGAAATAGTATCTAGACGAACGAAGGATAGGACTACAGAAATAGTATCTAGACGAACGAAAGATAGGTCTACAGAAACAGTATCTAGACGAACGAAAGATAGGTCTACAGAAATAATATTTAGACGCATGAAAGATAGGTCTACAGGAATAATATTTAGACGCACGAAAGATAGGTCGACAGAAATAGTATCTAGACGAACGAAAGATAGGTCTACAGAAATAGTATCTAGACGAACGAAGGATAGGTCTACAGAAATAATATTTAGACGCACGAAAGATAGGTCTACGGGAATAATATTTAGACGCACGAAAGATAGGTCTACAGAAATAGTATCTGGACGAACGAAAGATAGGTCTACAGAAATAATATTTAGACGCACGAAAGATAGGTCTACAGGAATAATATTTAGACGCACGAAAGATAGGTCTACAGAAATAGTATCTAGACGAACGAAAGATAGGTCTACAGAAATAGTATCTAGACGAACGAAAGATAGGTCTATAGAAATAGTATCTAGATGAACGAAAGATAGGTCTACAGAAATAGTATCTAGACGCTTGAAAGATAGGTCTACAGAAATAGTATCTAGACGCACGAAAGATAGGTCTACAGAATTAGTATCTAGACGAACGAAAGATAGGTCTACAGAAATAGTATCTAGACGCACGAAAGATAGGTCTACAGAAATAGTATCTAGACGCACGAAAGATAGGTCTACAGAAATAATATTTAGACGCACGAAAGATAGGTCTACAGGAATAATATTTAGACGCACGAAAGATAGGTCGACAGAAATAATATTTAGACGAACGAAAGATAGGTCTACAGAAATAGTATCTAGACGAACGAGAGATAGGACTACAGAAATAGTATCTAGACGAACGAAAGATAGGTCTACAGAAACAGTATCTAGACGAGCGAAAGATAGGTCCACAGAAATAATATTTAGACGCACGAAAGATAGGTCTACAGGAATAATATTTAGACGCACGAAAGATAGGTCTACAGAAATAGTATCTACACGAACGAAAGATAGGTCTACAGAAATAGTATCTAGACGAACGAAGGATAGGTCTACAGAAATAATATTTAGACGCACGAAAGATAGGTCTACAGAAATAGTATCTAGACGCACGAAGGATAGGTCTGCAGAAATAATATTTAGACGCACGAAAAATAGGTCTACAGGAATAATATTTAGACGCACGAAAGATAGGTCTACAGACATAGTATCTACACGAACGAAAGATAGGTCTACAGAAATAGTATCTAGACGAACGAAGGATAGGTCTACAGAAATAATATTTAGACGCACGAAAGATAGGTCTACAGAAATAGTATCTAGACGAACGAAAGATAGGTCTACAGAAATAGCATCTAGACGCACGAAAGATAGGTCTACAGAAATAATATCTAGACGAACGAAGGATAGGTCTACAGAAATAGTATCTAGACGCACGAAAGATAGGTCTACAGAAATAGTATCTAGACGCACGGAAAATAGGTCTACAGAAATAGTATCTAGACGCATGGAAAATAGGTCTACAGAAATAGTATCTAGACGAACGAAAGATAGGTCTACAGAAATAGTATCTAGACGAGCAAAATATAGGTCTACAGAAATAATATTTAGACGCACGAAAGATAGGTCTACAGAAATAATATTTAGACGCACGAAAGAAAGGTCTACAGAAATAGTATCTAGACGAACGAAAGATAGGTCTACAGAAATAATATCTAGACGCACGAAAGATAGGTCTACAGAAATAGTATCTAGACAAACGAAAGACAGGTCTACAGAAAAAATATTTAGACGCACGAAAGCTAGGTCTACAGAAACAGTATCTAGACGAACGAAACATAGGTCTACAGAAATACAGTTACATTGTGTAGAAGTTCTCGCCACAAAACAAAACATACAAACGTAACCTAGACGAGAAAGTAAGTTCCTCTCCAACCAAATTTAGTCACAGGACCAGAATACAGGAACCTTTAATTGTGAAATGTTAATGTTTTTGTTTGTTCTCCGTTGGCGTCATTTCTCGGATAAAGCGAAAGTGAGATAGTTAACCTTTTCTCTGGTTATTTTTTGTTGATTTCTTATTGAATTTGTTCCGGAAATGCTTGCTTAACGGATTATTGGTCTTTTGCCTTGTTAAAGATTTATGTATGTGGATGTGTGTTTATATGCAGTACTGTATACATATATATATATATATATATATAAATATATATATATATATATATATATATATATATATATATATATATATATATATATATATATATATATATATAATGGATACATATTCACAAATATATATATATATATATATATATATATATATATATATATATATATATATATATATATATATATATATATATATATATATATATATATATATATATATATATATATATATATATATTGTTTGTTTAGTAGATTACTGCCTTTTTGTTTTGTTACAGATATATATATATATATATATACATATATATTTATATATATGTATATATGTGTATATATGTATGTATATAATGTATACATATATACACACTACATAATATATATATTGTATATACACACATATATATACATATAGATATATTAAACCTTAGCAATAAAGACTATATAAAGAAACTGTGCCATCCAACATCACTAACCACAAACATATAACATCCAAACTAAAATTTTCCATATAAACGATTTAATTTCCGAAAATAAAACATTCATATGGGAAACTCCAGGTGGCAAGCCAATTCATCATTTACCTGTAGAGATTGTTACAATCATTCCCATTAACAGTTATATAGGTGATCACCTTTTACAGTTCCCCTGTATGGGTTACAGAGAAGTCTTAACAATTTGTGAGGTTTTTCTTTTGAGTTACATTGCCATAACTACTAAAAATGAACATTAAAGCAAGTAAAAATGCGTCGAAGTTTCTTCGGCGCAATCGAGTTTTCTGTACAGCGCATAATCGAGGCCACTGAAAACAGATCTATCTTTCGGTGGTCTCGGTATAATGCTGTATGAGGCGCGGCCCATGAAACTCTCAGCCGGCCGTGGTGGCCTTTACTATTGCGTTGCCAGAAGCACGATTATGGCTAACTTTAAGCTTAAATAAAATAAAAACTACTGAGGCTAGAGGGCTGCAATTTGGCATGTTTGATGATTGGAGAGTGGATGATAAACATACCAATTTGCAGCCCTCTAGCGTCAGTAGTTTTTAAGATCTGTGGGCGGACAGAAAAAAGTGCGGACGGACAGACAAAGCCGGCACAATGGTTTTCTTTTCAGAAAACTAACAGTATAGAATAAAAACAATGAAACATTTTCCCTCCCTTGTTATCAGCTCTTGTGTTTCAGTTTAAAACCCTTTGTAAATTCAGAAATTAGAAGTGAAATATTTGACAAGTAAAAATTTATGTAAAAGGATGTTTTACTATCGTATTATTTCAACAGAAGTCTTCTAAACTTTATGAATTTGATATGGACATAAGGCAGTACGTCCATTCGGCCTCTGACTTAATAATAACTAAAAAATAACAACTAAAAATAACTTACGTTGGTATAGGCCTACTAATACTAATGCTGTCGTTGAAATAAATAGGAGAGCTTAGGCCTAATAGTGCCTTTACTCTTCTAACCGGAGCTGCTAATTTAGGATGATTTAAGAGAAAACGAAAGACACTAACCCAAGATGACAAAACTTAACAGAACTTAGAAGAGTAAATTTGAGTCACCATTGCAGTGGGACTTGAGTTTTGGATGAGTTTGAAATAAAAAGGAGAATGGAACACATTTAAATCTGGCATTCCCTGATTCTGGACTGTGTAGACTTTATATAATCACTGCTATAAAGATGAACGAGTTTAGATACTTCAAAAAAAAAAAGAAAATAGTTCTAGCTATCCTTTAAAAAACTAACCTAACTTGACGTTTGATAATCCAAAAAATAAAAGCGAACTAGAAACCAACTCAAAACACCTACTCCATAATACTAGACCTAATGTAACTCAGAATGCCTTAGGCCTACAATTACTGCCTAAATACCATAAGCAACATGAGATTAAGCATCTTTTGGTAAAGGCCACGCAGAACTAACTTTTTTTTTTTTTTTTTTTAAGATTTCATCACCGCGTAAGGATTTCGCATATTTCCCAGGGGGGCCACTGTGGACTATCAAGTGAGTGTGTTGCAAGTTGACAAACCAGTTTTCGTAAAATGACAGCTGTAAAACTCTTATAAAAGACCTGTCGGTGCTACTTTGGCTCGTTATCCACGCGTCACCTACTCCGAGGTGTTAGCACTAAACACCGTATGGTAAATGTGAAAGAGACGTTTATTTTTTAATATAATTTGTCGACCACACAATAGAGAAATGGATGTATATAATACTTTGATTCCCGAGGGGGTAGTACTAAAGACGACGTCCCAAGGAGATTCCGCCATGTTTAGTACTAGCATTTCGGAGCAGTTGACGCTTAGATAACACCTACTTGACGAGGGAAACCGATTCTTGTTGGACTTTCAAGTTAATGACTTCGGACTTGGCGACTTGGGAAGCAATGAGCTTCTGAAGTCCAGTTCCACTGACAGTGCTAGTACTACTGATAACTGCTACTGGTGCTAGTAATGCTACTATTTCTGCTACTGATAGTCCAGTGCTATAGTTATTGCTGCTGCTATTGCAACCACCGTTGCCAATCAATACGACAGCACTAGCAACTACAACAATAATATAAAGATGTCAACATCAGCAACAAGAGCAATAAAGATAGGAACAAAGGATTTAGGATTAGATACATGAATCTGGTTGTTCACAAAAGACGTTGCCTTGTGAATACTTATAAAACGTAAACTTATAAAAGAAACAGCAAAGGAATGAGAATCTTCATAACTCTTAAGATAATGTGAAATCAAAATAAAGGAAGAGATATAAAAGAGATTAAAGTTGTGAATGAATATAATATTAAACAATTAACAAACGGATCACTCGGAAAAGGATAGGAGAAACTAAACAAAAAATTTTTTTATACATAAGACTGTATCTTACGCTGACATTTAAATCAAACAAACCAAGACTCAATAAATTACGATAAGAGATATTCAAATTGTGAATGAGTATTATCAAAGGTATAATAAAGACCAATTAACCTTGTTATCATAACAAAGTGAAAGGACTTCAGGTGATAAAAGTAGACTAACACATGGGTAGTGACCTAATTTTTTTTAACAACTTTTTCAACGTTAGAGAAAATAAAACAAGAACGAGATACAGATAAGAAACATCCCTCTTTCTCTCACTCTCTCGATACAGAAAAAACTTGCCGACGCCGAAAAGGTTTTAGAACGAGTCTATTGAAGAGAGAGAGAGAGAGAGAGAGAGAGAGAGAGAGAGAGAGAGAGAGAGAGAGAGAGGCTGGCTAGGCTAAGCTACACCCACGTGCTGATATCAATAGCTAAGGGAGTGTGACGATCTAGATGATTGCCGCTATATCGGTCTATTTTTTTTTTTTCTTTTGGGGGGAGGGGTACAGGGGAAGGGTTGGGGGTTAGGGGAGGGTGGGGGTTAGGGAAGGGGGATTTTGTTACATGAAACCAAGCGTAACTAAGCGTGTCAGTAAAGGTTTAAATCACTTGACCAGAAGCGGAGGATCAATACGCTTAGTATGATCCGGCGTCAACTTGGGTCTTCGAAAGAAGAGTAAAGAAGTTGACGGTACTGTTTACCTTTGATGAGGTGGAAAAATGAGAGTATGTTCAAAGTGTTTGTTTGAAAACTGGAGTACATGCACGTATGATTATTCTTTTATTGATACTTAAACGTATGGGCCACTCACTGACAAGCATATCTACAGTGCGTGTTAAATTTATGTACACATATTTATAATTGTTTATTTATGTATGTAAGTGATGTTTACACACATATATGCATATATATGTGCATGTATTGCACTCATAGATCGATGCATACATACATGTGTACATAGATTTTGCATGCATATATATATATATATATATATATATATATATATATATATATATATATATATATATATATATCTATATATATATATATGTATATATAATATATATATATATATACGAGAGAGAGAGAGAGAGAGAGAGAGAGAGAGAGAGAGAGAGAAAGAGAGAGAGAGAGAGATCAGCAATTCCAATGTGAATATAGCCACACATTTACAACTATGCACCTCTCACAGGTGTGTAGTACCATTAAACAACCACGTCACAGAATAAAGTACGCTTCGTTTTGCAAAAAAAAAAAATTATCCAGACGGTATCCATCAAGAGCTGGTCGAAAGTGTTGACCAAAAGTGCTGGTCGAAATTGCTGGTCCTTTTTCGGACGGAAACTGGGCATTGTTTGAAGATTTCCTATCAGTTATGGCGCCCGGATTCGAAAGGTTAATTGTTTCGCCTGGTGTCAGGATGTGAAGCTGACAGAAAAAATAAATAGATTGGTCAGTTCATCTTAAAAAAAAAGGAAAAAGAAAAAGGTGTGAAGCTCGATTTATGGATTTGACAAAACCACTTGTTGGTCTAGTTGTAGCTGAAGGGAACAGTAGCATTAGCAGTCTGCTGAATATTATCTTAATGAGGTAAGTAGTTTATTGCTATCATACTACGGCTGGTAAAATAACTCTCGCTTTCGTAATCATTAGTAGTACAGTTCTCATCGCCATCATTAAACAGTTACATTTTTAAGCTGATAATGATAGTGATGTTAGTTTTGTTGTAAATTAGTTTTCGTGAAATTTACTTTTGAACCTAATTCGAGATTTTCAAGATGTTGAAGTGATTTAATGAAGGCGACTGTTGTACAGAACATGTATGATTAGGCACATACACACATATACTGTATATACATATGTATATATACCTATATATATATATCATATATGTATACATATATACACACACACACATATATAGTATATACATATATTATATTATATATATATATATATATATATACTCATTTATTATATACACTATATTCATCTATGAGTAGTGCCTCTAAAGCCTACTTACACACACACACACATTTCAAATCAAATGACATACATACATAAACATATAACACACACACATGAATACATATACACAAACAAACATACATACATACATACATATAATATATAAGTGTATATGAACATATATATTTATATATGTATATATATATATACATATAATGTGTGCATGTGTGTGTTTTAGGAGCACTACTCATATATATGAAATATGCAAACATATGCTCATACATATGCGGTACCTGATACTAATTTTTATATATACTGAGCTCGTCGTTACTATAGTTAGTAATGCAAAATATTGTCCGCAATGGAAATTTCGAAAATAATATACAGGAGACCGGTTACAGAGCGCCACTTATCTTTCCTCCGTGGTGATGCTCTTTGATTTATAGTTTTGGAGAGCATATTTTAAACAAAAGCACAAAAACCAATATAGTTTTAGCATCACTAAAAATAAAGACGCAATTTTGTAGCTCATTTCCAAAAGAATTCTGTGTAAGGTATCCGAGATTTTAATGCTGCATAGTAAAATTATATAATTATGCTTAAATCGCTGAAAAAACATACTGTAGAGCAGAAATGCTGTACAGTCCTAGACCTGTCTGTTCTGTGGCAAGACAGCTGATAAACAAATTTGAAATTGTTTCTAACACTCATCACTGAATATGTTTCAGATTACGCTGTGTATCTTAGCTGCAACAACTTGTGGGTATCCCCAGTATACTCACCCTGTACCATCCAACCCTCTGTTGAGCGGAGAAGCCGTCAAATCTACAGGGAATGTCTCCCCAGAACCTGCTGCACCCAGCACTGGCTACTTGACTCCCCATGGGGGATCCAGTTCACTGTCAAGTGGTCAAGGACCAGCCTCTCGACCCCCAGTTAGACATCCAGTGGTCACACTGCCCAACGTTTTGGCTCAAGTCCAACAGGCAGCTCTGGAACACTCGGCTTCTAAGTCTCCAGCTCAAGCCCCTGCAGTTGTTCCAGGCCCTGTTCCTGTTCCTGCTCCAAGCTTTGCTCCAGAACCCAGTCATGCTCCTGCCTCTACTTTTGATCAGGTGCATGTTCCTGCTGAAGTAGATGCCCCTGCTCCAAGCTTTGCCCCAGCACACAGTCCATCTCCTGCCCCTACTTTTGATCAGGTGCATGTTCCTGCTGAAGTAGCTGCCCCTGCTCCAGTCCCGGCTCTCGGCCCTTCCCCAGTACCAGTTGTTTTTAATTCTCTGAATGCAGCTCCAGCTCCATCTCCAGTTCTGTTTGCAGCTCCTGCTCCTGTAGTAACACATGTTCCAGGTCCAGCCCTTCTTCATGCTCCAATTCACACCGTTGGCCCTGCATTCAATACAGTCCCAGCTCAACCTCATGGCTTGGCACAACTACATTTAATTCCAGCTCATTCTGCTGCTCCATTCCACACCTTTCCCACTCATTCTGGCGTCCAGTTCCACACAATTCCCCATCATCCAGTTCAACACATAGCTAATGTGCCTACTGCACTACAGGTCATTTCACCACAGCAGCACTTCCCTGTTCAGGTTTCAAGTGGTATTGGACCCGTTTTGTTGAATCAAGGTGGTCTCCACGGTCTTAATACACATGCAGTTGGTTCTCCTGCTCTTTTAATAATTGCTAATGACCAAGGGGCCACCAACTTGCAAGGTGGGTCTGCGGCGTTGTCTGATAGTCAGGGCTCTTCTGCAGCGGCTGCGGCATCAGCAGCAGCTGCAGCATCAGCAGCAGCTGGAGCATCAGCAGCATCATCAGCAGCATCAGCAGCATCAGCAGCTGGGGGAAGTAGCTCTCAGGGTGATCTTGAAGGATTTTCACTTGATCATGGTCCTTCCTCTTCTGCAGGGGCTGGTGCCTCTGCACTGGGAGGAGGTGGTGCTGACTTTTCAGCATCACTTGGTACTCCTTCCTCACCTTCATCTCTTTATCATACTCCCACACAGTAATGTTGCAGAGGGAAAGCCTCACTTTAATATATTTGTTTTGTAAGTTTGGAATGTACACTATAAGTTTAATTACTGTGTTCAGCAAGAAAGAGAGTATAATAAAGTTATGATAACCGTGGGAACATTTTTATCCTTTACTTAGTTGACTGCCATTAACTACAGCTGTATAAAATTGGCAAATCAAAAGAACAGGTGATTATAACTCCAGGGTGGAAATATTCTGATGGCGAATAAAACTAGTTCTTCAAGTTTTATTTTGAGTCTGTTCCTTACTTTTATTGGGTATATGCGAAAATTACTAAAGTATTTTCGAATTTTGAATTTTCACGCAACAAAGTGAAAGGAAATCCACTACAAGTAACAATGATAAAGATAAGATAATAGCTACAAATAAAACAAAGCTATACTAGTTAATAAATACAAACAAAAATGTAATTCTAAATAAAAAAAGTAGATAAATACATAATAATAATAATAATAATAATAATAATAATAATAATAATAATAAGATAAATGGTCTTAAGCAAATAGACATGGTAGAATTTTTTTGCAAAAATGAAAAGAACCAGTATCTAACAACAAGACAAATATTTAACCAAATTTACATCGAAAATTAATAAATTTTTATTATTTACTGAGTAGAAAATAACCATATATTTACTTCAAGCTAACACGACCTAATGTACTTCAATTACTCGAGCCTTATCAGTAATTTGAGAAGTCTTGAATATTGTAGAAGACAGAGCTGCTTTGAAAACACTTGAGTCTCCCATGGAAACAATGTACGCTATCAAAGAAAACGGACGTTTTGGACCTTGATTAGACGAAGTTCAGAGTAAATTCAAACTCAATGATTGATTGTTTGGATTGTTTAATCGTGAAAAATGTCGTATTTGGGTTTATTAGTTCCCATTTAAAGACATTACGACTGAATTTCAAAAGTAAATAACTATTTGAATTTAAGAAAAGTCATTGCTCTATGCATGACGCATTTCTGTAATCGTTTTCTTTCAAATACCAACCTTTCATTTGGTTAGCCCGAGTTCCAAGGTCCACACCAGGTTCATTATTCGCTTAGGCATTGAGGAAGGGACTGTGCTGGCATAAGACCAGCTTAATCTAACCAACCAACCACCCAAAGTTCTTGATGGTAAGCACTAAAGAGAGATCTAATGTTAACTTTTTTTCCTCCCTAACGCAGAGTCCGACGGGATGGGTACCCAATACTCGATGAAAAAAACTGAAAAGAGAGAGTTAAGTATATCTTAGTTTAACCAGACCACTGAGCTTGTTAACAGCTCTCGTAGGGCTGGCCCGAAGGATTAGATTTATTTTACGTGGCTAAGAACCAATTGGTTACCTAGCAACGGGACCTACAGTTTATTGTGGAATCCGCACCATATTATGACGAGAAATGAATTTCTATCACCAGAAATAAATTCCTCTAATTCTTGGAGAGAGAGAGAGAGAGAGAGAGAGTAAATAAAAAATGGGAGAAACTGAGCTCTCACACGCATTAATGAACTGAGAGAGAGAGAGAGAGAGAGAGAGAGAGAGAGAGTAAATAAGAAATGGGTAAAAGATGTGCTAAAACTGAGCTCTCAGACGCATTAATGAACTGAGAGAGAGAGAGAGAGAGAGAGAGAGAGAGAGAGAGAGTAAATAAAAAATGGGTAAAAGATGTGCTAAAACTGAGCTCTCACACGCATTAATGAACTGAGAGAGAGAGAGAGAGAGAGAGAGAGAGAGAGAGAGAGAGAGAGAGAGAGAGAGAGAGAGTAAATAAGAAATGGGTAAAAGATGTGCTAAAACTGAGCTCTCAGACGCATTAATGAACTGAGAGAGAGAGAGAGAGAGAGAGAGAGAGAAATTAAAAAGATGCTAGAAACTGAGCTCTCAGACGCATTAATGAACTGAGAGAGAGAGAGAGAGAGAGAGAGAGAGAGAGAGAGAGAGAGAGAGAGAGAGAGAGTAAAAGAAAGCTAAAAGAGAGAACTGAGAGAGAGAGAGAGAGAGAGAGAGAGAGAGAGAGAGAGAGAGAGAAAGATGAACAAACCAACCTCTGCTAAAAACACAAATTAATGAGTTAGAGAGCAAATAAAAACGATCGACAAAAAATCTAAAACACGAGTTGCTCGCAAATAAAAACGAAAAAAAAAAATAAAAAAATGCTGCGCCTCATCCCGGAAACCATGTAACAAAAACGAGCACCCTTACCTGCGAAAACCCACCACCAGGTAAACAGCCCCCACAGGTAAGTCACGGACTGAGGATAAGGGGGTGGGAGTGGGGGTAGGGGGAGATGGAGAGATATGGGGAGGGGAGGGGGAAGGTAGGTCTTAGATGGGAGTTAAGAGTTTCACAGATTTATCTCACATGTTTATAAGAAAGTTCTGAACCTCTCTCTCTCTCTCTCTCTCTCTCTCTCTCTCTCTCTCTCTCTCTCTCTCTCTCATGGTTCTTATCCCTCAGTTACCCTGACGAAGCCCTCAGGGCACGAACTTTTCCCCGTTGCAGGAAGCGAGTTCTCGAAAGTGTGACGTCATAGTGAAAGTTCGTGTTTCTTATGGATTAATAGTTTGGGCAGTGACTGATTTTTTTGAAACTACTGATAAGGGATTTTTGAATTGCCATACCCACTTCCGGTTCGAAATATTGATAAATATTGATAATGATGACGAGATGGCTATAAAATATGAGTATCATGTGAGGTCAAAGATTATATAAAAAGTCAACACTAATGAATGAAAGATATTACTGAAAATATTATTGTTCTTTAAAATTAAGATGATTTTGTTGAAAATGGATATTTCAGTTGAATATTCTTGAAACATAAACAAGTGGATTACAGTGAAATGACTTTGCAATAATACGATTATTTGTGAAAAATTTATCGAAGAAAACCAGCTTATTAACATAGACTTTTTATTCCTCATTATGAATTCTCTTAATTTTTTTTAGTTTTCCGGGTTTGTCTGTCCGTCCACACTTTTCTGTCCGCCCTCAGATCTTAAAAACTACTGAGGCTAGAGGGCTGCAAATTGGTATGTTGATCATCCACCCTCCAATCATCAAACATACCAAATTGCAGCCCTCTAGCCTCAGAAGTTTTTATTTTATTTAAGGTTAAAGTTAGCCATAATCGTACTTCTGGCACCGCTATAGGTACCAACAACATAGGCCGCCACCGGACCGTGGCTGAGTTTCATGGGCCGCGGCTAAAAGTTTCATGGGCCGTGGCTGAGGCCACCACCGGACCATGACTGAGCTTCATGGGCCGCAGCTAAAAGGTTCATGGGCCGCAGTTAAAAGTTTCGTGGGCCGTGGCTGAGGCCACAATCGTACCATGGCTGAGTTTCATGGGCCGCGGCTGAAAGTTTTATACAGCATTATATGCTGTACAGAACTCTTCGGCGCGTTTTTTACCTGTTTATTATTTTGCTTAATCATCATCAATTACTTTTTATTACTTTGGTCGTGATAAATACTAAAAACTTCGTTAGTTCTCTCTCTCTCTCTCTCTCTATATATATATATATATATATATATATATATATATATATATATATTATATATATATACATACACACACACACAATATATATATATATATATATATATATATATATATCCTTATATATATATAATATAGCGGGGTGCATATTAATGGAGCAAGGTGAGTAAAGAGAGAAGAGAGAGAGAGAGAGAGAGAGAGAGAGAGAGAGAGAGAGAGAGAGAGAGAGAGAGCAAAAAGACTACCTTTCCGTTTAAAAATACAAGGATGCAATCTTTATTTAGAACGATGTATCAAGAAACGTCACTAGAGAAAAGGCCTAAAATAAGGCCTAAAATATCTGTACTGACGTACTGTTATCGGTCCGGTCATCTAAAAGATTAAAAAAAAAAAAAATATTCAAAAGAAAAATTGCCCAATCGTTTATCGGTCGATTTTAATGGACTGGATTATCTCTGTGGTATAAAAGACATTCTTGAAGTGTTAGTAATTAGTACCTCCTCTCTCTCTCTCTCCCTCTCTCTCTCTCAGATTAAATATTCGATATTATAGAAAGTCACTGGGAGACAGGTGAAGAACTGACAGCCTTAAGAAGAAAGCTTTCACAGAGTAAATATATATAAAAAAATATAAATATACATAGATATATAAATAAATAAATATATATTATATGTATATATATATAAAATATAAATATACACATACTATATATATATATATATATATATATATATTTATATATATATAGATATATATATATAAACACACACATATACTATATATATATATATATATATATATATATATATATATATATATATATATATATATATATATATATATATATATATATATATATATATATATATATATATAAATATATAATATATGACAGAGAGAGAGAGAGAGAGAGAGAGAGAGAGAGAGAGAGAGAGAGATCAGCTCAGTCCTATCTCAAACACTGGATGATATCCTGCCATAAAGTAAAGCGAATAAACATTCTGCCCAAAAAAACACATCGCTTCTGGTAACCCAAAGACTCAAAACCAACTTCCTGAATTTTTATTTTTTTTTTTTTTGTTGAATTCACCCAACATTTGATACGCAAATCTCACTTATCACCCTTCTCCGACATGCTGCACCCACAAAATCTCTCTTTACACGCATTAAACATCCCCTTCCCCCGCCCACACGCGCCCCTACGCCACGCCCAAAGCGCCCACGTTTCCTTCGAGACGAACGACATTCACCTGTTTTCGTCCGCTGATGTTTTGGTATTCCCCAGTGGAAGACGCCCGCCGCCCCCAGTGTTTACAAAACGAAGTCGCTTGATTTGCCCCACTTCCTCGTTTGTGGAGGGTATAAATATCTATATACCTTTCTATCTATCCATGTATTTGTATACATGCACATACACACACATATATATACATATATATATTATATATATATATATATATATATATATATATATATATATATATATATATATATATATATATATATATATATATATATATATATATAACAAAACAACTTATGCATGAGAAGTAGACACGAACATTAACGGAATGTTAGACAAGACAAATAATTGATGAGTTTCAAATAGCTTCTTACATCTCCCTCATTTAAGGGGTGCCAGGATCAATAAAAAGATTAACCGAATCTCCAATATGAAAAACGAGTTTCCCTTTTGGATAAAAGGCTCATTTTCGACCCAGCAAAGGATTCTTTTTCTTCCAAACTTTCAAATACAAGACAATGACTGTTTCGTAAAGTTCTACAACCAGTTTACAGAATATATTTATGTGTGTATAAAAGTACTAGGTGATTTTGAAATCATGGGTATTCGTGAACATTCAGACATCCCTTACCAAGAGGAAAACCTCATGGTGTGTTTTCTGTAATATCTAATACTTCGAAAAAGTAAGACTGCAACGACTTTGAAAATACACCACACAGCATACAACTCAAAAAAAAGGAAGAAGAAGCAGAATAAGAAGAAGAAGAAGAAGAAAAAGGGGCGTGTCCTACATGTCTATCCTGGTTAAAACAAAACCAGGAACCTCTGGTGGAAAAAGATCAATTTAACCTCAACAGATCAGGTGAGGTGCTGAAAGGGTTAAGACGCCTGACGTGGACCTCAGGACTCTTTAAATCAACGCAGACGACCTCCAGAGATAATTTTAACCTTAGCAGCTCAAGTAATCTGACGCTGTGCAAACATACAGCACTGAATAAGTGGTCTTAGGTCTCTTTACTGTCTAACAACAAACAATAAGTGGTGTTAGGTCTCTGTACTGTCCAAAAACAAACAATAAGTGGTTTTAGGTCTCTGTCGTCCAAAAAACAATCAATAAATGATTTCAGGTCTTTGTACTGTCCAAAAACGAACAATAAGTGATTTCAGGTCTCTGTACTGTCCAAAAACGAACAATAAGTGGTCTCAGGTCTCTGTCCTGCCCAAAAAACCAAGAACCTCTGGTGGAAAAGATCAGCTTAACCTCAGCAACAACAAGTCAATCTCAAGCAGTGCCACGGAAGAAAACAGCAGTGCCATCTATTGCCATGAGAGGCACTGTGTTCGTTCACGTGCCCAGGAGTCACACGTCCACCATTTTGACCAAGAGACACCAGGTTGGGCAACTCCTCGTCATACAGGTAGGTGCTTAAATAGCCACAGGTAGATCTTGGTTATCGTAATTAGTGTACAGGTTAAATATGATTTTTTTTAAAGAGGATTATGCATTTGGAGGTTTAGAGAAAACCAAGATTTGACAATTTTGTTAATTAAAAGTTGAAAGAATGGGTGAAATGTTTTATTAAAAGGTAAAATGTCTTATTAAAATCATAAAATACAGGATAAAATACCTCATGAGAGGTACGGCAAAATATCTGATGAAAAAAATAATAAAATAAAATAATAGAAAATAATAAAACACTAAAACTGAAAGAAGAGATAAACACAATTTGAGTATAAAGAATTTCCATCCCATCTTCAAAGAGCATTCCCTTCAGGGGGGTAGTAGTAGTGCCGTCAGTGCACCTCATGCGCTGCACTGTAGGCATTGCTTAAGGTTCTTTGCAGCGTGTCTTCGGCCCCTAGCTGCAACCCCCTTCGTTCCTTTTACTGTACCTCCTTTCATATTCTCTTTCTTCCATCTTATTTTCTACCATCTCCTAACAATTGATTCATGGTACAACTGCTTTGAGGTTTTCCTCATGTTACACCTTTCAAACCTTTTAGTGTCAATTTCTGTTTCAGCGTTGTATGACCTTCTAGGTCCCAGTGCTTGGCCTTTCGCCTAAGTTCTATATGTCCAATTCAAAGGACATTGATGAATTTCTCGACAGAAATTCTTCCATTCTCTAAATGTAAATGACATCCCCCCTGCGGCTCATTCCGACATGAGTAATTGCTTTCCCCACATTAAATATTGCAGAACAAGTTGCATTTGGCGCCTTGTGGTGGCAGGTTGCATGGGAGGTAGTGGGCGAGGCTTTACTTTTTTCGGGTGTAAGGTGATGACATGTAAAACTCACATACGTTTCCTCCCCTGATCATTAGTTCTCTGAGAGAGAGAGAGAGACATTCAAGTTTTACAGGATTTTTTGTTGCTGAGAGAGAGAGAGGGAGAGATTCAACATATACTGTTGCCTTGTGACAGTGCAAAAAAGATGAGAGAGAGAGAGAGAGAGAGAGAGAGAGAGAGAGAGAGAGAGAGATTCAACATATAAAGGTTTTTGCGTCTGTGCAATAAAGATGAGAGAGAGAGAGAGAGAGAGAGAGAGAGAGAAAATAATTGTATCCATCAGCCCTGTTCCTGTCTGACACTAAAGTCAATGCAAAGGCCGCTAGGATGGGCAATCCACTGTGGGCTTGTCCTACATGAATAGTGTTCATCTTCTGAATAATAATAATAATAATAATAATAATAATAATAATAATAATAATAACCCCGCGTGCATTCCTGACTTAAATGAGGAAGGTAATAGCATTTTTCCTGATCGGAAAACCTACAAAATGGTTTACCTGGAAGTCAGTCAAATTTCACTTCGGCGTGAAGTTTATCGGGTAAAGATTTGCGTAAACCGTAAATGACGGAAAAGCAAGTGGTGTTGGAGTGGGGGGGTGGGGTGTTCCGTATCTCACTGTTGAATGAGTTTGGGAATGACATACACACACACATATATATATATATATATATATATATATATATATATAAACATATATATATATATATATATATATATATATATATATATATATATATGTATATGTAATATGTAATGACTGAAATTTCAGTCATCACGCGTAATGCAATTTAGGACATTTGATCCCCCCCAGGAGCTAGTACTGTGAAATACATTTGACCCCAGGGACTAGTACTAAACCCGGCGAAACAGTGTAGGTGACTCACTGTTTCGTTTTAGTACTGATTGGGGATCAAATGTCCCCTAAGTGCATTACGCGTGATGACTGAAATTTCAGTCATTACGCGTAATGACTGATTACGCATGTTGACTGTAACATATATATGTATGTTATGATGCATAAATGGAACTGTAATTCTTTAGAACTGCCAATCATTTTGCACTGATTGACACACATATATATATATATATATATATATATATATATATATATATATATATATATATATATATATATATAAATATATGTGTGTCACACAAACGCACATATATGTATGTATTTATATGTAACACACACACTCACAAACACACACACATATATATATAAAGATTTAACCAAAACACGAAAACGTACATGTAGGGTTTTTTTAAAGAAATAAATAACTTTTCCTCTACAGCATTTACCTCAAGTCTAAAATGTATAGTTACCGAGATACCGGGATCAGGCAACACACAGAACTAAACATAACATCTACAAGATATCATTACACGATATACTTTTTCCTTTTAACTATATTCAGTTTAACTTACCGTCTTCCAGCCCGCGGAGCAGCATCTCTCAGGATGAAGGGTACCATGGCCAGAACCTCGAGGCGGTACGTAATGTCTCAACGGTCCAGGCTTGCAATCCCCTTCTTCTATAATACCGTAATTTTTCCACAGTATAGGTACACTAGTTCTGTAATAAATAAGGCGATTTCAGTTAAAAAAATGTTATAATTTCTTCATTAAATATTCAGTTCATTTATTTTTATATGAATTACTCGTAAAAATAGCCTAAAATACACTAACGGGTACCTGATTCAGTGCTCAAGTTAGCAAGAGTACATTGGTCTAATGGTACGTGATTAAATCACTCTACCCCGATCGGCAATCGAACCCGGGATCTCTTGCTGGTGAGACAAGCATAGTAACCACTGGAATACGAACCCTCTTCCCCAAAACACACACACACACACACACAAACGCATACTAATACGCAAAGACATTTCTTGGACAAAATGGACAACCCCAGCAAACATTTATCATGCGTTCGGAAACCGTAGACCTAATCAACTCTTCAAGCTGACATAATTAATCGATTGTGACGTAGAGGATTAATCAAGTTTCTTGAGCAAGTTGCAGCATGTAAATCTCAGTACGATGAGACAAACTAAATCGCAAAGGTGATAAAACATTTGTGGTAATTACGAGTAACATTCGAAAGACCGTAACAAGCTGTCCAGACCCACTCGAAGACAAGCATCGGCCTAGTTTATCGCCACTGATTAGCTGTACTATCGCCTATCTACTAAACTTCTTTATAAATTCGGTACTGAATACAAAGAATCAACTACGATTTATCAAATGTTACTATACTCGTAAGTCAAACATGTCATCTCACTTAATAATAATAGCAATGAAATCCAAGAACGGCGATGAGCCGTTGTAAAGGCAATCAGTAATCTGTGCTTCCCGCTTCGGTACTATCGCCTGTTTTTTGTAACTATGTTAAGAATTCAGTAAGAAATACAAATGAAAAACTATTTATCAAATGTGACTATATGCTCAAATAAAACACTTCATCTCACCCAATAACTTAATGGCAATTAAATCCACGAAAGGCTATGGGCCGTTGTAAGGCAATCAGTAAACGGTACTTCCCGCTTTCGGTACTATCGCCTATTCATTGAACTATATTAATACTGCGGTACGAAATACATTTAATGAACTATTATTTATCAAACGTTACTATATATTCTAAAATAAAACACTTCATCTCACCTAAAATTAGCAATTAAATCCACGAAAGGCGATTGACTGTTGATAGGGTAATCAGTGATGGGAGCTTCTCCCACCGGCCCACCCTGGTAACTGACAATGTCTTTAAACTTGAAACCGTCAAATAGATTCGGTTACTCGTTCAGTGCGGTTCAATAGTGTATAATAGAATGGTGTTTTGTTTGTGTGTGCTTCTGTGCGCGCGGTAACAGCTGCATGGGATAGTTGAATACGGGAAAGGTAACTATGACGATTTGTTTAGCTTCTTGTTGACGCTGTTTTAAACTGGTTGTGGTTTATGATTTTGGGATGTCAACATAGGTTGAATATTTAGGTGGTAGCACGTCGTTCCAACGTACTGTACGAGTTTGAGGGGTTACAAGTGGAGAGATGTATTTAAATCAAGCTTGTTATATAAAATGGTACCTATTTTTTATTTTATTTTGATGAAATCGTCAAGATAGCTCTGTTAAAGTTAACCATGTTACCTAGACTGGTAGGCCTATCAAGTTTTCTTTAATATAAAAAAATCGCCTAGCAGTGCTCGTTTATTGTTTCTAGGGCTTTAAAGAAGTGCCATTTGAACTTTGGTGACATAAATTCCAAGATGGCCGCCAGGTAACGCCACTTCCGTTTGATCTGAAGCATATCAATCAACAGGACTAGGCCTATTAGTCTTTCACTACCGTATCAGAGCTGATGACTTTTGTGCCCGTAACTTTACGATTTATTAAGGAAAAACTATATAGTGGCACGAAAACAGCAAAGCCATAAACCCAACGGTAATAATTAGGGATTAGCCATCTAGCTTGAACCCCAAATAGGCCTAAACCTAAACAAAACTAAAGGACACCATGTTGTAATTCTACAGAAGAGCTCCGCCGGACTCCATGTTTAGTACCAGCCCTTCGGAGACGAGCACAGTAACATTAAAAACTAAATTTCTCAAATTATATCAGCCAATTTCTTGAACTACCTCACCTGTACTGTATTATATACACCTTTTTTCTATTTTTTTCAGCCAGGAGTTTTATTAATAAACGATATATCCGTGCGGGGCTCTTCTGTAGAATCACCCACCATAATGCTGGTTTATCTCACTAGGAAGAAATTATGTAATGGCGTAACGGTTTAATGAAACTCACAGGGAGACGAAGCATTATTTCAAATGATTCGAAATGGACAGCATGAACTGTATGTAGCCAAGTGTTCCTTAGTAGTGGAACAGTTCCCTCCGTTCTTCTCAGACCGTAAACACCGTTATGTATCGAACGTTTCTCATAATAGTGGAACAGTTCCCTCCGTTCCTTACACATCATTCAAGAGGTGCTTGCCCCCATCCCGCAAAAACCAGAAGGGCCAACAGGAGTCCAAACAGAAGGGTAAAGTGTTTACAACAGATGATAACTTCCATCACTCGTAAACTGGCTTTAAAATGATCATGTACGGGCAGAGAGAGAGAGAGAGAGAGAGAATGGTGCTAGGGGGAAAGGAAGGTGGTAACAGTGATTAACTTTGATTTTGTCTTCATGGAAGTTCTTTTTAAGAGGTTAGCCAATAGTGCAACTGTTGAGATACTTTGAAATGTATATTGTGTACGTGTATGAGTAATATATATTCCCTGCTGTTAGGTTAAACACACAAGCAAGCTCTCTGAATAGCCTGCAAGTGTATGTCACAATTGTTCAGTTTCTTATAGTTTATCCTCCTCTGAAGCATCGTTTGATCTAATAATATGATATGTTCCTCACCTAACCAATTCCCTGTTCTCATATTGAGGTTAGTACCATATTACGGTCATTTCCTCATTAGAATTTGAATTCGAGAACGTTCTTAGGCCTCTTGCCAAATAGTCTCTTAATATCATTACACTCGGAAACAATCTGTATTGGTGGTACACCTGCTTTATACATTGGTCTAAGCCTCTAAGGCATCATCAAATTACAATTGCTCTGACCAGAGGCATATTATGTGAGATTATACTGATAAAATAGATGATTAGTTTGTTCGATCACAAAAATAAGAATTGTCAAAACAAAATAATTAGGCAAATGAAGGCTAGGCTTATTATTATAATGTACAAACGATGGATTGTAATTTGAATTTGAAAGTACATAGTATATTACATTGTGTGTAATAGGGAGTAAATGATACATGTTACAAAAAAGATACAAAGCTGAGAACTGTTGTCTCATATGTGGTTAAAGTCATATGATAAGTATTTGTGATTGTAATTTGAATTTGAAAGAATAGTGCTGTATATGATAAATGATACATGTTACAGAAAAGAGACAAAGCTGGGAAACACAAATGGGTAAAGTGAGGTAAATCAGCCATGTGTATAGTGTACGGAAGATAGGATTAAAAATATGCTAGCTGATGGAGACATCAGAAATTTAGTGAGAATCAACATCTTTTGGATTAGAGAAGAGAACTCAAGGAATCACCTAGATATTTATTTTGCTGATCGAGACCAGCAAAACAGTGATACCAAAGAAACGTATT
The DNA here is from genome assembly GCF_040412425.1 of Macrobrachium rosenbergii. Classification (NCBI taxonomy): domain Eukaryota; kingdom Metazoa; phylum Arthropoda; class Malacostraca; order Decapoda; family Palaemonidae; genus Macrobrachium; species Macrobrachium rosenbergii. Next base: position 92,964,815 of record NC_089781.1, read on the forward strand.
AGTTTAAGTCTTATCTAAATGATATCGAAGGTACGTATTAGTCTAAGACTTTGCAAAATAATTGCACCAAAAACATTAGCCCATGACTTGGCTAAATTCTAATATCAAAGATATGAATCCAGATGAAAAAAGTCACGGAAAAAAAGTCACATTAATCTTTCCTAGATAGTGACCGCCAAGGGTTTTAACTCTGTATATATCCATCTTTGCGGCGTGCTTAGTACAAGCCTGTTGGGGATTACCGTAAAAACATAAAGACTGTAAATATCATCAAGATAATGACCCCCAAGAAACATTGTGAATTTTTCCCAATGACTTGATTACGGCCACCATAAATTAATGTGACTTTATTTTCCTGTGACTTTTTTCCCTGTGACTTTATTTCCGCCCACCCAAAGATATGCATTAGTGAGACTGAGATCTTTAAACTGAAATTGAAAGATGCGGAAACTGGTGAGTTTAAACAATAAATTAAACATATTTGTTATTAAAAAAAATTAACCATGACGCAAAACATGAGTTTATTTAAGAAACTTATCCCTGTAACATGCACTTAAGAATTAGTTAAGGCCTATTCGGAGAGCCTCCAAAAAGAATTTTGGGAAGTGAACTTGAAATACACAGATACATTCATACATACTCGCACATACCTTTCTAATTATTCTGCTGCATGTGTGTTTGTGTATGTGAGAGAGAATGTTTGTGTAGGTGTGTGGTGTGTGTGCGTGGTGTGTGTGTGTATGTGAGAGAGAGTGAGAATTTTGCTCGTTGTTTGTGTGTGAGAGAGAATTTTGCTCGCTGTTTGTGTGGGTGTGTGCGTGTATGTGAGAGAGAATTTTGCCCACTGTGTTTGTGAGAGAGTGAGAGAATTTTGTCACATGTTTGTATGTTCGTGTATGTGAGAGAGAGAATTTTGCTCACTGTTTGTGTAGGTGTGTGCGTGAATGAGTGTGAGAGAGAGAGAGAATTTTGCTCACTATGTCCGAGAATTTTGCTCAGCATGTTTGTGTATATGTGAGAGAGAGAGAATTGTGTGTATGTTTGTGTGAGAGAGAGAGAAAGAAAGAAAGAGGGAGAGTGTGTCTGTATATGTGTGTGTGTGAGAGAGAGAGAGAGAGAGACTGACGTGGAGGGCGAGTATATATAATGTGCTGTCGGTCTAGCTCGCTTATAACTAAATGCAAAGACAAACGAACGCGACTGATATGTATCTCTAATAGGTTTCCGCGCTAGAAGGTCATATAACACCCCCATCTGAGACCCCATCTACTCTGTGATCATTTCACGGTAATTTTCCTCCCTTATAATATTCGCTCTTTCTAGAGAGCGCTTCTGATATTCACTTCCGTGTTTCGTAAATGTTTAGTGTGACAGAGAAAAGGGAATAGGGAAATTAGGCGTATACATTTTTTGTTTTGGTTTTAGAATTGAATAACTGCAAAGATGAGATGGGGGGGGCGGGCGGTTTAAAAGGTTTTTGCTTAGAAAAAAAAACGATACTTATGTTGTTGAAGTATGTGTAAAATTTTGCGTATAAATACGTACACGCATAGACCTATACTAGTATATACTGTATGTACAGAATATATATTATATATGTGTGTGTATGTATAAATAAGTAAATTATATATATATATATATTTATATATATCCTGTATATAAATATATATACATACATTACATATATGTACTTATATAAACATACGTACATATACGAGTATACATACATAGATTTATTAACCAGCAGGAATATTCAGGTACATTCGATCGTAAGACTGAACTTGTTATAAGGTGTACGTGAGCATGTGTATACGCGTATGTGTATTCGTGTACTTATTTGTGTGCGTGTTTGTGTGTATGTGTTTGTGGTCGCGTGTGGCTATGCGAGTGTGGCCAGGGGCATCACACGGACACTGGGAACTATTTTGGGCACATGGCCACCATCTCTTCGCGGAGTGCCATTGCTACCTACCCCTCCCCCTCCCCTCCCCTCTTCTCTCTCTGGTTTCCCTCCTTCCCCTCCCTCTCTCTCTCTCTCACCACCCCAAGACTCTCCCTGGTACTCCCCCTCTCTGTCTCTCTCTCTCTCTCTCTCTCTCTCTCTCTCTCTCTCTCTCTCTCTCTCTCCCCATGACTCTCCCCTGGTTATTCCCCTACTCTACCTCTCCCCTTCCCCCTCCTCCATGATTCTCCCCTGCCATCCCCCCTCCTCCATGACTCTCCCCTGCCATCCCCCTCCCTCCTCCCCTCCACCCCACTTCTTCCCAGGGTTACCGCCACCAACTTCTCTCGTTTCAATCTTTTTTTTGTTTGTTTTTATTCTTTTCATTGTCTTGATAAATCGAATAAAACAATACTTTAAAGTAAATGTTTTTTTTTCTTCTCTCAATATTAACTTGTGATTGACTTTTCTCTCCTTATCGTCGCTGAGAGAAAACATTGATTTTGCTCTCTTTTTTGTAGCTCCTAATTTTATTTGTTTTCCCCTTCCCCTCTCGTGACCTTGCAAAGGGCCAGTGCCAAAAATGCCAACGAAGTGCCCTCCGGCCATCGAGGACCTGACTGCTGGCGATTGGATTATTACATTTATTCGTTTATTTATTATTCATTTATTTATTTATGTATTTGTTTAAATATCTTGTAAATGATTTCATGCAAACAATATTCACGATACACTTAAACATTAGAGACTGCAAATAAATATCGTGTAAATAATTTCATGCAAACAATATTCACGATACACTTAAACATTAGAGACTGCATTTGCAATGTGTAGAATTTTTCCCTATATCTGTTTAATTATTTATATATTTATTTATGTATTTATTTATTTTGTCAGTAATGTCTTGCATTACAAGAATCATGATACATTTAAACGTTACAGAGAGAGACTAAATGTGCAGTTGAGTAGCAATTGTCATCTTTCTTGTATCTATCTTATCTGTCTATCTGTCTATCGACCTTGAAAATCTGACCTTGCCTGAATTGTTGACCTTATCTTACTTGACTTATCTAATGGAGCCGACTACCTTTGACACGGGAATGACCTAGGTATATAGGACACAGTTAGCTTATTCGGAATGTTCATGGTCAGTATACACAGAGTCTTTGATATACCTTTGCTTTATACACACACACACACACACACACACACACACACACACACACACACACACACACACACACATATATATATATATATATATATATATATAATTTATAAACATATATATGTGTGTGTGTATAATTTCTAACCATATACATATGCGTGTACATAATCTATAACAATTTCATGCACCTAACCTAACCTTTCAGTACCCAGTGAGAATTAATAAGTATAACCAGTCACCCTCATTTTGTTTTCCCAAGCGCAACCCCACAACACACACATATATATATATATATATATATATATATATATATATATATATATATATATATATATATATATATATACATACATATATATATATATATATATATATATATAATGTCCTCCTCACCTGCTACAGGTTTTAAACCACCCTCTCTTTTGATCAAGGCAGGGAAGTCGAGTGGCCTGTGCGTCGGCGACCAAGTCGTTAGCGTGGACGGTGTGAGAGCGTCTGGCTGGACGGGAGAGGAGCTCCACAATGCCCTGAGGTACTCGCAGGATGTAACCATCGAGGTGTTAAGGTAAGTTTGTTAATTTAACCATGTGTTTTTTTATTTTTTGAACGTGTTTATTATAAAACATATGATTGGTTGAACGTGTCCATATATATATTATATCTGATTGGTTGAATGTGTCCAAATGTTTGTTATAAAGTGATTGGTTGAATATGTCCATATATTTAATGTACAATATCTGATTAGTTGAACGTATCTTTATTTATCTATTATAAAATGATTATTTTTATCAAGTAATTGGTTGACCGTGTTTATTATAAAACATCTGATAGGTTGAATGTGTCCAACTGTTTGTTATAAAGTGATTGGTTGAAGTATGTCCATGTATTTAATGTACAAAATCTGATTGGTTGAGCGTGTCCATTTGTTTATTATAAAGTGATTGGTTGAACATGTCTGTGCATTTATTATAAAACAGGTGATTAGTTGAACTATCAAACAGGTGATTAGTTGAACTTGTCCATTTATTTACTATAAAACATCTAATGGGTTAAACGCGTCCATTTGATCATTATAAAACTTCTGATTGGTTGAATATGGCCATATATTTTTTATAAAACACCTGCTTGGTTGAACATGTCGGTATAGTTATTATAAAACGTCTGATTGTGTGAACATGTCCATATATTTATTATAAAACATCTAATTGGTTGAACGGGTCCATTTTATTATTATAAATTATCTGATCGGTTGAACGTGTCAATGTGTTTATTATAAAATGTCTGGTTGATTGAACATGTCCATTTATTTATTATAAAATGTCTGATTGGTTGAACATGCCCATTTATTTGTTATAAAACATCTGATTGGTTGAAAACGCGTCCATTTGATTAGACAATTATTAAACGTCTGATTGGTTGAAGTCTTCGTTATTTGGTTGAGTATGTCCGTCATTTGGCTGTCGAGTTTCTCTTCTCATGAAAATGCGTTTGGTTAAAACGCGTTTGGTTGACCATGTTCGTTGTTTGGTTGACCGTGCATTTTGTTAGAAAACGACCATTGATATATCAATGAAAGGTTTGTTCCCATGTTCGGTTTTTCTCATTTTTATTTTAAAACAGAAAACTGTTGTTGAACTTTGTCCGTGCGCACTTTTTATTCCGCCTTTATAAATTATCTCCCCGGCCGGCTTGAAGAGTTGAATTTACTGGTGATGGAAATTCATTTCCTATAACGTGTTTATTCCACAATAAATGTCCCGTTGATTGTAACCAACTGGTTCTTAGCCCGTTAAATTTAATTTAGGATTGTTAATCAGCTCAGTGGTCTGGTTAAACTAAGGTATACTTAACTTTTTTTTGCCCTCAGATCTTAAAAAACATCAAATTGATTGCTGATTCCAGTCATCAAAACAAATTGCAGCCGTCGTCAGTAGTTTTATTTTATTAGACTAAAGTTAGCCATAATCGTGCGTCTAAACGATTGATACGCAACCACGGGGCCGTAGTTAAAGTTTCATGGGCCGCGGCTTGCATTATACCGAGAATCTATTTTCGGTTTCCTTGATTACTAATTGTAGGAAAACTCGATTGCGCCGAAGAAACTTTGGCGCATTTTTGACTTGTTTTCTTTATTAAATAAAAACCTACAACATTGGGATTTATCTTAATGAAGAAAAATTAAGGTAGTCCTCATTGTCATCCCCAGGGAATAAGGGTTTATCTGGGGAATGAAAGGGAATATTCATTAAGTTTTATGAATGGGACTTTGAAAGAGGCGTTGGGCTGGCTCTCGTCATTGTTTACTTAGAGTTGATAATGAGGTTTATAGAGTGGACTCTCTCTCTCTCTCTCTCTCTCTCTCTCTCTCTCTCTCTCTCTCTCTCTCTCTCTCTCTCTCTCTAGAAAGTTAACTTTTGATAAAGAGTTGTAAACTTGGTATTTATTATATATATATATATATATATATATTATATTTATATATATATATATATATATATATATATATATATATATATATATATATATATATATATATATATATATATATATATATATATATATATATTTAAGGACTTTAACAGCTACTACGACACAGTTTCGGAAGAGAACAAGGTCATGGCATGCCTATACAACGGCTCCTCATGTTTTTCTCATCATGGGAGACAAATTTTGGCATAACCTTTAGACCAGCCCACCCTATATATATATTATTTCAATTTAAGATGTCTCTTGTTAAAGAGATATAAAATTAGCTTTTGCTAGGAAGAAAATAGGTTATACGGACTTAGACAAATAAATAATACACCGTTTTAGAACAGTACTAGGTCATGGCTCGCTAGGCATTAATTAATGCAGCCTCTTTCATTCCTTTTACTGTACCTCCGTTCATATTCTCTTCCATCTGACTTTCCACCCTCTCTAACAATTGTTTCATAGTGCAACTGCGAGGTTTTCCCCACTGTTACACCTTTCAAACCCCGTTATTCTCAATTAACTTTTCAGCGTTGAATGACCTCAAAGGTCCCAGGGCTTGGCCTTTGGCCTAAATTTTATATTCTGTTCTTTATAAATATTTTTTTTTCTGATCATGCCTATGGAGATAAGTTGTGGCGTAACCTTTAGAACAGTCCACCCTGTTTTTTTTTTTTTTTTTTTTATCTTTTTCAGTCGTACCTCTGGCAGCGAGGAAACGGCTTATCAACCTGTTGTTTTGACTTGTCTAAATAAACAACCTGCTGATGACGTCTGCTAGAGAGGAAACAGGGAAAAAAATAGAAAAATAAAAGAAATTAGGAGTAAACAGAATAACAAACATTGAACTCTGAATAATGGCGTTTGGAATAATCATTCTCTTAATTCGATAACGATTGATTAGAGGGAGCCAACGTGGCTTATTCCGTCGTGTGGTTAGTCACTTAAGGTTGACATAGGCCATCTAGAATATTAATATTGGTATTTGATATTAAGATTAATATTGATATCAAGTAATACAAATTGGTAATAATTATATTAATATAAATTATAAGTATTAATATTAATTACTGATATTATTATTAGTTTTTAATTTTTTTAATATTGCTTATTAAATTAATTGATTTTGCTATTTGTTGTTGATAAAACATGAAAAACCTGTTAAATACCAAAGTGAAATGTGAACTAAATCAAGTCTTTCATCCCGTTTTGTTACATATATAAATTAATTATGACATCGCAAAATAGTGCCCAGCGTCTAATAATCATTTAGGTATCTAAGAAAACTTATTAAAAATCATATGTAGAAATGGTGATAAGAACATGAAAAATAATTTACTTAAATAAAACTGCGCTGAATTGAATGCAGTGTGTATCTAGACCAGAAAGTTGAAGATAGGCTTGTCTGTCCGTCCGCACTTTACTCTGTCCGCACTTTTCTGTCCGTCCGCACTTTACTCTGTCCGCACTTTTCTGTCCGTCCGCACTTTACTCTGTCCGAACTTTTCTGTCCTCACTCAGATCTTAAAAACTACTGAGGCTAGAGGGCTTCAAATTTGTATGTTGATCATCCACCCTCCAGTCATCAAACATACCAAATTGCAGCCCTCTAGCCTTAGTAATTTTGATTTTATTTAAGATTAAAGTTAGCCATAATTGTGCATCTGGCAGCGATATAGGCCAGGCCACCACCGGACCGTGGTTAAAGTTTCATGAGCCGCGGCTCATAGAGCATTATACTGAGACCACCGAAAGATAGATCTATTTTCGATGACTTTGATTATACGATGTACAGAAAACTCGATTGCGCCGAAGAAACTTCGGCGCATTTTTTACTTTTTATTTTATATAAATTGGAAATAGCATGTTAAAATAGAACTAGAATTAGACCTTTATCTTAGGCCTCAGCGAGAATTATAAGTTGATTTTCTTATACATAAACTGGAAATAGGTGTTAAAATGAGATTCGAATTATGCAAGAATTAGACCTTCATGTTTTGAAATGAGAAAACACATTAAAGAAATCCAGAGACTGAAGGTGAATGAGTAATAAGTAATGAAAGTAATGGTAGGAGGGCAGTGCCATCAGTCCACCTCCCGCTGTGCCCTGTAGGCATTACTTAGGGTTCTTTGCAGCTTCCCTTCGGCCACTACCTGCAACCCCTTCCATTCCTTTTACTGTACCTCCGTTCATATTCTCATTCTTCCATCTCACTTTCCTCACTCTCCCAACAATTGTTTCACAGTGCAGCTGCGAGCTTTTCCTAGTGTTGCATCTTTCAAACCTCTACCGTCAATTTCCATTTGAGCCCTGAATGACCTCATGGTTCCCAGCGCTTGGCCTTTGACCTAGATTCTACATTCCAGTTTCAATTCATGCTCTGAAACCAGAAAACACTTCAAAGAAATCCAGAGACTGAAGGTGACTGGGTCAGAAGCGACGAAAATGGAGTCGGCTCTAAAGACGGGAGCATTAGACCCACCCTCGTGACTTGCTCATTTACTGTTTAATTTTACGATTTAATTCGATTTTTCATTATTTAATGGACATTAGAAAAGTAATTTCATATTTCATAAACTTCTTTGTCATA
>NC_089781.1:92977987-93070487 GCF_040412425.1 Macrobrachium rosenbergii
GCTTCTGTGACTTTTTAATTTATAGTTTTCTGAAAAGAAAACTGTTGTGCCGGCTTTGTTTGTCCGTCCGCACTTTTTCTGTCCGAACTTTTCTGTCCGCCCTCAGATCTTAAAAACTACTGCGACTAGAGGGCTGCAAATTGGTATGTTGATCATCCACCCTCCAATCATCAAATATACCAAATTGCAGCCCTCTAGCCTCAGTAGTTTTTTTTATTTTTTTTATTTAAGGTTAAAGTTAGCCATAATTAGCCATGGCAACGATATAGGCCAGGCCTATATCGTGCGCCTGGCAACGATATAGGCCAGGCCACCACCAGGCCGTGGTTAAAGTTTCATGGGCCGCAGCTCATATGGCATTATAGCGAGACCACCGAAAGATAGATCTATTTTCGGTAGCCATGATTATACACCGTAGCGGCTGTACAGAAAACTCGATTGCGCCGAAGATGCTTGAGTGTATATTTTACTTGTTTTTTTTGTTTTGTTTCGTAGTATAAGCAGATAAATGTTGCTTTTAATTTATCTGTCCTCACATCTAATCACATATTGTTTCAGAAGTGACATAAATTTGGTTTATTTTTGGCAAATTAAATCCAGAACCATCGCAAGACTATTATTTTGTGGTGAATAGACCAATTGGTATGTTTCTTAATCATAGAAACCATAATAATTGATGTCCTTAAAACGAAGATCTGGTTGAAATGGGATGGAAAGGAGAGATCAGTGGTCACACACACTCTTATACACACACACACACACACACGTGACATAATCACGTGTTTGTGTAAACACACACACACACACACACTTGCTTGCAATCACGTATATTGTGTATATATATATATATATATATATATATATATATATATATATATATATATATATATATATATATATATATATATATTATGAGGCAATATATGATATTAAAGGCAAAAGTAATTATTCCTGTTAACTTATTCGCAAAAGAAACAGAGAAAAGAGGAAGAAGAAGAACAAGAAGAAGAAGAATAAGATGTAGGACATATTATGTCACAGAAGACAATGTTAGATAGTTTGAAAATATCAGGTACATATTTTAAAGTGTTAATCTTAATGAATTTGTATTGCATCAGAGGACAGTTAGGACTTAAGAGAGAGAGGGAGAGAGAGAGAGAGAGAGATTTACAGATAAGTAGACTTAACGAAAGAGAGAGGGAGAAAGATTAAAATGTTTTATGAGGAAGTGAGGAACACTGATAATGCAAAGACTAATAGATTGCCAGATAAGAGGATAAACAGAGAACGAAGATAAACATTGAAAGATTAAAAGGATTTTAAGAGAGAGAGAGAGAGAGAGAGAGAGAGAGAGAGAGAGAGAGAGAGAGAGAGAGAATAAAACTCACAAAATGTGGAAAATGAAACAAGAGGCACAGAGAGAGAGAGAGAGAGAGAGAGAGAGAGAGAGAGAGAGAGAGAGAGAGAGAGAATAACTCTCAAAATGTGGAAAATGAAACAAGAGAGAGAGAGAGAGAGAGAGAGAGAACAAGATGAACAAGAAAAAACACTGAGAGGAGAGAGAGACAGAGAGATGGGCAAGATGAAAAAGTTTCACGACAGAGAGAGAGAGAGAGAGAGAGAGAGAGAGAGAGAGAGAGAGAGAGAGAGAGAGAGAAGATAAAACTTGCAAAGCGTGGAAAATGAAACGGCAGGCAAAAGAGAGAGAGAGAGAGAGTTGAGCAAGATGAAAAAGCATCACGAGAGAGAGAGAGAGAGAGAGAGAGAGAGAGAGAGAGAGAGAGAGAGAGAGCGATGCCCCAGGGCAGTAGAGCAGCCCAGTGGCAGTTTGGCTGTGTCTGTATCAAGGTTAGGGCTCTTTGCCGCTCCTTGCTAGAGGGGTGAGTTCTGGCGACCGCGAGGCGATCTCTATTTATATATATATATAAGATAATTTTCCCCTAATTTCCAGAAACTCTAATCATAATAATTCATGTGTTGAAAGTGTCCGTCACTTGGGGGCGGAAGCAGACCTAAGCAAGTGCTAAAAAAATGAGTGCTTTTGTTTTCCTGTTCTTGAAAGCAGAAGGAAGAATAAGTGTTTGGTAAAAAAAAAAAAAAAAAACAGTATTGTTCGGATAAATAATTGTCGTGGTTTGATCTTATTGTCGCGTGGAGCGACCTCAATCGGTGATTCGCATTGTCGTAGCGTGAGGGTGGTTGATTTTTATATATATATATATTTTTTTTCTTTTACTTTAAAAGGGAGAGCCAGCGGCCATCGTTCAACGTAAGTAAGCAACCCGTGTCATGTTACACCTGAGAGGAGTGAGAGAGAGAGAGAGAGAGAGAGGAGGAAAGAGAGCATGTGAGCGTGTGTGAGAGACAGAACGTCTCCCCTCACCCTCCCTCACGGGGAGAGAAGTTGGCTGATGAGGAAGAGAGAGAGAGAGAGAGAGAGAGAGAGAGAGAGAGAGAGAGAGCCAGAAAACGTGGTGGAGAATTTACTCACTTCTTTTTTAAGTGTATTTTTTTCCTTCAGTCATTTTTGTTAGGAGAGAAAATAAGATAATTTGTGACAGGTACACTTATAAAAGCATGCTTTTTTGAGAGAGAGAGAGAGAGAGAGAGAGAGAGAGAGAGAGAGAGAGAGAGAGGTCCCGTGCCGGTCAGAATGCTGCCCACACTCAAAATAAGAGCACAGTGTGCTGGCCCACACTCAAAATAACTGATCCTTCTTACAGTGTTTTTTTAAAATTTAGTTTTGTTTTAATCCCATGTTGTAAGAGCACATGAACACCTCTCTCTCTCTCTCTCTCTCTCTCTCTCTCTCTCTCTCTCTCTCTCTGAAAATAATTCACTGTCTCTATTCTTTTTACAGTTTATCTTCCCTTAATTTTCCTTATCCCCTTAGCACATGAACGCCGCCCACTCTCTCTCTCTCTCTCTCTCTCTCTCTCTCTCTCTCTCTCTCTCTCTCTCTCTCTCTCTCAATATTTCACTGTTTCAATTCTTCTGTTTTTTAGTTTCTTGTCCAATGCTATATGAGCACAAGAACGTCTCTCTCTCTCTCTCTCTCTCTCTCTCTCTCTCTCTCTCTCTCTCTCTCTCTCTCTCATACAAAAAGCATGCTTTGATAAGTGTACCTGTCACAAATTATAGCATTTTCTTCCCTAAAAAATTGTACTGAAGTGGAAAAAATACACTTAAAAGAGAAGTGAGTAAATTCTCCACCACGTTTTCTGGCTCTCTCTCTCTCTCTCTCTCTCTCTCTCTCTCTCTGTCACACAAAGCTTTTATTTCTTACACACTTTTTGCTCTTTAATTTTCCCCTACCTCCTCCTGAGGGACCTGGGGCAACCCGAACGAACTGTAAGGTCTGTAAGGTCCCATTCTTAATCTTTCTTTTACCCATAAACTTTCTTTCCCCCCCCCTTTCTCACCTTCACTTCGGCTCTACAAAGGGCACTTCCGTAAACATGTCATGAGAGAGAGAGAGAGAGAGAGAGAGAGAGAGTGCCATATTTTCCTTCACTAATTCCGAGATTTACCAGAGACAGATGTCTTTGTGGGAGGTATTTTTTTATGATTATGAATTATTGCATTTTATTCAGTTATATGTGGGAATCTAGCTGTCTGTCTGTCTGTCTAATTGTATATCTATCTATCTATCTATCTATGTCTATCTATCTATCTATCTATCTGTATATTTATAAATGTGGCATTGAACACTTCCTTGTTATTTCTCTGAAATCACCCCCTGCAAAGGAAAACGATTTATGTTGAAACCCACACACACACACACACACACACACACACACACACACACACACACACACACACACACAATGCATATACATCCACACAATAACATCTATGACTGCAATTTGCTTCATTTTTCTGAGCCACGTGACACAACATAAATTTTAGGCTTGACTCTTGTCTCCGTACGACAGGCATAATGACAATTCCCAAGTGCCACCTTCTTACTAATTACGTTGGCACTGGCACCGTGCTGTCATGTCATTGCCAACGAGGTGTGGTGGTAATGAAAAGGGTTCATTGTGAGGACCACCTTCTCCCGCATATAATCAATGAATTGTTGAGACAATGGGTCTGTGGGGCTCTTTTTTTGGTGTCTGTCTGGCCTGGGCTAGACAGGAGTACTAGGTCGCGTGTTCTATCAGTCTATGCGTTTATTGATATTCGTATGGGTTTTGTAAGGGCGTAACTTTCATACAATTGTCATCTGAATATTGTCCTTATTTTTATGACGTCGTATTTTTGTATTTCCATAAATTTGCATTTTACAGGTCATCTGCTGCTTTGCATACATTCAAATTCATCTATTCACTTGACTTTTAGTTTTCTGTCAAAGAAAACTATTGAGATGGCATTGTCTGTCCCTCCGCACTTTTCTGTTTGTTTGCACTTGTTCTGTCCACACTTTTTCTGTCCGCCCTTAGATCTTAAAATCTACTGAGGCTAGAGGGCTGCAAATTGGTATGTTGATCATCCACCCTTCAATCATCAAACATTCCAAATTGCAGTCCTCTAGCCTCAGTAGTTTTTATTTGATTTAAGGTTAAAGTTAACCATAATCGTCCTTCTGGCAACGCAACAACACAGGCCACCACAGCCGGCTGAGAGTTTTATGGGCCGCGTCTCGTACAGCATTATACCGAGACCACCGAAAGATAGATCTATTTTTGGTGGCCGTGATTATACGCTGTACAGAAAACTCGATTGCGCCGAAGAAACTTCAGCTCATTTTTTTACTTGTTTCGTTATTTTGCAGCTTTCTCTGCATCGAAAAACGTGACGTCACACCCAGAATTCAAAGCGGATGGTGCCTGCGTGCATCTTTGCTCAGTGAAAGTAACTGTGTGATTGTTACCGACTTTGAACACTCTCTCTCTCTCTCTCTCTCTCTCGAAGTCCGAAGCTGCTGCTGTAACCGACTGAGCCATCGAGGCTCTCTCTCTCTCTCTCTGGTGAAAAATAAGGCAAAGGCTTGTGGTCTTCAGTTCTCGTTTTATGAAAGTTTAAAGATTGAAAGCTAATGGACTAACGTCACTTAGCAGTCAGTAAATGATGGTAAATTCAGGAACACCAACTCAATAATATCCTTGTATGGGAGTAGTGCCGTCAGTGCACCTCACGGGATGCACTGTGTGCATTACTAAAGGTTCTTTGGAGCGTGCCTTCGGCCCCTGGCTGCAACCCCTTTCGTTCCTTTTACCGTACCTCCATTCATATTCTCTTTCTTCCATCTTGCTATCCACAATATATAATGATTATTTCAAACCTACCTAGTCTCAATTTCCTTTCCAGCGCTGAATGACCTCACAGGTCCCAGTGCTTGGCGTTTGGCCTCTATATTCCATTCCATTCAATAAGTTATCATATTCATCAGCATCAAAATATATTACAAGTTTCATATCGTGAACGAACATTACCACACTTTTAATTTTTAATATAAGGTTTTCATTTTTTACGGATAATTCAGTTTGATATCTAAAATAAAGAGATTCATAGAGGCTGAAGTTCTACCGTGATTTAAATAATATAGCCTAACTTATACAGGTTAAGTTGTACAGCCTAAGTTATAGCTTAAGTGGGAAGGTTAGAAATGGGTTTGATTTTCTTATGCTTTGTATAGATTATTATTCATTTTGGGATGGATATAATTTTTGGAAGCTAAAATCTTATTTTGTCTAGTCGAATTTTGAAAATACTAAGCGTCTCAATCCAAAATATCGTCTGAAGAAAATAATTGAGATCTGGCCAGTATAATTTTAATGCTTGTGGTACACTTTCTTTTCAAATCTACTCCATGATGTTTCAACTTTTTTCTTGCTTCGGAACTCTCAGTTAAAATATGTATATCTTATTCTTTTGTGAATTCGTTTAATGTGTGTTTGTGGACATCTTGACACGCATTTTAAGTTTATACTTGGTTATCACGGGTACAGAATTATTTAAATTATACTTTCTGTTCCCGACATGGCGAGGCATTTTATGAGTGTCTTAGCAATATCAGCGCAATATATTCTCTCTCTCTCTCTCTCTCTCTCTCTCTCTCTCTCTCTCTCTCTATATATATATATATATATATGTACATATATAAATATATATATATATATTTTATATATATATATATATATATATATATATATATGTGTGTGTATAAATGTATATTATATACACATTTCTTTTTATGTGTGTGTGTATATATATATATATATTTTTATGTATATATATATATATATAATATATATATATATATATATATATATATATATATATATATATATATATATACATATATATACACACACACGTATGTATGTACATGTGCATATAAGTATGTATGTGGTTGTCTGTGTGCATAATCACTCATATCTGTGCCTGCAACCGTTCTGACCACGATGTTTTTCGCCAGCGCTTATCAGTTTCATAAGCAATAGCTGGTGTCATTATTACCATCAGCCTCCACAGTGTTTGCACATCCACCCACATTAGGCGATCTGCGAGTTCTGAGGAATATGCGCAGTTCTGCAAAACCTCCAGTCCTTTTATTTGTTGATGGTATATTTTCGTGTTTTTTTTTATATTTTTTTTGCTGGATTTGGAGGTGGACTGTGTTAACAAAATGTTAGGATAATATTTATTTTATCTCTTGTTTGGTAATTTAATCCTTAGGTAGTTTCATAGGCATGCCTATTTTATAGATACTTCGTGTCTTCTTAATCAAATTCTGTTTTGCAGAAACCTGATATGTGTATATATATATATATATATATATATATATATATATATATATATATATATATATATATATATATATATATATATATATATATATATATATATATGATATATATATAGACTAGACCAGAACTCTATTTTATAGTAACTGGATATACATTAAGTTTCATAGACGTTTATAGACATTTCTGTGCAAGACTTTAAAACAACTAAGACACCGCCTACGTGCTAGCAAGCACGCATGCGCGCTCACACACACACACACACACACACACACATACACACACAAACACATGCTTGCAGCCTCATTGACATCCGCATGGCAACACTAATTACTTAAGAGCTGATACGTCCCATTAACTTATTGGTTATTTACGTTTGTTATATCAGCGCACGCCAATCGTCTCCCATTTGTTTTGAATAGATAAGATCGGCATCGGGGAGTTTGAGAGTCCCAGAGTCCAGTAAGTGAAAAGGGGAGAGAAACTGCCGTAGAGTTTAGTAAACGCGCAGAGTTTCTGACTCCCGTAGGGGGAAGGTACGGCCGTCATTGCAGCTCATGCGGTGCACTGTAGGCATTACGTAAGGTTGTTTACGGCGTGCTTACGGCCACTACCTGCAACACCTTTCGTCCCTTTTACTGTACTTCCTTTCATATTGTCTTTCTTCCATCTTACTTTCCACCCTCTCCTAACAGTTGATTCATAGTACAACTGCTTTGAGGTTTTCCTTCTGTTACACCTTTCAAACCTTTTACCGTCAATTTCCGTTTCAGCGCTGAATGATCTCATAGGTTCCAGCGCTTGGCCTTTGGTCTAAAGTCTATATTCAGTTCAATTAATTAATCATTAAGAGTCATTACCTTGCAATGGAAAATTAGATTAAATGAGAATCATTACAATTTAGTGAAGGATTTTCCTGACCAGTAAATACTGTCATTTGTTTAAGATTATCTTACCTGAGAGATATTACCGATTTATGAAAGATTAATCATAATTACAGAGACGTGGAAGGTGGTCCTAATATACCCAAAAAGATCACTTTCGGCTATTCAGCGCTTAAGATAGAGAAAGTTGGAGTTGGAGTGGTTGGACAGCAAAATAAGGAGATCCAGAAAATAAAGGAAATGAAGTATAAGGATCTATAGGGAGAAATGGGATTAAACCCTTTAATTACACTGAGAAATAATAGTTAGAGATGTTGGACAGCAAGACTGAAGAAAGGAAGAAGGAATGGAGGTCAAGTAAAAGGCTAAAAAGTGGATGCAGCTGTGAGCCAAAGGGACGCTACAATCTCCCTCTAGTTATGCCTACAGTGCACCACGTGAGGTGCCCTGAGACCTTCTTCCCCCCCCTTCTCCCCATACGGGGTGCCCAAAAAAGGTGCCACATTCAGTAAATCTCGACAAACGGGTCAGTTTACACCTGATGTCAGTCAAAACACTCGTTTCCTTGTCTTTTCTGAGTTTTTACTCATTATTGCTCAAGAGGCTTCGTAGGTTTCCTGCTTGCAAAAATGTTCATTGGATTTGACGTTTATCCATAAGGCTGGCGACGTGCCACTTGAACGAGAGAGAGAGAGAGAGAGAGAGAGAGAGAGAGAGAGAGAGAGAGAGAGAGAGAGAGAGAGAGAGAGAGAGAGAGAGAGAGGGTTTTGTAATGAGATGCTTATACATTTAGGTATTGGCTTAATACTCATATTAATGGTTCTAATTATTAATATATAAGAGAGAGAGAGAGAGAGAGATTTTGTAATGAGATGTTTATACATTTAGGTATTGGCTTAATACTCATATTAATGGTTCTAATTATTAATATATAATAGAGAGAGAGAGAGAGAGTGTTTTGTAATGAGGTGCTTATACATTTAGGTATTGGCTTAATACTCATGTTAATGGTTCTAATTATTAATATATAATGAGAGAAGAGAGAGAGAGATAATGAGAGAGAGAGAGAGAGAGAGAGAGAGAGAGAATGTTTTGTAATGAGATGCTTATACTTTTAGGTACTTGCTTAACACAGAGAGAGAGAGAGAGAGAGAGAGAGAGAGAGAGAGAGAGGTAGGTTTATAATGTGGTGCATATAAATTTGAATATCGATATACCAGTTGCAGTTATGAAACTGCAGGAGAGAGAGAGAGAGAGAGAGAGAGAGAAAAAATATTAGACTTTTATAGTTTAACCCTTAAATTAATTAGTAATTATTTATTAATTATGAATTAGCCCGTTCACATATGATTTATATATAAATTTACACCCCTAAGTAATTGTATGCATATATACCTTCCCTTGTCTGTCTGTCTGTCTGTCGTGCAAGCGTCTATTTTGTCTCTGGGTATGCCAGCTTGCGTGCGCGGATACCCACGACTGCTGCTGGTCCCCCTGACAGCCATGCCCTCATGCCAAGTAAGGCGATGCCCAAACGGAAGTAAGAAGACCTTATCAAATATTATCTGTTATGAAGACACCCCACAGTATTGTGACAAACAGAAACTAATCTTCTGAGAGAGAGAGAGAGAGAGAGAGAGAGAGAGAGAGAGAGAGAGAGAGCAAACGTTCAGGTAGACACAAACATACCGACAGACTCATACACACACACTCTCTCTCACTCTCTCTCTCTCTCTCTCTCTCTCTCTGTATCTCTATCTGTATATGTATAATTATATATATGTATATGTATAATTATATATATATATATATATATATATATATATATATATATATATATATATATATATATATATATAATTATCCATCTACATATATATATACATACACATATATATGTATGTATATATATGTATATAGGTATAATTATATATATATGTATGTATATATATGTATAGGTATAATTATATATATATGTATAGAGAGAGAGAGAGTGTATAATGGGGTTAGTTAAGAAAATTCTTTTAATATTTGCTTGCTTTAATCTTCATGTTCATAACACTGAATGAATTGTTCCTCCTTTCTAATTATATCTTTATCTTTTCTTCGATTCTCCATTATTTAAACCCTTTTTCAACTTCTCCTTATTTATGACTGCTACTCTTCTCTTCACTTCTTTTGTATCTCTCTCCATCTTCCCACATTTCATCACTTTCTGTATATTTTAAAGAATAGCCAAAGATAAAGGCTTGGACCTAGATCTCTCGCTTTAGTATAACAAGTACAAAATGCGCTGAAGTTTCTTCGGCGCAATCGAGTTTTCTGTACAGCCGCTACAGTGTATACTCAAGGCTACCGAAAATAGATCTATCTTTCGGTGGTATCGGTATAATGCTGTATGAGCCGCAGCCCATGAAACTTTAACAACAGTCCGGTGGTGGCCTGGCTTAAAACGTTGCAAGAAGCACGATTATGGCTATCTATAACCTTAAATAAAATAAAAACTACCGAGGCTAGAGGGTTGGAATTTGGTATGTCTGATGATTGGAGGGTCGATGATCAACATAGCAATTTGCAGCCCTCTAGCCAGAGTAGCTCTTAAGATCTGAGGGCGGACAGAAAAAGTGCGGAAAGAAAAAAGTGCGGACGGACAGACAAAGCCAGCACAATAGTTTTTTTTTTTTTTTCAGAAAACTAAAAAGATATCCTTAAATTTATCAGAAAGTACAATTTGGTGGATTTCCCTTCACGTTGTAAGCAAAAAGAACCACAAAGTTGATGGCTCTCCGTTTGATCAAAGAATATTATAATCCTACAGAAAAATTGCATATAATAATTGGTTAACGCCTGCTAGATAGACTGACAGCTCTCACAGTTAGTGTTTAAAATGCTCGGAAAGGTAAATGCTCTGTTTTAGAAAAATGCTTTAGAGCGTTATTTGCTTAGAACTATGAACAGGCGTTCATTTGGAATCGACGGGACTATTATACTGCCCTGACATGGAAGACTGTAGTATCTGCAAAAATACAAAACTAAGAGAAACGGTAGATACTCCCTTGCCTTACTACTGATTTTGCAGATACTGCAAATGGGACCCCATAAATACTCGTGGAGAGCATTGAAGAATCATTCTGAAACTGCAGTAACTTGTGTATTGGTGTTTCACGAGCCCAGTAGGTGGCATATCTCAATTTCGAAAATTTTGCAGATACTGCAGTTTTCCATCTTAGGGCAGTATAGCAATCTTACTTTTGAAAGTGAATTAAATGAATATTGGTTCCCAGAAGTTACTGTTTGGATGAAGTATACCAAGTTATTATTTTATTATTGAAGAGAACACAGTCAAACGTGCTTGAGTATAATTAGTTCAAACCTGAAACTGGGATAGGCTATGGTATAGAAGCCTTGGCACTCTGGCCCCAGGATAATATAGTCACCACGTGCCTTAAGACAGCTATATGTGGCACTCGAGTTAGCTCGGCGGTAACAAATGTTGGCACAAATACGCCAGTGAATTAAAATTTAATTGGAAGTATGGTTATATATATATATATATATATATATATATATATATATATATATATATATATATATATATATATATGTATATATATATATACACGTATATAAATGATAATGATTGTAATGACTCGCATTTTTTACATATTTACATATAATCTGAGGTGAAAAAATGATATATTGGGTGTAGGTCCTGACCGGTTTCGACTTTTTTCCAAGTCAGTGACGAAGGTCTAATACATAGTAGAACTTCGCAATATATATATGTACACACACACACACACAAAAATGCATGCGTTGACTTGGTCGTTTGCTTGCAAGAATTTTTTTTTGTGTGCATGTGTTTACGTGTACGTACACGTAACTTGAAGAACCATCCGATGCTGTGGCATCCTAACCCTCACTCCATCCCAGTATATCAAATTATCCTTATCACACATATGACATCTTTCAACCGTGACGTGACGAGTACACCCGGCTTACGATGACACATTGCGTCATCTCTGAGGTTCTTGCCAAGAGCGACCTGCACCAGTTCCTCGCTGTGAATAAAGAATTATTATTATTATTATTATTATTATTATTATTATTGTTATTATTATTATTATTCAGTTCATATAGAGAAGACTGTATATAAAGTGGATGCAGGTGATGCAGCCAACACCTTCAACAATATTTACATATTATTATTATTATTATTATTATTATTATTATTATTATTATTATTATTATTATTATTATTATGCATATCCGCAATTATGTATGGGTACAAATATATTTAGAAATAAATCTGAACAGAGAGCTTTCGGGAATCTGTTCGATTCCACTTTTCAGTCTTCCATACTTAGCTGTGGATTTGTTTCTCCGCCATTATTATTATTATTATTATTATTATTATTATTATTATTATTATTATTATTATTATTATTATTATTATTATTATTATTTCATAGATTGTCCTGGTATATTCTGGAGGGCACGGTGCCCTGATCAATCTCGGTCACTGAGGCAGTTCCTCGCTTTGAACGGAAGAATGATTTGATTATTATTATTATTATTATTATTATTATTATTATTATTATTATTATTATTATTATTATTATTTAATAGACTGTCCTGGCATATCTTTGGAGGGCAGAGTGGGGCTGGGTAAGGAGGCCAAGATTGGCATTTATGCCCAAATTAATCTGTCACTTCTTGAATTATAGTTTCGCCAATGAACTTCATAAATAATGACAAACACGTCCCTTAAAAATAGCTGTAATCTAATGAATTCAGGAAATACAGAGGAAGGTAGAGAGCTCGCATTTCATCATTTAAGAA
Source organism: Macrobrachium rosenbergii (assembly GCF_040412425.1). Taxonomy (NCBI): domain Eukaryota; kingdom Metazoa; phylum Arthropoda; class Malacostraca; order Decapoda; family Palaemonidae; genus Macrobrachium; species Macrobrachium rosenbergii. The sequence goes on from NC_089781.1 coordinate 92,990,466, forward strand.
AATGAGAAATAGAAGATTCCTTTCAGGTGTGAAAAATGAAAATAATCCACTTAAAAACAAGTAAAAAATGCGCCGAAGTTTCTTCTTCGCAGTCGAGTTTTCTGCACAGCATATAATGCTGTATGAAACTTTCAGCCGCGGCCCATGAAACTCAGCCACGTTCCGGTGGTGGCCGGTGTTGGTGGTACTTACATCGGTGCTAGAAGTACGATTATGGCTAAATTTAACCTTAAATAAAATAAAAACTACTACAGAGGCTAGAGGGCTGCAATTTGGTATGTTTGATGATTGGCGGGTGGATGATCACCATACCAATTTGCAGCCCTCTAGCCCCATTGGTTTTTAAGATCTGAGGGCGGACGGACAGACAAAGCCGGCGCAATAGTTTTCTTTTACAGAAAAATAAAATTGACGGTAATCTGACGCTGTATCGGCCACTTACCTCCAAGAGGATATTTACACTAAAATAATAGCATTTTGGTTAATTGAAGATTGCGAGCAATTGCCAATTCAATATGACGAAAACCGATATGGGGCCACTTTCGCGCAGGTAGAGTGGCAGCAATAATCTCTTCAAGTTTATTTATCTATTCAGGTCATGAAAACTGTTTTTGGTAACATTACCGGGTGCTCACATTTCATCTGAGTCTGCGTGCCTGTGTGTTCCCCTTAAAGGGTTAGTGCCGCCAGTGCACCTAACATGGAGCACTGTAGGCGTTGCTGATGTTTATTTGCAGCGTCCGTTCGGCCCTTAGCTGCATCCGGTTTTTAACCTTCTGCTTTCTTTCATCTTGCTGTCCAGCCACTCCAACTTTTCACTGTCTTGATCACTGAATGGCTGAAAGTACCCTAGCGCTTGGCTCTGTGCCCCGTAGGCATTACTTAAAGGTTCTTTGCAGCGTCCTTTCGGCCCCTAGCTGCAACCCCTTTCATTCCTTTTACTGTACTTCCATTCATATTCTCATTCTTCCACCTAACAATTGATTCGTAGTGCAACTGCGAGGTTTTCCTCCTGTTACACATTTAATTAAACCTTTTTACTTTCAGTTTCCGTTTCAGAGCTGATTGACCTCATATGTCCCAGCGCTTGCCTTTGGCCTAAATTCTATATTCTATTCTCTTCTATTCCATTCTTGGTTCTAAGACCAGGTTTTCGTAAATCATTCAATCTGTCTGCTTGTACGAATATCTTTGCGAAAATAATATTGCGCTCTTTGTATGACAACGTACGCTTCAAGTGCTATTAAATGTTAACGCTAAGGATGTGGAATTTTAAGCTCAGATAACATGCATACCCTTACGGATGTTTATGAATTGAATGTGACACTGAACCTGCTTATGTGGATCAACATTCTCTTGAACCTTTCTCAGAATCCGTTTCACTTTCTGATGTGACTTATCTCTGCGGGTACGTTTGGCAAGGCTGGTTCTTCCATTGCCAAGAGTTATTGCCAATGGAAATGAGCAGTTGAATTAAAACGTTGAAAAATTTGTTTCATGTTTAATTCCTACTGATATGTAATCAACCAACTTTGATAAATATTAGGAACTGGAAAGTGACGTTTATATTATCATTCCTTCAAGCATGGAAAGGTAGTTTAGACGAATTTTGAATGAGTGGCAGAACTTAGATTATTTTTAACTTTTTCGAATGCGAATTGGATCTTTCCTAGATAGTGACCACGAAAAATCTGGGGTCGTTATCTATGACCGGTATTTCTTTGGGGTCATTATCTTGTACTAATCACGCCTCAAAGGTGGATACATACCGGGTTAAAATTTTTACCCTTGGGGGTCACTGTCTAGGAAAGATCCTACGAATGTAATGGAAAAGAAATTGAAAATATGAAAAAGGACTATGTGTCAATTACTGTATTAAAGTACATCTTTTTTTACTTACTCATCGGATAATATCTAACGCACGTACTTTGAAAAACTGAAGAATGTGGAAGAAATATATATTATGCTATTTCAGAGTTGAATATCCAAGTGCTAATTACACACAAATATTGTGACTCTTGCAAACACTTTTATGTTTTATTTTCGTATTTAGGGATTGGGTATTTTATTTCGCTACTAGGAGTACCCAGGTTTATTTTTTTTTATTTTGCTACATATTTCCTGTTTATGCTCTCATTATTTATTTTCCACACACATGCGCATTTTATCCACCGGAAGATTGCTTATTAATAATGGTATTCGTTTGTTCCATATAATGACATGCAGTTTAAGGTTACGAATGATGATAATAATAATAATAATAATAATAATAATAATAATAATAATAATAATAATAATAATAAACTAAACGATCAAGCAGACATTACTAATAATAGCAACCAAACTTCCATTACAATAATGACCAAATTGTCCGAGAACCGAACATAAATGAATAAATATTTAGGTCAATAAACAAACAAATAAAATAAATAAATAAATAAATAACCTTCCAACTCAAAGAAATCCTGAAAGAACGCGATCTTCCTATTGGTATCTGACACCTTTCGCAATCCTATTAGTCAGGCTCATTCGGGCACACAGCCCACCTGATACCAAGACTCCCTTCTCGGGTGCTGGGCATGCCCTGACCTCATGCCCACCCCCTCCAGCCCAACCACCCACCCACCCACCCCTCCAAACGTGCTTGTGGCCCGCTAACCCACCCCCTTCCCTCCCCCCCTCTACCCTTCTCAACATACCCTGAATCTTGGGTATTGCAACATCGCGCTGAGAAGTCTTTCCCGGAAGCAGATTGGCACTGGGGTATTGGTATGATTGTGATTTGAGATTTAGTTTGTATATAAATTAATAATATGTAATGGGCCTGTGTGTATATGTATGTAAATTATGTATGAGCGTGTAATATATACAGTATATATATATATACGTTATATATATACATGTATATGTATTATATATACTGATATATATGTAAACGTGTATATATATACACACACATATATATATATATATACAGCAGAGAGAGAGAGAGAGGGAGAGAGAGATATATCTTGTTATACATAGATGTATCACATTTAAAGGTTTGAAGATATTAGAATAGGCAGGTGGAATGTGCCCACAAAGGATGAAATGGCAGCTGCCCAAAAATTTCTTAGATTATTATTATTATTATTATTATTATTATTATTATTATTATTATTATTATTATTATCTCTCCAACGAGATAATAATAATAATAATAATAATAATAATAATAATAATAATAATAATAATAATAATAATAATAATAATAATAATAATAATAATAATAATAATAATAAGGCTTGGGGGTAATAATTCTATGGGCTGTGAGCTACCTGTTACATGATGTTGATTAGCAGATGGCTATGACCGAGTTAAATGGTGCTTTTTATGTAGGGGTGTGGACAGGCTGATGATGAGCTTAGTACTATCTGTTACGTACATAAAGGCTAAATTCCTTTATTAGTAACAGGGATGAATATGGGAGCTAGTGCAGTGTCCTGTTTCTCTGAAAGGAAAGGAAAGGAAAGGGATATAGAGTTTAGGCCAAATGCCAAGCACTGGGACCTATGAGGTCATTCAGCGCTGGAAAGGAAATTGAGAGTAGGTAGGTTTCAGAGGTGTAACGGGAGGAAAACCTCTCAGTTGCACTATGAAAAAACTGTTAGGAGAAGGTGGATAGTAAGATGAAAGAAAGATAATATGAATGGAAGTACAGTAAAAAGGAATGAAAGGGGTTGCAGCTAGGGGCCGAAGTCACACTGCAAAGAACCTTTAGTAATGCCTACAGTGCACCCTGTGAGGTGCACTGACGGCACTACCTCCCTGCGGAGTTGTTTCTCTGAAGTCACCCTGTTAGTGAATATATCAACCAAAAATCATAATAGATCATATTTTGCATAATAGCCGAAGGCATGTAGCCGACATTATATAGAAGTGCTGGCCTGTAGTAGCCCGTGCTGGCATAAGGCCAACTGTACAATAACAACAAGTAGTATAAGGCCGAAGGTCACCTGCAAAGTACAAGAGGCAGTGAGGAGAGACTGTACCTTTGACACCTCTGCTGCATGAGTGTCACGTGTCAAAGCGAGTGCCAGAGTTGAAGTATTACGAATGATTGATAGATCAACATTTGATGAACGGTTCTCAGTTCCTTGAAGAATTGAGCGCGGTTGAATTTGGGATGGCAGGATTGAAAGCAAGTTGAGGAAAGTGAGAAGTAATTTGCTGAATAATTTTATATGTATATTTTTCGTAAGGAGAAGACAATGCTGGGTTTTAGGAGGTCAAACTAGCGTATCTCTTAAAGATGAAATTAATTTGCTTATGACCCCGTATGATATGGTAACGGAAGAATTGAATTTCCAGAATTATGTTGGAATTGGGGCCATCCTTAAGTAGGAAATTGCTTTTGAATCTAGAGAGATGGTTTGGGTATGTGGTAAGAATGGGGTGAGAAGAGACCAGTGAAATTAAACATGTCTCACGCCATTTATCACTTGTGTTGTCCCAAATACGTTACTTAGAATGTTTTGTCATTAATCTCTTGCTTCTTACAATACTGCTTCTTAACAGACTTTTGATCCATACACCTTTCTTGCCTGAACCAATATGAAAAATCTACCATGTTCTGCCCTTGAAATTCTCAAAAATTCTTGAAGTCCTTCTAATGAATTCTTTCACCCATTCTTTTGTCATTTTTTGTCGCAGCGACATACCTTACACATCTTGGCCAGCAACTCGGTTACACGATCCTCGCCAAACTACATCTCACTTACAGTCCAATCAGCACTTAACACATTCCTGTTCTTCAAGTTTTTTCCTTTCCCTCCTTACATCCTGAACAAATTTAGACGAACCCTTTCCATCCTTACGTTCTTCATTCCTGCTTCCTCTCTTCACTCTCGCTGTCCAACATCTCTAACTGTTCATTCTTTCTCCCAGTTCCACCTTTAGATCCTTCTGTTTAATCTCCTTTATTTTGTGGATTTAATTTTCTTGCTGTCCATCCACTCCAACTGCTTTGCACTGGTTTGAGCGCTTAATGGCCGAAAGTGCCCAGTTGCTTGGATTGACAGAACTAAATTTCACAAAAACAAATTCTCTGTAATCTACATTCAACTCAGAGTAATAATCTCTTATTTCAACCTAGGCGCCTCCATTCTCTCTAGATAAATCCTTCCTTTAGCATATAGGCCAGCCGATAGGGAGTTAAATAAGAAACAAATTTATGGAAAGATGCTATGAGTTTTATTTTCTTAATAATAACATTAATTTTGCACCCCTCTACTAACCCGGATTTGGCCGCCATCTTAGAAAAATGGCGGCCAAAATCAGTGTTTTAAAAATATCTCGCTCGGGACTCACTTTAGAGAAAATGTATCGGTACATGAAATGATCTACATAAAATTCTCTACAAAATAGCATCAATGCATTTTTTTGTGCGTTTTACGATTTTGTTGCCAGAGGTGTGAAAATGCTCCCACCAGTTTTTCTATATCCCTGTTACCTAATACAACTTTGAAAAGTGTCATTCAGGGATGTTCTTCCTCCTTTGTTCTGGTTTATAACTTTCCTTCACACACTCACAAGGGCATTCTAGTCACGGTTCTTTGCAGCTTCCCTTCGGCCCCTAGCTGCAACCCGGCTCACTCCTTTTGCTGTAACTCCGTTCATATTCTCTTTTTTACATCTTACTTTCCAACGCCTCCTAACACTTGTCTCATAGTGCAGCTGCCTTTAAAACCTTTTCAATTTCCCTTTCAGCGCTGAATGACCTCATAGGTCCTAGCGCTTGTCCTCTGGCTTAAATCTTAAAATCTAATTCTAGCTCACAAGCGCGTATATATATATATATATATATATATATATATATATATATATATATATATATATATATATATATGTGTGTGTGTGTGTGTGTGTGCGTGTGTGTATGTATGTATAACTGAATCACGAAAATATGGAACGTGATTAATATGATTAAATAAATAAAGACAAAATCACGAAGGAAAGTAAAGGACTGTAAGTCGAAAGGCCTTGCAGCACTCCATTTTTCTCTTTCCTTCGTGGATTTTGTGTTTATATTATATATATATATATATATATATATATATATATATATATATATATATATATATATATATATATATATATATATATATATATATATATATATATATATATATATATATATATAATTACATACACACACATCAGCTACTTTTGTAAAACTATAGAAAATATCTCCATACGCCATCAGACGATAACCTCATTGGCAAAGCCGAAAACCCAGCGAATCCCGAAAGTCTTCCTTTAGCAACAAAACCCTTGGAGAGGTTTTCATTTCCGTTACACGATCCAATCCGGAGTACTCGAGAAGGCCAGTGAGAATAAATGCATTATATGCCATTCGAGTCTTTTCCGGAGTAACGTCAATAAATAAATAAAGAATCTTATAGCCAGTGAGTTGGGAGTGGATTGGCCCGGGGGAAGGGGGTGTTTCTTTGGGGATGGGAAGGGAGAGAGGAGGGTGGGGGAAGGGTTGTTGATATGCGTCGTTGGAGGGAAACCAGAGAGAGAGAGAGAGAGAGAGAGAGAGAGATAGAGAGAAAGAGTGTAAACAGTGAAATCTGAGACGGGGGACGAATCATATCATATTCTTATAAGATGTTGCGGTTGTTTCTATCTTTTTTATTTATCCTTTTTTTTTAGTGAATTATCCACCGTTATTCGTGTTCTTGTTTTTATTTTTTTTGTGTTGATGCCTGCTGAGTCTGGTTCAACTTTTATTTTTTTTTGTGTTGATGCCTGCTGAGTCTGGTTTAACTTTTATTTTTTTTTGTCTTGATGCCTGCTGAGTCTGGTTTAACTTTTATTTTTTTTTTGTCTTGATGCCTGCTGAGTCTGGTTCGACTTTTATTTTCTTTATTTTTCTTCTTGATGTCTGCTGAGTCTTGTTCAACTTTTATTTTTTTTTATTTTTTATCATGATGCCTGCTGAGTCTGGTTCAACTTTTATTTTTTTTGTCTTGATGCCTGCTGAGTCTGGTTCAACTTTTATTTTTTTGTCTTGATGCCTGCTGAGTCTGGTTCAACTTTTATTTTTTTTGTCTTGATGCCTGCTGAGTCTGGTTCAACTTTTATTTTTTTGTCTTGATGCCTGCTGAGTCTGGTTCAACTTTTATTTTTTTTGTCTTGATGCCTGCTGAGTCTGCTTCAACTTTTATTTTTTTTGTCTTGATGCCTGCTGAGTCTGGTTCAACTTTTATTTTTTTTTGTCTTGATGCCTGCTGAGTCTGGTTCAACTTTTATTTTTTTGTCTTGATGCCTGCTGAGTCTGGTTCAACTTTTTATTTTTTTGTCTTGATGCCTGCTGAGTCTGGTTCAATATTTTTTTGTCTTGATGCCTGCTGAGCCTGGTTCGACTTTTATTTTTTTTTTTTTTTGTCTTGATGCCTGCTGAGTCTGGTTCGACTTTTATTTTCTTGTTCAACGTTTATTTTTTTATTTTTTATCATGATGCCTGCTGAGTCTGGTTCAACTTTTATTTTCTTTTTATGGTGAATGTATAAATGTTTGTACAAGACAACTACTTATACACTTACACAGTGTATAAGTAGTTTTCTTGTACACCTTTTTTTGTTAGTTTATTTTTGTCGATTGATTAATCAATTTATTAATTTTTCTTGTCACTTATATGGATTGTCACTCCTTTGTTCTATTCTCTCCTCATTTTCACAAAGAGCCTTTTACTCTGCAGAAACTACTGTAGGTAGGCAAGTTGATTTAAGTGTATTCATAATAATAATAATAATAATAATAATAATAATAATAATAATAATAATAATAATAATAATAATAATAATGGAGACACAAATCGACGGTTATCTATATGTATATATATTTAAAGATAAATCTGTACAGGTTTATCTCTAAATATATATACATATACATGACTGTGGATTTGCTTCTCCATTTTAAGACTCATGCTACTATGAGTATTTTTAATAATAATAATAATAATAATAATAATAATAATAATAATAATAATAATAATAATAATAATAATAATAATAATAATGTTAGTAAGTCATTGCAGGCTTTTCCACTCTTTTTCTATTGGTCCAAAACATTACCTAACGACTTTCGAAATATATGTCAATAACCAACGAGGTTGTGTTAAGAGCTTGGTATATAATTGTTTGCATAACTTCGGAATAATGGAAATAATAAGATGTGAAGAAGGAACAGGTTAGAAATGCACTTTCGACATTTTTTTAAAATATGGAAAAAATCTGGGTCGATGTACTGTTTAAATCGATTAGTCCAGAAACAGAATTATTGTTGTTGAAGTTACTAGTTAGTTTTCTGTAAAAGAAGTTACTAGTTAGTTCCTGTAAAAGAAGTTACTAGTTAGTTTCTGTAAAAGAAGTTACTAGTTAGTTTCTGTAAAAGGAGTTACTAGTTAGTTTCTGTAAAAGAAGTTACTAGTTAGTTTGTGTAAAAGATAGTTACTAGTCAGTTTCTGTAAAAGAAGTTACTAATTAGTTTCTGTAAAAGAAGTTACTAGTTAGTTCCTGTAAAAGAAGTTACTAGTTAGTTTTGTAAAAGAAGTTACTAGTTAGTTTCTGTAAAAGAAGTTACTAGTTAGTTCCTGTAAAAAGAAGTTACTAGTTAGTTCCTGTAAAAGAAGTTACTAGTTAGTTTTGTAAAAGAAGTTACTAGTTAGTTTCTGTAAAAAAGTTACTAGTTAGTTTCTGTAAAAGAAGTTACTAGTTAGTTTGTGTAAAATAGTTACTAGTCAGTTTCTGTAAAAGAAGTTACTAATTAGTTTCTGTAAAAGAAGTTACTAGTTAGTTCCTGTAAAAGAAGTTACTAGTTAGTTTCTGTAAAAGAAGTTACTAGTTAGTTTCTGTAAAAGAAGTTACTAGTTAGTTCCTGTAAAAGAAGTTACTAGTTAGTTTCTGTAAAAGAAGTTACTAGTTAGTTTCTGTAAAAGAAGTTACTAGTTAGTTCCTGTAAAAGAAGTTACTAGTTAGTTTCTGTAAAAGAAGTTACTAGTTAGTTTCTGTAAAAGAAGTTACTAGTTAGTTTCTGTAAAAGAAGTTACTAGTTAGTTTGTGTAAAAGAAGTTACTAGTCAGTTTCTGTAAAAGAAGTTACTAGTTAGTTTCTGTAAAAGAAGTTACTAGTTAGTTCCTGTAAAAGAAGTTACTAGTTAGTTTCTGTAAAAGAAGTTACTAGTTAGTTTCTGTAAAAGAAGTTACTAGTTAGTTTCTGTAAAAGAAGTTACTAGTTAGTTTCTGCAAGAGAAAACTATTGAGCCGGCTTTGTCTGTCCGTCCGCACTTTATTCTGTCCGCACTTTTTCCTGTCCGCACTTTTTCTGTCCGCTCTCAGATCTTAAAAGCTACTGAGGCTGGAGGGCTGCAAGTTGGTACGTTGATCATCCACCCTCCAATCAAACATACCAAATTGCAGCCCTCTAGCCTCAGTAGTTTTTATTTTATTTAAGGTTAAAGTTATCCATAATCATGCTTCTGGCAGCAATATACGATAGGCCACCACCGGGCCGTGGTTAAAGTTTCATGGGCTGCGGCTCATACAGCATTATACCGAGATCACCGAAAGATAGATCCAGTTTCGGTGGCCTTGATTATACGCTGCAGCGGCTGTACAGAAAACTCGATTGCGCCGAAGAAACTTCGGTGCATTTTTTACTTCTTTTATTTTGACTTGAGCTAGCACGGGCTCTTGTCCCTAAATTAGCTTATGACTGAAATTAGACGGAATTAAAAAACCGTCGATTCAGTTGTAAATACAACGCCAGTAGATACTAACCAATCAGTCAGTCAATCAGCCAGTCGCAAAGTGTGATTAGGGGAAAACCAAATTCCAAATTGCATTTTAAGAACAATTTTTTTTGCCTTTTCGGCGCCTTATTAAAACGACCATTTGAAAAGTATCAGTATATGGTTGTTTTTGTTATATGTTTTGGGTTATAAAACGAATACAGGCTTATTAATTTGAATATACATATTTAAAAAGACGAATGTAAAGTATTTCTAACTGAGCAACTAGGTGGAAATACAGACTTGGGGTTCCATGTACTGAACTCACTGAATGTATGGAATATAGAATTTAGGGCAAAGGCCAACCGCTGGGACCTATGAGGTCATTCAGCGCTGAAGGGGAAATTGACAGGAAAAGGTTTGAAAGGTGTAACGAGTGAAACCGCAGTTGCATTATGAATCGATGGTTGGGAGAGGATGGCAAGTAAGATGGGAGAAAGGGAACATGAAAGGAGGTACAGTAAAAGAAACGAAAGGGGTTGCAGCTAGGGGTCGATGGCACGCTGCAAAGAGCCTTAAGTAATGCCTACAGTTCACCGCAAGCGGTGCACTGACGGCACTAACCCCTACCGGGCTGAACTCACTGAAGATTCATAAGTTACTGAACTCACTTGAAGATTCATATTTTACAAAACTATTTTGATGATACATTCGAGTTACAGAACACATTACAGAACACATACTCATGTGACATACTCGGAACTACAGTAGATTATCTCGGAAGGACTTGGCTGCAAATGAAAGAAGGGAAATAACGAAAATCGAGGAGAGGAAAAATTATGTTACGTAAAGTGGCTAGTTTGCTTCAAGGCTCTGCAGAATTCAGAGCATGCGCAGTGCTTACTTCACTTAGCCTTGTACCGAACGAACTGGACGTTAGTCAGAACACTGGGATAGTGGTTAAAATAAATTCTCTCTCTCTCTCTCTCTCTCTCTCTCTCTGTTTTAGGGTATTGCAGAATTTTCAGGCCGATTCGCTTTATAATAATTATTGTTTTTCATTAGGGCAAAAAGATTTCAACTCGAAGTATCAGGTGGTTAAAAATCTCTCTCTCTCTCTCTCTCTCTCTCTTTTAAAGCAAATCGCAGGATTCTTAAGCCGCTTCGTTTTATAATAATTACTATATTTTAATAGGAGAAAAAGATTAAACTCAATGAAGCACCGGGAAGTTAAAATCTCTCTCTCTCTCTCTCTCTCTCTCTCTCTCTCTCTCTCTCTCTCTCTCTCTATTTAAAGCAAATTGCAGGATTCTTAACCCACTGCGTTTTATAATAATTATTATTATTAGTAGAAAAAATTAGACTAAACTCCATGGAGTATTTTAAATCTCTCTCTCTCTCTCTCTCTCTCTCTCTCTCTCTCTCTCTCTCTCTCTCTCTCTCTCTCTCTCTCTCTCTATTTTAAAGTAAATTGGAGAATTCCTAAGCAACTTAGGATTATAATCATTATTATCAATAGCGGAAGAAGGCCCATTAAGTGAAATTTGAAATGATATTTTCTATTTTACTCAGCATAGGCTATTGTAAGCCATGAACAGTATTTTGTAAATTGTTCATATGTAAAAATTTGCATTTAACAAGAAGAAAATGTCAACACAAATTTCACATAATAGGTCTTTTTTCTTCTTTCAGTAACTTGAACTTAATTGTTCGTTAATTGATTATTATTATTATTATTTTTATTATGATTATTATTATTATTATTATTATTATTATTATTATTATTATTATTATTATTATTATTATTATTATATTATTATTATTATGTAATACAAATCCAAAATTATACAAACAAATTATATTAATATGTCTATATAAGTGTAGATTTTTATTACATCATAGTGTATCGTGGTATTGTGAATTTCTTAGCATTATTATTATTATTATTATTTATTATTATTATTATTATTATTATTATTATTATTATTATTATTATTATTATTATTATTATTATTGCTCTTTTAAATCTCCGTATAAAATAACTCATAAGGGTCCATTATTAGATATAAATATTTAATTATTAAAAAAAGTAAGTCACAGAATAAAGTATCAGTTGAATTGCCATTAGAAATCAACCCGAACATAAATAGGCGATTGAATAAGTATGTTAAGTACTTTAAGTGTCTCGAGTACTTTTTATGATTACCTAATGTCATTTACTGTGGATAAACTAGATCACAAGACTCTCCAGTGTCCTCTGTCCTTTATACAAGATCCCAGAGAGAGAGAGAGAGAGAGAGAGAGAGAGAGAGAGAGGTATTTTAGCTGTAGTTAAGAGACAGGACACCATTTAGCTAGAGAATTCCCAGCTCTCTCTCTCTCTCTCTCTCTCTCTCTCTCTCTCTCTCTCTCTCTGTCTTAGAGTATCAGGGAAACAAATTCTTGGCAGCCCCAGAGATGGTCTTTTGTACCAGCAAGCGATGCTTGTGTCTCCCCACAGGGTACGTTCAGTTAATGGCGAAAGCGATTGAGCCAGAGCCATAATAGTAATTGTTTCGTGTCTCGAGGTTTTTGTTAATTGATATGTTATTAAGTTTGGCAGTATTCTGCTAATAAAATTCATCATTAAATCTAGTTTAATTTGGGACAACTGAAGCAGAGAGCGTAATGGTAGATTGTTACTTATGAATAAAAAAATCTTGCTAAAGAACGGTGCCGTGCCTCGATTACGTCCTCCAATTTTACGTGATACCGTTTTCAGTTTGCCTGCGGTGGACACTGAACGCGACTCGGGCTCGTCCGATTTCCTTCATACACCCCCAAAGTACTGAACAAAATTAACAATAAATGAAAACCGAAGACTTTAAATTCCTCGAACTACAAGAAATTGAGTAACCTTGGATGCAAAGAATGAAAGATTAAATGAATATTTATTGTAAGTCATGAAACACTTACGTGTTATTTAAAAACTTCTAATAACCAAGGGATTCGGAGAGGTTTTCTGACCTACTTATACAAGGTTCTGTTCATTAGTTTTTTCTGATCTTATCATTCCCTTCTCTTTTTTTCTGATGTTATCATTCCCTTCTCTTTTTTTCTCTCTCTACAAGTATCCCAAATGTGAAAAAAAGAACGTAGAGAAAAATTGGCAAGGTTACTCAAGGTCTTGTTGGATAAGAGAGAGAGAGAGAGAGAGAGAGAGAGAGAGAGAGAGAGAGATGTAAATTCTTATTCTACATAATATAATATATGCTTTGTGTGTATATATATGTGTGTGTAAATACGGACTAAATCCACGAAGGAAAGAGAAGCAATGGAGTGCTGCAAGGCCTTTCGACTTATAGTCTTAGAGGAAAGAGATCCTTCGTGGATTTTGTCTTTATATTTTCATCACGTTCCATATTTTCGTGATTCAGTTATACATAGATATGTGTGTATGTATATATATATATATTATATAATATCTATATATATATATATATATATATATATATATATATATATATATATATATATATATATATATATATATGTGTGTGTGTGTTTGAGTGTTTCCTAGTAATTTGATACACACATCGAATTGATGGCATTTTCATTAATGTTCCACAGAGTTTTCAGTTTATTTTCTTAAGTAATATAAGACTGTTCCAGAGATTCAAAGTTTTATTAATAAAAATAATTTACAGTCGAATGTATTCCATAAAACAGGTTTTTCAAACGGGATTTTGTGAAAACTTTAACAATTATGTTTGGTCGTGTTTCAATACATTTTCTCAAGCACGATTCGATTTTTTTTTTTTTAGAATTATTTGAATTCTAGAATGAATGAAATATTTGACAGCAGTTTCACATGGAGCTTATAGATTTTTTTTTTTATTCGTGACAAGTTCTCCAAACTTGTTTTTGCGTGGAAAAAACTTCTAAGCCAGTTTGTCAAAAGATGTATTTTACGTATGAAGAGGCCACGTTTTACAAATTAAAAACTCAGCGCCCTGGCCAACATAGAACTCAACATTTATTCAAAATTATTCGGATAATGAAAGCATTTCTTACTGTTAACATTACAGTGAAAAAAAAAAAAAACTATATTCCATATGTGTTACCTAGACTTTCAAACTCAATATTCCATATCTGTTACCTAGACTTTCAGACTCAATATTTTATATCTGTTACCTAGACTTTTAAACTCAGTATTCCATATCTGTTACCTAGACTTTCAAACTGAATATTCCATATCTGTTACCTAGACTTTCAAACTGAATATTCCATATCTCTTACCTAGACTTTCAAACTGAATATTCCATTTCTGTTACCTAGACTTTCAAACTGAATATGCCATTTCTGTTACCTAGACTTTCAGACTGAATATTCCATTTTGTTACCTAGACTTTCAGACTGAATATTCCATATCTGCTACCTAGACTTTCAGACTGAATATTCCATATCTGCTACCTAGACTTTCAGACTGAATATTCCATATCTGCTACCTAGACTTTCAAACTGAATATTCCATTTCTGTTACCTAGACTTTCAAACTGAATATTCCATATCTGCTACCTAGACTTTCAAACTCAATATTCCATATCTGTTACCTAGACTTTCAAACACGATATTCCATATGTGTTACCTAGGCTTTCAAACTCATACATTGGCTTAAGACATACTCTAAATTATTCAAATAATAAAAAAAAATATCTCTCATTGTTAAGTTTACAAGGAAAAAAGTCTATTATATATATTCTGCATTTGTTACCTAGACTTTCAAACTTCTACACTCTCTCAAGACATGCTCGGAGTAACTTGCGTATTGAGTAGCCTGAAAAGCATGTTTGACTCGTCCCGAATTCCTTTGTTTTTGCTGCAAATCAAGCTGTCAGGGCCAGTTCAGCCTGCTGTTAAGTGCCCGGATGACCTACATCTTTGTAGGCCTAAGGAGGCCTACTCAGAACCTGTTTGAAGGACTCGTTCATCTGGCCACCCAGTGGCAAGTAGGTCTATTGGTGTTTTGTTTACGAAAAATGCTTAAAGAAGAAAGTAGTAATTAGGTGAAATTCATTATTAATTTATGGAGTTTTAATGTCAAAAGGTGACTTTTGTAATCATGATGCTTAAGGATCCCTTCTCATTTTGGGATTACCAGACTCTTATTAGTTTTCTGTAAAAGAAAACTATTGTGCCAGCTTTGTCTGTATGTCCGCACTTTCTGTCCGCCCTCAGATCTTAAAAACTACTGAGACTAGAATGCTGCAAATTGGTATGTTTATCATCCACCCTCCAATCATCGAACATACCAAATTGCAGCCTTCTAGCCTCATTTTTTATTTTATTTTATTTTTTGTTAAGCCATAATTGCTTCTGGCAACGGATAGGCCACCACCGGGCCGTGGTTAAAGATTCATGGGCCGCAGCTCATACAGTATTATTCGAGACCGAGACCGAAAGATAGATCTATTTTCGGCGGCCTTGATTATAATTTACGTTGTGGCGGCTGTACAGAAAACTCGATTGCGCCGAAGAAACTTCGGCGCATTTTTTTACTTTTTTTATTTGTATATAAAATTAAAAAAAAACTAAGAGTGTTTTTAATTATCGACAGCTGATCAGAAAATCAAGAGAATTGGTCTCATACGGAAGGATTGGTTAGCCATGATCCTGGCAGGGCTCTAACACACCATCATCCCTAAACAACAAGAAAACCTCGAGGTAAAATGAGAGAAAAATTACCACAGATTGGTTAATGATGAAACATGATGTAATTATTTATGAAAGAAGAGAATTCAATCCCAAACAATAGTTCTTTCCTCCCTGATATTTTCGGGCTTCTTCATTTTAATAAAGGAAACGAATCAGAGAATCGGAAATAGATGCTAATAATTTAGTTAAGACTTACAAGACAAATGATACAAGTGAAGAGAAAAACGTTAACACAAAATGAAAGTTAGAGGGAAAGGTAAGACGACCCGACGTATATAAAATGTGGGAAGAGAAATTTAATATATATGTATTATATATAAATAAATATATATATACACACATTAGCTAACCAACCCGGCGCTGCCCGGGATAACTCTGAATGACAACTGATAAACTCTCTCTCTCTCTCTCTCTCTCTCTCTCTCTCTCTCTCTCTCTCTCTCTCTCTCTCTCTCTCTCTTCCCTCCCACAGTGCTGATTTCTAGACAGTAAGCCATATGTATACCAAGTTTGGTTGAAATTGCTCAATGCGTTTCAGAGTTATGCTGGCACATACACACATCCATTTAAATATATATATATATATATATATATATATATATATATATATATATATATATATATATATATATATATATATATTTAATGTTTTTATCACATAAAACTTATAATAGAGAAAAATCCCTCAAGAATGCAAGTTTTTGTGTAAACGAAAAATGAAGAATAATTAAGTAAGAGAGAAAAACATGACTACGAAATTCTAATTTCTTTCATCGTAGTTCCTCCCTCCCTTCCCATGCCCAGTGCCCCCTCCTCCCCTTCCTCCCACCATGCCCACCTGCCTTTAGTAGCTGAGACTGTTAGTTGGTTATGGATAGATGCCAGGCCATTTCAGTCTTCTTTAGAAAGCAAATGCCTCTTTGTTGGATTAAAACAACGAGTAATCGACATATTCACACACGTTTATAAGTATGCATAACTGTCAACCTTATCTTAAAAGTCTTTTGAGAACCGGAAATCGTCAGCTTTTGGAGCGTATTCAGAATTATATGTATATGTATATATATATATATATATATATATATATATATATATATATATATATATATATATATATATATATACAGTATATATATGTTTATATTAACTTTGCTATACTTGATATACTGCTTAGCGTTATTTTACGAGATGTGGTGTCGTTTGTTTGAATATAAATGACTTCATGGACATCGCCGATATTGTTTGCTATTGTTTTGAATATAAAATATATATATATATATATATATATATATATATATATATATATATATTTATTTATATGTGTGTGTGTTTATGTGTGTGTGTGTGTTTGCGTGTGTGTGTATAATATATATATATATATATATATATATATATATATATATATATATATATATATATATATATATATATATATATATATATATATATATATATGTATATATATATATATATATATATATATATATATATATATATATATATATATATATATATATATATATATACATATATACAGTATATATGTATTTTTTCAGTTAAAACTATTTGTCAATCCAGAGGAACAATTTTGAATATTAGCCTACTGTTGAGTTAATTATCTCCACCATAAAAGTGAGAGATAGATCTATATCCATCTATGTCTCCATTTTCGTTTTTTCATGTCTAGTTAGATCCAGGATTTAGATTCCCCCCTCCCATCGGCCTACGCGCAAATGCAAGAGACTGTACAGTCGGCAAAAAAAAAAAAAAGAATGTGCTTAGGAAAAATAGGATGAAAATAATGAATAAGTAAAGAAAGAGAAGTCATAAAAAGAGAAATATTATCAGCGGGGGTGGGGGTGGGGGGGATGGGCTCCTGGAGGTGTAAGGATTCTGGTTCTTAGTGATTGTTTTGGGATGAGGTTGCTAGCCCTGTGCCCTTTTTTTCTGTGTTTGCCCCACCACAATCGACTGTCGACTAACTACCACGTGCATATTTAACGGCTTAGGTTAATGGTGGCTATATGGTGAAAGAATGCAATCGTATGGTGCATATTAGTGTTTGGTAGTAAATGCAGTGAACTATTTTAATAACAATAATAATAGTAATAATAATAATAATAATAATATAATAATAATAATAATAATAATAGTAAATGCAGTGAATAATGGTAGGATGCGAGAAAGGTGAGTCACAGAATAGGTGAAGCGAGGAAGATTGTAAAGAGATTTGAATTGTCTGTGGAAGCCAAGGAACTGTTGGGCTAACTCTCCTTTATGGAAGTGAAATGCGGATATTTGATGGAAAAGAAAGAAAGGGGTCAAGGCTTTCGAAATGCTTGCATAGTAGGTGCAATGAGAATTGAATTGAATGATTATAGGATTTAGGAAAAAGGCCAAGCACTGGGACCTATGAGGTCATTCAGAGCTGAAACGGAAATTGACAGTAAGAGGTTTGAAAGGTGTAACAGGAGGAAAACCTCGCAGTTGCACTGTGAATCAATATTATTGTTAGGAGAGCGTGGAAAGTATGATGGGAGAAAGAGAATACGAAAGGAGGTACAGTAAAATGAACGAAAGGGGTTGCAGCTAGGGTCCGAAGGCACGCTGCAAAGAACCTTAAGTAATGCCTACAGTGCACCGCATGAGGTGCACTGACGGCCCCACCCCCCTAAGGGGGAGAAGACTTGATGAGGTAAAAAAAAAATGTGGTTAAAAAGGTTAGCATAATTAAAAGTATAGAAATGGTTCAGTCATTTGGAGAGAATGAAAGATGGTAGGTGGTGATGAGTGTATAAATAATTAAGAAATGTTAGATGGAAGGATGCAACTAAGGCCTAGAAATTGTTGGATAGGTGGAGTGAAAGAAGCATTGGAAAAGAAATTCCATAATATCCATGAAAAATGCTTTAAACAAGGACGAATGGAATATTGTGTATAAAGGTTTGATGCGCTGATAATGAGCGTTTTTTTCTGGGTGCACGTAACACTAAATGCTGTGGAAGTTTTAACTGAACAGGAGTTTCATCTGCTGTTCAGCAGTTAAATTATGAATGGGGAGTAACTTTTGTGCAGTTTGTTCTGTGGAACCACACTTTTCTTGAAGGTAAATGTCTTAACATAAAAGATACGAAATATAACCATTACATAAGAAAAGGAGTTTAACTCTTTTTCTTATATAATGTTTAGATTTGACGCCTTTCTTTCTTTTCCGTCAAACATCCGCATTTCACTTCCATAAAGAAGAGTGAGCTCAACCATTGCTTCCATAGACAAATCAAATCTCTTTCCAATCTTTCTCGCTTCACCTATTCTGTGAACCACCTTTCTCGCATCTTACCATCTATTCATTGCATTAACTATTATTATTTATTATTATTTTATTAAAACAGTTCATTGCATTTACTACCAAACACTAATATGCACCTTACGATTCCATTCTTCCACCATATATGCCACCATTAACCTAAGCCGTGAAGTATGTACGTGGTAGTCAGTCGACGGTCGATTGTGGTGTAAACACAGAAGAAAAAAGAGCACAGGGCTAGCAACCCCATCCCAAAAGAATTACTAAGAACCAGAATTCTTACACCTTCTGGGCTAACCCCTCCCCCCCCTCGCTGTTAATATTTCTGAAAAGATTAATCTTCGTTTTGACAAGGATGAACTTCAACGGAAAAGGGGCCCCTCGACCCCAACCCCCAAAAAAAAAAAAAAAAAAAAAAAACAAACACGGCGACTTCGCGCCTTCGCTTATGCAGACAAACCGTTGTAGACAAGCAAATAAACAAGGGAGGGAGGCAGGGAGGCAAGAAAAACAGAAAGCGTGAGCCATTTCCACCATTTTTCCCCCAAAAAAGTCGAGATGAAACACACCGCCGCGAGGGAAGGCTTGGCTCGAGACGACATATTTGCGTTAAAAGCAAAAGTGCTTGCGCGAGTTTATGAAAGCACAACGCGGGCTGCCAGGTCCTGTCTTGGCTGTCAGCGGAGGCTGCACGGTAATGAACCGGAGAGAAAGTGAAAGGAGAGAAAATAAATGAAGGGGGAAAGTTTTGATAGAGGATGATGACTCTCTGCTCATATTTCTTACCGCCCAAATCGAATTGCAGTTCGTATTTGAGTCTTTATAATAATAATAGTAACAACAATAATAATAATAATAATGTCATTCTTTACTTCCCTCCCAAATCGAATTGTAGTTCATATTTGAGTCTGTATAATAATAATAATAATAATAATAATAATAATAATAATAATAATAATAATAATAATAATAATAATAATAATGTCATTCTTTACTTACCTCCCAAATCGAATTGCAGTTCGTATTTGATTGAGTCTGTATAATAATAATAATAATAATAATAATAATAATAATAATAATAATAATAATAATAATAATAATAATGTCATTCTTTACTTACCTCCCAAATCGAATTGTAGTTCGTATTTGAGTCTTTATATAATAATAATAATAATAATAATAATAATAATAATAATAATAATAATAATAATAATGTCATTCATTTACTTACCACCCAAATCGAATTGCAGTTCGTATTTGAGTGTAATAATAATAATAATAATAATAATAATAATAATAATAATAATAATAAATAATAATAATAATAATAATAAATAATAATGTCATTCTTTACTTACCTCCCAAATCGAATTGTAGTTCGTATTTGAGTCTGTAATAATAATAATAATAATAATAATAATAATAATAATAATAATAATAATGTCATTCATTTACTTACCACCCAAATCGAATTGCAGTTCGTATTTGAGTCTGTAATAATAATAATAATAATAATAATAATAATAATAATAATAATAATAATAATAATAATACTGTCATTCATTTACTTGCCTCCCAAATCGAAGCCAATTCATATTTGAAAAGAAAGAGTATATAATCAATTCAAATAATAATAATAATAATAATAATAATAATAATAATAATAATAATAATAATAATAATAATAATAATAATAATAATAGGGGTAAAAAGCAAAATAAATAATTATAGTAGACGTAGGAACATAGTAATAGTAATGGTAATATTGAAATTATTAATATAGTTAAATGAAGAGCAAAAGACAAAGAAAAAAGCCACTGTAGAAAACCAGTTTTATGTGAGTCAGTGTGGTTTTTCTCCAGTGGCTTTTTTCAAGACCAATCAGACACGAGGAATTTCCGTAGGGATGTAGTGTCATCAGTGCACCTCACGCGGTGCACTGTAGGCATTGCTTCAGGTTCTTTCAGTTCTCTTACTGTACCTCCGTTCATATTCTCTTTCTACCATGTTACTTTCCACCCTCTCCTAACAATTGTTCCATAGTGCAACTGCTTTGAGGTTTTCCTTCTGTTACACCTTTCAGACTTTTGCTCTCAATTTCCCTTTCAGCGCTGAATGATCTCGTAGGTCCCAGTTCTTGGCCTTTGGCCTAAATTTTTATATTTCAGTTCTAACAAACACGAAGAATGTTTTTAATACTGGAAGAACAATAGGTAGTAGGCAATATTATGATAAGATAATTGTTGGTAACAGGAACAAACAAGTAAAAAATGCGCCGAACTTTCTTCCGGTTTTCTGTACAGCCGCTACAGCGTGTAATCAAGGCCACCGGAAATAGATCTATCTTTCGGTGGTCTCGCTGTAATGCTGTATGAACAGCGGCACCATGAAACTTTAACCACGGCCCCGTGGTGGCCTATCGTATATCGTTGCCTGAGGCACGATTATGACTAATTTTTATCTTAAATGAAGTAAAAACTACTGAGGCTAGATGGCTGCAATTTGGATGTTTGATGATTGGAGGGTGGATGATCAACATAACAGTTTGCAGCCCTCTAGCCTCAGTAGTTTTTAAGATCTGAGGGCGAACAGAAAAAAAGTGCGGACGAACAGACAAAACAGGCACAATAGTTTTCAGAAAACTAAAAATGGTAACAGACTGTTCTAAAATCCCCTTTGGGGAAACAAAAGAAATATATTGAAGAGATTCCCTAGTGTTCTAAAGTCCTCTTTGGGGGAACAAAAGAAATATATTGAAGAGAATCCCTAATGTCTTCAGCAACTTAATCACACCTTATAAACCCTTATAAAGAACTGGGTCCCACCACAAACAACAAAGATCTATTCTTTATCAAAATTCGCAAACAAGGTGCAACCAGACACCGCAGTATCACAAGAGGGCAATGCTTCTTTCGGTCCGCAAATAGGAATGAACTGAAAAGGAGATTGATGTGGTTTTCTTTTTTACTTTTTTTTTTTTTTTTTTTAGCTGGGGAGTCACGCGAGGGTGGGTGGAAATGGAGGGGGGTGGGTCCCCTGGGTGTATAGGTGTAATCTTCCCCCCGCCAACGGCCCTTCATACAAAGGGTGCAGCGCCATTGTGGTGATTTTAGATACCTGGCGTGTCTTGGGTTACTGGCGTTCGTCTCTCTCTCTCTCTCTCTCTCTCTCTCTCTCTCTCTCTCTCTACACTTCTTTCCAACCTCTCACTGTCTCTCTTCCCCAACTCTCTATTTCTCTTTATAGCTGCCTCTCTCTCTCTCTTTCAACCTCTCACTGTCTCTTTTCTCTTCTCCACCTCTCTCAACTCTTTATACCCAATTCTCTCTTTATACCCACTCTCTCTCTCTCTCTCTCTCTCTCTCTCTCTCTCTATATATATATATATATATATATATATATATATATATATATATATATATATATATATATATATATATATATATATATATATATATATATATATATATATATATATATATATATATATACACCTCTCTCTCTCTCTCTCTCTCTCTCTCTCTCTCTCTCTCTCTCTCTCTCTCTCTCTCTCTCTCTCTCTCTCTCTCTCTCCAAAATTTAGCTATCTACTTACCTATCCTGGTAAATGTCATCTTTTTTTTTACCCATTGTTTCATATTATCATTATTGGGATTATTACCACCGCTACCATCATCATTATAAGCATCACTTTTGCTCCTACTACTATTTCAGCTTCTGGTACTACTATCAGCATACTTAACATTTTAGTTTTCTGTAAAAGAAAACTGTTGTGCCGGCTTTGTCTATCCGTCCTCACTTTATTCTGTCCGCATTTTTTTCTGTCCCCACTTTTTCTGTCCGCCCTCAGATCTTAAAAACTACTGAGGCTAGAGGGCTGCAAATTGATATGGTGATCCTCCACCCTCCACTCATCAAACATACGAAATTGCAGCCCTCTAGCCTCAGTAGTTTTTATTTTATTTAAGGTTAAATTTAGCAGTAATCGTGCTTCTGGCAACGCTAAAGGATAGGCCACCACCAGGCCGTGGTTAAAGTTTCATGGGCCGGGCTCATACAGCATTATACCAGAGACCACCGGAAGATAGATCTATTTTCGGTGGCTTTGATTATACGCTGCAGCAGCTGTACAGAAAACTCGATTGCACCTAAGAAAATTCGGCGCGTTTTTTACTTGTTTATTACTGCTACTACTACTACTACTACTAATAATAATAGTATATATTCCTTTCTGGTAGAAATTATTCCTTTAGGACGTTCCGCCTCCAGAAGTCTGTCGTCGCTCAGATTTCACAGACCCAGACTGAGGTGCCAAGTGGAAGTGTTGAGGCAAAATGGGCATTGTTTTCCTGCATGCATAAAATACTCTAGAGGCTTTGCTGGGCTGAAATGTTTAGGCTTAAGTTAGGGACAATTAATCATGTTTTTAGTCTTCTGTTGTGATTGATTTGTTCACGTATTCTGGCGTTGCTGCGACCTTGGCTGTGCTGACTCAGCATCACTTAAGATGAGATAGCGGATTTTCAACAGGAAGTAGATTTATTATTATTATTATTATTATTATTATTATTATTATTATTATTATTATTATTATTATTATTATTATTGTCCAAAAAATGCGTGACAATATTAAGCTTGATATGAATATCATTCTGACATTCGTATACTTACAGGATTAGAAAGCAAATACTCTCTATATTTTGCCATATTATTATTATTATTATTATCATTATTATTATTATTATTATTATTATTATTATTATTATTATTATTATTTTTATTATTATTATTATTATTATCCAGACCATACAGCACAGCTCGAAGCTTTTTCTGAATAATATAATTCCATCATCCATACATTTATAGTATTAGAAAGTAATTACTTTGAACATTGTACATTACCTTTTCGAAGTCCTTAGGTGACATAGCAGATCATCCATGCAGACAATGTTACAAGCGACGAGCACCAAGAATCACTGTATGGATATTATGTCTGAAAAAGGCAGGGAACAAGAATGCTGGCAGACGTGTCAGATTTGCTGGTCGCACGTGCATTCTCTCTCTCTCTCTCTCTCTCTCTCTCTCTCTCTCTCTCTCTCTCTCTTTTCCTTGGGTTGGGTGGGAATGAAAAGGAGAGAGTGAGAGAGAGAGAGAGAATAAAAAAGGCCGTAGACTGGAGCTGGCGAGATATTTTGGCACAGGACGTGTGTACTATACAGCAGGGTCTCTCTCTCTCTCTCTCTCTCTCTCTCTCTCTCTCTCTCTCTCTCTCTCTCTCTCTCTCTCTCTCTCTCACTATACTCCTCTTTCTCATACCCTTGATGATCATTGGAAGAGGAAGATCTGACGTTTTCATGCATCTTTATTTTCTCTCTCTCTCTCTCTCTCTCTCTCTCTCTCTCTCTCTCTCTCTCTCTCTCTCTCCTTTATGTTCTTTGATGTCTGATGCCGTAACGCCCTTTTGAAACACAAGTGAAAGCAGTACTGTATAAAACCTGCTTGCTCTAGAGCAGAACAAACCACAAACACACATACTCACCAGAAATCTAGGTTTATTCAACACAAACAAAAAAGTTGGCATTGTGCATTTATACATTCATGCACAAACACACACACACGCACACACACGAGCTAATCTAACAGCGTGCCACGATGTAGTACGAATAAGTCTCTTGGCAACCCTACCCATCTCCTCAAGGCCGGTTCGGGAAAATGTGCCCAGGAACTGTTGGGACGGGAAGGAAGCGGAAGTGTATTGTAATCTTTTATATTCTCGAACTGTTGGAACTTCCGTTCTCTTCCGGTCCCAGCAGTTCGAGAACAAATTCTATATTCTCGAATTGTTGGGAAGGGAAGGAATTCAGAAGTGCATCGTAATCTTTTATCTTCCCGAATTGTTGGGAAGGGAAGGAATTCAGAAGTGTATCGTGATCTTCTATATTCCGAGAAGGAATTCAGAAGTGTATCGTAATCTTCTATATTCCGAGAAAGAATTCAGAAGTGTATCGTAATCTTTTATATTCTCGAATTGTTGGGAACGGAAGGAATTCAGAAGTGTATCGTAAATCTTTTATATTCTCGAATTGTTGGGACGGGAAGGAATAAAAAAGTGTATTGTAAACTTTTATATTCTCGAATTGTTGGGAAGGGAAGGAATTCAGGAGTGTATCGTAATCTTTTCTATTCTCGAATCGTTGGGAAGAGAAGGAATTCAGAAGTGTATCGTAATCTTTTATATTCTCGAATTGTTGGGAAGGGAAGGAATTCAGAAGTGTATCGTAATCTTTTCTATTCTCGAATCGTTGGGAAGAGAAGGAATTCAGAAGTGTATCGTAATCTTTTATGTTCTCGAACTGTTAGGACAGGAAAGAAGCGGAAATATATTGTAATCTTTTATATTCTCGAATTGTTGGAACGGGAAGGAAGTGGAAGAGTATCGTAATATTTTAATTTCTCGAACTTATGGGAGAGGAAGAAAACGGAAGTATATTGTAATCTTTTATGGGACGGGCAGGAAGCACAAGCGTATTGTAATCGATCATATTCTCTAACTGTTGGGACAGGGAGAACTCGAAGTGTATCGTACTCTTTTATATTCTTGAACTGTTGGGACGGGAAGAAAGCAGAAGAATATCGTATTCTTTTCTGTTCTCGAACTGCTGGAACGGGAAGGAAGCGAAAGTGTATCGTAATCTTTTATATTCTTGAACTGCTGGGACGGGAAGGAAGCGGAAGTGTATTGTAATCTATATTACCGAACTCTTTTAACGGAAGGAAGCAGAAATGTATCGTAATCTTTTATGTTCTCGAACTGCTGGGACGGCCAGTATAAGTGGAAGTGTATCGTAATCTATATTACCGAACTCTTGGAACGGGAAGGAAGCAGAAATGTATCGTAATCTCTTATGTTCTCGAACTGTTGGGACAGGAAGGAAGCAGAAATGTATCGTAATCGTTTATATTCTCGAACTGCCGAATGAAGGAAATGAATGATGCTAGATCTGGCTTTTGAATTCCACACGTCCATTCAAAGTTGCTAAAAGACGTTTTAGAGAGAGAGAGAGAGAGAGAGAGAGAGAGAGAGAGAGAGAGAGAGAGAAGATTAATGCATTTCCTCAACGCAATATCTTCTTTATTTTGTAAGCGGGGATGTTTGTCTTTAATTTTAAAGCCACGTGAATATCACGCCCACACGAATCTTTATTTTCTTTATTCTGCTTTCTCAATCTTTAAAGTTATATGTTTTCAAGTTTTAATCTCCAACAGTGTACTTGGCAAGGATTGTTTATAGTAGGAAGATCTTATGATAATTTTGTTGGCCATATTGCTACACACTGATTTTATCTTCTGTTTTCAAATAATAACATTCTTGTGTAAGTTTTGCTCGGGGCGGGGTGGGGAAGGGGCGGGGGTTGGGGAGGGGAGGCCTGTTAACCCACAGGGTGGAAACCCTCTGGTTTACAGCAATTGTGTGTTGCAAGGGATTCTCTCTCTCTCTCTCTCTCTCTCTCTCTCTCTCTCTCTCTCTCTCTCTCTCTCTCTCAATAATTGATCAGTGAAAAAAGTCACAATAATTTCTGATTCTTATATAATTAACTATATATATATATATATATATATATATATATATATATATATATATATATATATATATATATATATATATATATATATATATATATATATATATATATATATATATATACATACATACATATACATACATACGTACGTTCATACATATACAGTAGATAATTATAACACATTCGAAATTACTTTAGTGTATTTTCATAATTGAACATTCATTTTAAAGCGAGAGAGAGAGAGAGAGAGAGAGAGAGAGAGAGAGAGAGAGAGAGAGAGAGAGAGAGAAAGTAACAGCTATGGAATAACCCGTAAAAATATTCTTCCACTCCTGGGGTTGGGGCGTTACCTCGATGAGGGAGGCTTCGATGAGGCCTTCCTCTTTGTAAATTCAGTCCATTATTTGTATAGGTTGTTGAAGTTAATGATTCTGAGAGAGAGAGAGAGAGAGAGAGAGAGAGAGAGAGAGAGAGAGAGAGATTCATAAAAGTTCACATATTTGAAGATGTCTTGAAAAATTATGTCCAATTCTGCTTGAATCAACTTTTTAATAGTAATGTAATGATACTAAAGCACTTAGTCAAAAGTAAAAATATTCGATAACAATTAACAAAAAGATGTAAACTGCTTTTATTCTGCAGCGTATGTTTAAATCTGTCGATGTAATACTCTTTTGGACGAAGTCCACTGAGTATTTCTGTCCGATGACAGGCTCAACAAGCAGCTCTTTCTAGAATTTTCTAAAGCATTCAGAATTTTCTGAACCATTCAGAATTTTCTAAAGCATTCAGAATTTTCTGAACCATTCAGAATTTTCTGAACCATTCAGAATTTTCTGAACCATTCAGAAATTTCTGAACCATTCAGAAATTTCTAAAGCATTCAGAAATTTCTAAAGTTATGATTTTCTCAAGCGTTCAGTTTAATAACGAGTTATTTCTCCTCATAAAGGAAAAGCATGTTAAAAGAATTATTCCTTTTGGTTGGTAGTACGTTGTTCTTGAAAGAGGGAAATGCTGAAAGATGTTATATTTAAAAAGAAATACTTTTGGTTTTTGATTAATAACAAAAATACTTTTCGAGTGAACGTGGATTCTGTCATTTATCTTTCATTTCAGGAACTCGATGAGACAAGTTACAGGGATATTGTGCAGCCTCTAGCGTTAGAGGAACTCTCTCTCTCTCTCTCTCTCTCTCTCTCTCTCTCTCTCTCTACAACGACACTTTCTCATACCCTTACTGAGCATTGTAAGAGGGAGATCTGAAGATTGACGTTTTTTATGCGTCTTTTTTATTCTCTCTCTCTCTCTCTCTCTCTCTCTCTCTCTCTCTCTCTCTCTCTCTCTCTCTCTCTCTCTCTCTCAACACCATTTTCTCATACCTTTACTGATCATTGTAAGTGGAAGATCTGAAGATTGACGTTTTTCATGTCTTTTTTATTCTCTCTCTCTCTCTCTCTCTCTCTCTCTCTCTCTCTCTCTCTCTCTCTCTCTCTTTTCCATCCAGGTTCTTTGTAAAGTATGTGTACATTAAAAAAGATTAAAGGGCAGAAATATGAAGGCAATGACGATTCACATGTGAGAACCGTGTTCCCTCCACCGCCTGTGTGCTTATGGCGAAATGGCTACTAATTTTGCTTAAGCATTTAGGTATGCCTAAGGGTGAAAATATTGGATTCAACAAGGAACATTTGCAAAATCTTTTTCCTTCACTACCACTCTATGGATCTAATGTCTCTCTCTCTCTCTCTCTCTCTCTCTCTCTCTCTCTCTCTCTCTCTCTCTCTCTCTCTCTGGCAAAGAATAGAATGATGGCCGACTCGTGTTAGTGAAGGAGTTTGAGTGCCACGGCTATTACATTTTAGGGCATTTATGGGGGTGCCCAGTGACACTCACCTGTGGCATGGGTGCCAAACAGGACGGACGAGATGGTTCTTAGGCATTTTCTGCCCTGGTATTATGAACTAGAGGCTGTAGAATACATCTGATGGACAATGTTGGTTGCTGATTTTCCAGTTGATTACTTCGCTACTTTACTTAAAGTTTTCAAAAGCAGCAAACTTAGTAGATTGCTGCTGGTATTCGGTCAGATTGCAGGAGAGGAAATCGCAAGAAGGGTAGACACAAAGAGACGAAAATAGCAATAGATACAGTAGAAGAAATTAGGGGGGGGTGAAGATCTTACCGACAAAAAACGGAAAAGAAATGAATTAAAAAATGAAAATAGTAATTACCCAAAGAAGTTAAAATTTTACTCGTAAGTTATAGAAAATGCTACGTTTCGTACACAAATCAATCAATCAGCCGAAATGGCTGTAAATGAATGAGACCTAAGCTTTTTTAATGTCTTAATTCTAACAGTCCGAATTGCAAACTTGCACATGGTATGCACTGTTATCAGTGTATTTTCTTCTGACAGATTCACCGCAGTGCTTTCTACTTTAAGATGATGAGTCATGTATGTTTGTAACCTCTGCTCCGACCTTTAAAACGCCAGTCAGGGTGAGAGCTGAGGTCATCTCAGGAGGAGAATTTTAAGGAATCTATTTTCTCGATGTTTTCTGTGCCGTTGGATGATCCCATTCACTGGTTAAGTCCGAATACTCATAAGGTGCTTCTGCGCTGCGATACAACATCTCATTAACAAATTGACAGCTTATCGCATACATGTCAAAAACAGGTTGAAAACAAGTCACCGACCAGAAGCGAAGAACGAATCTTTGGGAGGCGCTGGATTGGAGCACTGATTATGACTGCCATTAATCGAAGTCCTAATGTTATCCTGTGACTGTTCTCTTTGCTAAAAAATCTGGGAAGAGAAATAAAACAAAAAATAATTTAATAATTTAAAAAGTTCGTCGAAGTTTCTTCGGCGCAATCGAGTTTTCTGTACAGCCACTACAGCGTATAATCAAAAGTCACCGAAGATAGATCTGCCTTTCGGTGGTTTCGGTATAATGCTGTGTGAGCCGCAACCCATGAAACTTTAACCACGGCCCGGTGGTGGCCTGGCCTACATCGTTGCCAGAAGCACGATTATGGCTAACTTTAACCTCAAATAAAATAAAAACTACTGAGGCTAGAGGGCTGCAATTTGGTATGTTCGATGATTGGTGGGTGGGTGATCAACAAACCAATTTGCAGCCCTCTAGCCTCAGTAGTTTCTAAGACCTGAGGCCGGACAGTATAAAGTGCGGACGGACAGATTAATAGCCATCTCAATGATGTTCTTTTACAAAAAACTAAAAAATTGACCAAAACAAATTCGAACATCGTTGTCTCTGTCTCGACTCCCTTCGTAAAGAGGCATTTATAAATAAAGCAAAGGCTTGCAATACTACGCCAATGACCCCATATCCTCAGAGCGTTGGATATGGTCTTGTCTCCTTTTTCAGAAATCGGCACAAGGAGATTTTACAAGAGGCCGATGCTTTCGGTTTTCGAGTGGCCAAGAGCTTAACCTGCAGGTGTGTTTGTTTACGCAATCTGGCGTTGCAACGATTATGGTCAGTGATGCCACTGAATCCAGATATTTTCAAGTTTGTAAGAGGATACGAATTTTCTTTTGTTTCGGTGTAAAATAAAGTACATATTGGAACTTGGTCCAAAGTGGAAATTGAGATTATTATTATTATTATATTATTATTATTATTATTATTATTATTATTATTATTATTATTATTATTATTATTATTATAGCAACTTTTGCTTAATGTATGACATAAGATATAAAAAATGTATGAATAAATTCTTTGAAATGTATGAAATAGCTGTCGCAAACTGTATGTCAAAAATTTCAATATTATTATTATTATTATTATTATTATTATTATTATTATTATTATTATAGCAACTTTTGCTTAATGTATGACGTAAGCTATAAAATAAATGTATGAATAAATTCTTTGGAATGTATGAAATAGCTGTCGCAAAATGTACGTCAAAGTTCGATATTATTATTATTATTATTATTATTATTAATAATAATAATAATAATAATAATAATAATAATAATAATAATAATAATAAAAATAATAAAAATAATAATAATAATTTTTATTATCTTTCCCGAGTTAAAAGAAAAAATAAAAGAAATGCCATCCAAATTCCTTCCTAATTTTTACCAGTTTCCTTTCTTGATCTTCTCATTGTGTATTTTATTTCTGCTTTCTCTTCTTTATCCATTATCATATTTCATTCTCCCCTACCGAGCTAATTTGCTTACGACCCTCTCTTAAAGCAGATACCAGACCAGAAGTTCAAAAGCAGCAAGAAGTTCAAAAGCAGCATACAAAGGGGAAACTGATTCCCAGAATAAATCTTTAAAAGCAGGCTGCAAAGGGGGGAAACTTGAATTCCTTTAAAAGCAGGGAAAAATCTAAAAGCAGCAATAAACACAAACTTTAAACGCAGCAGAAAGTTTAAGAGCAGCAAACTATAAAAGCAGCGAAAACATGAAAAGCAACAAAGATTTTTAAAATCAGCAAAAACTTTAACAACAGGAAACTTTTAAAGCCGCAAAAAACTTCAATAAAAGCAGCGGAGACTTTCAAAGTAGCAAAAACTTTCAAAGCAGCAAAAGCTATAAAAGCCGCATGCAAAGGGGGGTGGGGAACCTGATCCCGTTTAATGGCCGTCCGCTCCATTAAGCTGGTCCTCAGGTTAAGTATGTGGTTAGGGAAGGTGTGAGGCAACATCTACTTGTAAGTCTTCTTCGCCTCATTGAGACATGTGGGTGAGGAGGAGGAGGAGGAGGAGGAGGAGGAAGCAGGAGTAGGTAGGGGGGAGGATGTGTTGAAGGTCGTGGGAGAGGGGTGGGAAAGGAAGGGAAGAATGGTGGAGGGGAAATTGAAATGAGATAAGAGGTAGGATGGGAGAATAAGAGAAGGTGAGAAGAAGTGGAAAAGAGAAGGAAAGGAAGAGACAGAGGGGAGAGGGTGTTGACGGTCATGGAATGGGGAAGGAAGAAGAAGAAGAAGAAGAAGAAGGAAATATTGAAAGGGGGTAATAGGTGAGATGGGAGAATCTGGGAAGGTGGGAAGAAATGGAAAGAAGACAAGGAAGAAACTGTCAAGGTGAGAAGGGGAAAAAAAAGGGGTGAGAACAGGTACGATTGGTATCAACCCTTCCTCCTCCTCCTCCTCCTCCTCCCCGGTTGGAGCAAAGGCGATGACGAAGTCTCTTATCACTTGATGCTTCTCTCTCTCTCTCTCCCCTCTTAGCACGTGATTTCTCTTAGCACGTGATTTGTCGGCACTTGAAAGGCATTAGTTAAAAGGAAGGACTCACGAGTAACGAGTACTTACCTGTTG
Organism: Macrobrachium rosenbergii; assembly: GCF_040412425.1. NCBI lineage: Eukaryota > Metazoa > Arthropoda > Malacostraca > Decapoda > Palaemonidae > Macrobrachium > Macrobrachium rosenbergii. The sequence goes on from NC_089781.1 coordinate 93,022,136, forward strand.
CTTTCCTTCCTTAGATTACAACTTAATTTAATTAATTGGTCATTTAGTTAATTGTTATTTACTTCACTAGCGGATCCAGAAAAATTCATGGGCGGGGCACCAATTTTCATATTATACACACATATATGTATATATATTATTTCTTTAATCGATTTTTTATTTTTTCCCCATTTTTATATTTATGTTATGTAAATCTTCAATATTATTATTTCATCATTATTTTTCTAGGTGGGCGCGTTGCCCAGGTGCGCCCGATCCGCTAGTGATTCACTTATTTATTTAATAATTATACTCTTTAATTCACGTAGTTAAAATATCACATAGTTAAGATATCACATTTTTATCTCGCTTGATTGGTTGATTTTAAATTTTACTTATTTATTTATTTAGTTATTCTAATAATTTTTAGTCGTCTAATCCACGTAGTTAAGATATCACGTACTTTGAATATCACGTCAGTGTACGTACTTTGAATATCACGTCAGTGTGTCTCGTTTGATTGATTGATTCATAACATCCAGTTGCGCCACTTCCGGTCTAAATTAACGTGTTTTCGGATGTATTTTGTTGAGAATTTTCACTTTAATAAGTATTTTTTAAATAACTTTTGGTTGATACAGTCATTTTGTTCTACTATGCTTCTCTTACTTGTTTTTATATTTTTCGCTAATAATAATAATAATAATAATAATAATAATAATAATAATAATGATAATAATAATAATAATGATAATAATAATAATAACAATAATAATAATTTTTTCAGGGACACAAACTTAAGTGACATGGCTTTTGAAAGAGCTTGCAAGTGTCGCGCAGTATAATAGGATAATTATTATCACCTTGGGGCTAAGATTAACTGTTGCTTATATCCATTAGGATATTTATTTTCAAGTATGAGTGATCAGTATTTGTTCCTTATTGTGTTGCGTCAAATTAAAGACACGCTTATATATAATAATGTGTATATATATAATTGTATATATATACACATTATTTATATGCATATATACATATATATATATATATATATATATATATATGTCTGTATATATATATAGATATATATACTGTATATATATACTTTCAGGATAACCAACAATATTGATTATACGAATCAATGATCGAACATAAAACATAAGTAAAAAATGCGCCGAAGTTTTTTCTGCGCCATCGAGTTTTCTGTTCAGCGTATAATGCTGTGTGAGCCGCGGCCCATGAAACTTTCAGTCATGGTCCGGTGGTGGCCTGTCTGTAACTGCCAGACGGACGATCATGGTTAACTTTAACTTTCAATAAAATAAAAACTACTGCGGCTAGAGGGCTGCAATTTGGTATGTTAGATGATTGGAGGGTGGATGATCAACATACCAGTTTGCAGCCGTCTAGCCTCAGTAGTTTTTAAGATCTGAGGGCGGACAGAAAAAGTGCGGACGGACAGACAAAGCCACCTCAATAGATTTCTTTTACAGAAAATTAAAAAGATAACTAAAGACATATAGATCCCTAAATACATGAATAAATAATCTTTCCGTTCTGAATTTGTTCAGTTTTGAGTTAATTGTTTTCTGATGTTGAGAGAGAAACAGTTCACACCATGGATGTTTTGTACATGTGTATACTCTCTCTCTCTCTCTCTCTCTCTCTGTTTTATTTTCTGTTTCTTGTCCTTGAATAACTTTGACAATTTACAAGCTCCAACTCAGTAAGTGGAGCAAGGAAAATTATTCTTCAAGTCAGCCAAAAAAACAAAAGAGTTGAGACCTTACTTATAGCCGTATCTTTTACTTTAGAGACCAGAATAACGTTGAGTAGGAAATACCTATATTTTAGCTTCCACATAAGCACAGCGTGTGTTATCAGGTTATTCAAATAGTAATATTTAGCCTGTGAGTGATCAACGCGTTTAGAAATAATGCTGATTCCGCAAAGCAGTATTCCCAAATTGAAGTTCCATTTGTCTTATTTATCTGAAGCTGGGATTCTCGCCAAGCCAGTGCTTAATATAATTGCCAGGTGTCTATAGGCACCGCTCGTTTTAAGATCTACCTGATCTTAAAATGTATGGTTGGCAGGTATCCCTAGATAAGGGATTCTTGCTGGATCTAGTTGATTTGTGTCTAGATACACCTGCGTTCGTAACTTTGGGCATTGTATAAATTAAATGCATATATTGCAGGGTAGTTAAACTGAATTATATCTGAACATTCCTGATCTTTTGTTTCCTTAATATTAACAAGTAAAAAATGTGCCGAGGTTTCTTTGTCCCAATCGAGTTTTCTGTTCAGCAGAAATAATCAAGGCCATCGAAAACAGATCTTTCTTTCGGTGGTCTCAGTATAATGCTGTATGAGCCACGGCCCATGAAACTAACCACGGCCAGGTGGTGGCCTGTCCTATATCGTTGCCAGAAGCACGATTATGGGTAACTTTCATCATAAATAAAGTAAAAACTATTGAGGCTAGAGGGCTGCAATTTGGTATGTTTGATGATTGGAGGGTGGATGATCAACATACCAGTTTGCAGTCCTCTAGCCTCAGTAAGTTTCAAGATCTGAGGGCGGACAGAAAAAGTGCGGACAGAATAAAGTGCTAACGGACAGAAAAAGCCGGCATTATCGTTTTCTTTTACAGAAGACTAAAACATATTTTTTTCTAGAAATTTTAATAAAATTAAGTGTCTTGCATTTGTATGTGACGAGTAGATATTATCTAAATCTTTTATGATAAGGTTTTAGTTTAAAAACCCCCCAAAAAGCTGTCAAAACTTTACTTCGTAATTTTTACAAGTATTGCAACCTGCTGTTTTTTTTTTTTAATATTTATACAGCATTATTTAATTTTATTTTGTTTGTATTTTTTTAATTCCCTTGTTATTCCGTGTTCCTTTTCTTATTTATTCTTTAATATTATAATTGGCATTATTGTCAGTGAAAGTATGGTTTGAAAGTTCATTGGTTTTGGCACGATTCTGAATAATAATAATAATAATAATAATAATAATAATAATAATAATAATAATAATAATAATAACTTTTCTTTTATTGCCCATTCTCTTATTATTGTTTTCCTTTTCTTATTTTTTTTTTTATTATATCATAATTGGCATTCTATTCAGTGAAAGCTTGAGTGAATTCATTACTTTTGGCACGGTTCAGAATAATAATAATAATAATAATAATAATAATAATAATAATAATAATAATAATAATAATAATAATAACAACTTTTCTTGCCAATTGCCATCTCAGTGACAAAACCTTTATTCCCGAATATTCTCTCATTCTCTTGTTCGCCCCCCCCCTCACACCTGTGACAGGCCTTAGATACCCTTTTCCACCCACACATTCTACCCTCGTAGCAGGAACCACACCCACACAACCACACCCACACAAAATTGCCCACACACACACAGACAACGCGACTCGACCAAAGGGAGAGAATTTTTGGCCGAGTGGGAGACTTGGCACTGTGTCCCTTACTTCCTTCCCAACTTCTTTGCTAGATAGGGAGAAAATAGATTAGCTGAGAGAGAGAGAGAGAGAGAGAGAGAGAGAGAGAGAGAGAGAGAGAGAGAGAGAGAGAGAGAGAGAGAGAGAGATTCCAAATCACAGATAGGTGGTGAAACAGGAAGTTAGTAAAAAGATATGAAGGATTAGGTAGGAAGTTGAACTTGTAATGTACAAAGAAGAGAGAGAGAGAGAGAGAGAGAGAGAGAGAGAGAGAGAGAGAGAGAGAGAGAGAGAGAGAGAGAGAGAGAGAGGTTCCAAATACAAATCACTCTTAGTAAAAAAGGTGGATTATGAAATATTCAATCAGTAAAGATAAATTAGAGAGATTAATAGATCACAGATAGGTGGTGAAAATTACAGTTTGAAGGATTAGGTAGGAAGTTGAACTTGTAATGTACAGAGAGAGAGAGAGAGAGAGAGAGAGAGAGAGAGAGAGAGAGAGAGAGAGAGAGAGAGAGAGATTACAAATCACTCTTAGATAGGTGGTAGAAATATTCAATTAGTAAAGAGAAATTAAAGGGTTAAGCAGGGAAATTACATTTGTAACGAGAGAGAGAGAGAGAGAGAGAGAGAGAGAGAGAGAGAGAGAGAGAGAGAGAGAGAGATTACAAATCAAAAGATAGATGGTGAAATGGTAAGTTAGTAAAGAGGAATGAAATGGTTAGGTAGAAAAACTTGCAACGAATGCGGAAACAGAAATGTCAGGTTAATAAATAAAGAATACCTATGGTACCAAACGATAAGAATGCGGAAGTGGGAAGAGACGGAGAGTAATAAATAAAAGATAAAAAAGGGAGAGGAGGTAGAAAAGGAAAACAAAAACTTTAGAAGCAAGTGGAGAGACAGAGATTGATTCTACGAATCGTCGTCGGTGAGGAAAAGGAAGGAGGAATTCCTCCTCCGCAAGTGGCTGAGGAAAGAGAGAGAGAGAGAGAGAGAGAGAGAGAGAGAGAGAGAGAGAGAGAGAGAGAGAGAGAGAGATTCTTAATCACTAAATAGATTGTGAAACAATCAGTTAGGAGAGAGGGATGAAAGCATTGGGTAGAATAATTAGATCTGTAACAAGAGAGAGAGAGAGAGAGAGAGAAATTCTACCCTGGTTTTTCCTCACGTCCTCCTCCTACACTCTCTCTCTCTCTCTCTCTCTCTCTCTCTCTCTCTCTCTCTCTCTCTCTCTCTCTCAGACAAGAGGGAATAAATCCTTATTGAGTTCATACCTGTATAAAGTCTCTCAGTTACTTCAAAAAAATTTACTTGGTGGAAGGATTTTTGTTGTGGGTGGATTTGTGGGGAGAAAAGTGGGGTGGGGGTGGGGTTTGTTTTGCATGGCTCACTGTAGATGGTACTGCAGGCTCTCTGTAGCTTCCTTTTTTGCCTTTAGCTGCATTTGCCTTAAATTCCCCATTGAGCTGTTCAACTCCTCTGACTTTGTCTTGTATCGATCTTTGATGAGAGATATTTGATGGTGAACAAATAATAATAATAATAATAAAATAATAATTAATTATTATTATTAATTATTATTATTATTAATATTATTATTATTATTATTATTATTATTATTATTATTATTATTTTTTATTATAGAAGTTTCAGCACATTGGGTTCATCCACAACTCATCAGGTAAAGCATATATATGGTAGTGACTGTTTTATTGTTTTTTTATCTGGAGTCAACCCATGTTAGGTAAAATGGTTAAGGAGGTCGGTACAACGATTGTCTTGAAAATGGGTAGACTTGAAAACTACAACATAGATAATGTTATTATCTGTTGTTTATATATATATATATATATATATATATATATATATATATATATATATATATATATATATATATATATATATTATATTTATATTTATGTATATATATGTATTTATATATAAATAAATACACATATGTATATATATTTTTATATACTTATGTAAAAATACACACACATATATGTCTATATACACACACACACACACACACACACATATATATATATATATATATATATATATATACATATATACATACATATACAGAGAGAGAGAGAGAGAGAGAGAGAGAGAGAGAGAGAGAGAGAGAGAGAGAGAGAGACTTTGTGTACGTATGCATCTATGCTTTTATGTGTGAGTCTGTACGTACAGTATACTGAAACTTCAGTCCAGTAAAATTCAGTTATACCACGGTACCGAATAACCTAGCATTAGAAGTCCCGTGTTATCAAACCAGAGTATTAATAAATCAAATACAATAATTCCAACAATGCAGTCAAACTTTTTTTTTTAGAGCTAAAAACACAACAGTAAATGGACGAATTTCGTCAAAGAAGTTTTTCTAAAATATGTATATTTGACGGACGTATCTGTCAGCGTTCTCCTCATTAAGGTCTGTTTTGCTTCAATTTTCGTAAGAAGAGGCTCTTTTGATTTTAGGGGTGTTTTCCAGTTGATAATAATAATAATAATAATAATAATAATAATAATAATAATAATAATAAGAAGAAGAATAATAATAGTTGTAGTAGTGAATGTGTTTAATTTTCGTTTGTATTTGTAAATTGCCTAATAATAATAATAATAATAATAATAATAATAATAAAAGCATTTATAAAAATAATAATTCAGGGGATTTTATGTATTCTGAAAAGCATTTATAAAAATTTTTGGGAATTTAAGGTGAAGATTAATAATAATAATAATAATAATAATAATAATAATAATAATAATAATTATTATTATTATTATTATTATTATTATTATTATTATTATTATTATTATTATTATTATTATTATTATTATTATTATTATTCACTAAACTCGACCAACTGTTGCAGTGTCTTATCAGGCAAATGCTGTCAAGTCACTCTCTTTAAAATCAAAATAAGCAAGTAACTTGATAAGTGTGATTAAAACACAATGACGTTTTTCATAAGCACTGTAATATTTCCGGGTCTTGTACATGCGATGTTAGCGCATGCGCTCTTCGACTCATTAAATCTGTGGTCATAACAACGGGTCACACTGTTTGCATGCAAGAGTGTGTATGTGTGTGCACGTGTGTGTGTATGTGTGTGTTTGTGCTTTTATTTGTAGTAAGTAGGTGTATGTGCTTGCATGTTAAATATATCATAAGCATAAGCAACCATTTTATTCTTAACAAAAATATATATAAATATAATGGGAATGTACTGTTTGTATGTATGCATGTATGCATGTATGTATGTATGTATGTTTGCTCTTGTGTGTGTTTGTGTGTGTGGGTGTACTTTTGCATGTGGTAAGTAGGTGAATGTGCTTGCAAGCTAAACATGCCACAAGCATAAACAAACATTTAATTTTAATCAAAATAAAGATAAACAATAGACATGTACTGTTTGTATATTCGTTCCTGCGTGTGTATGTGTGTATGTGTGTGTGTGTGTATAATGGCTGCATATATTTAAATATTAACTAAAGAGACTTCACCAGGCCATTTCATACTAAGCAAAGGAGCTATTTCCTACAATTCCTTTGTTTTGTTTGCGTTATCTGAAGGGGGTCTGAGTGAAGAGTTTTGTTTGTAAATAATCGGAGTTCAAAAGTGGTTTCGTCATTGTCGAATCTGCTTCTTTGTTTGGTAAAGAAGAATTATACGAGTTTTAATGTTAGCGGTTTTCTTTCTCTTCTAGTTCACAGTATTAGTAGTTTTCTTTCTCTTCTAGCTCACAATATTAGTGGTTTTCTTTTTCTTCGTTTGGTAAAGAATTGTATGAGTTTTAATATTAGCGGTTTTCTTTCTCTTCTAGTTCACAATAGTAGTGGTTTTCTTTTTCTTTGTTTGTAAAGAATTATACAAGTTTTAATATTAGCGGTTTTCTTATTTTTCTAGTTAGGAATATTAGTGGCTTTCTTTTTCTTTGTTTGGTAAAGAGTTATACGAGTTTTAATATTAGCGGTTTTCTTTCTCTTCTAGTTCACAATAATAGTGGTTTTCTTTTTCTGTGTTTGGTAAAGAGTTATACGAGTTTTAATACTAGCTGATTTCTTTCGCTTCTAGTTCACAATATTAGTGGTTTTCCGTTTCTTATATTTCGGTTAGCAAAAGGTAATTAGCTTGCAAAGCAATATTATGCTGACTAGACGTCCCATATTTATTATTATTATTATTATTATTATTATTATTATTATTATTAAAATCTCATATATTTACATGAGTCACTTAGATGGTGAAAAAGTGTAAAATGTATGTGTAAAATATATATATATATATATATATATATATATATATATATATATATATATATATATATATATATATATATATACACACACATTTTTATATATTATTATTTATTATTATGCATCAATATTATTTTCACCATTATTATTATTATTATTATTATTATTAATAAATAAATAATTTAAAAAGGAGTTTTAATTTTATTAATATTATTAAATTCGCACTATTTAATATGGAACTATAGAACTTAAATATCTAAAAAAAAAGGTGAAAATTACCCATGAATATATGAAAAAAAAACGGGAAACCAGTGACCTAAAAAAATAACAATGCATATTGTAGGCCACGCAGGAAGATAAAAAAAAAAAGGCAAGGCAGTGACCTAAAAATAAAAAAATATACATATTATAGGTCATACAGGACGACGAAATAAAAACAAAACCAGGGAAGGCAGTGACTTAAAAGAAAATAAAAACAGTGCTTATTATAGGTCACGGAGGGTGATTAAAAAAAAAAAAAAAGGGAAGGCAATGACCTAAAAAAATAAAAAAAAAAAAATGTATATTCTGGGTCAGGTAGGACGATGAAATTAAAAAAATCAGGGAAGGGAATGACCTAAGAATATAAAAAAAATCCATATAGGTCATTCAGGACGATAAAAAAAACAGTGAAGTCAGTGACCTAAAAATATATATAAAAAAGTCCCTATTATAGGTAACTCAGGACGACAAAAAAAAAAAAAACAGGCAAGGCAGTGACCTAAAAAAAAAAAAACAATATATATTATAGGTCATATAGGACGATAAAATAAAAAAGCAGGAAATTCAGTGAAATATAAAAAATAAAAAACAATATATATTATAGGTCATATAGGGTAAAACAAATGCAGGAAATTCAGTGAACTGAAAAAAAAAACAATGTATATTATAGGTCACATGAGACGATGAAATAAAAAAAAAAACCAGGAAATTCAGCGACCTAAAAAAAATAAAAGAAAAAATATATTAAAGGTCATATAGACGATAAAAAAATGCAGGAAATTCAGTGACCTAAAAAAAAAAAAAAAATACATATCATAGGTCACTCAGGACGCCCTCGCAGTGGTTAGCAAGATGACGAAACTCCGATGCGTGAAGTGTTGAGCCGCTTTTAAGGGTCCTACACAACCTATCCTTCATTGTGCCGCTAATGGGAGGGGGAGGGGGTGGGGGAGGGGGATATGATGGATAGAGAGAGGGGAGGGGGGGAAGGGGAGGGAGAGGGGTTTAGGTGCGAGAAAGCCCTTCACCGTGTCCTCTATTAATAGAGCGCCGTGAGGAGCGACTCTTGTCTAGCTAGCAGAGAGAGAGAGAGAGAGAGAGAGAGAGAGAGAGAGAGAGAGAGAGAGAGAGAGAGAGAGAATGGGTGGGTGGATTAGGTCTTCTTTCTGTCTCCTTCCAATGAAGGGAAACCTGCATATTAATTTATTGCTACACTTTGCTATGCATTATTTTATCTTTATAGTTATCTAACTACTAATATATCTGCTTTTGCGATTATCTGTGTATTTATTTATCCACTTAATTTTTTCTTTATTCGAAATTTATGTATGTATATATACATATATATACTATATATATATTATATATAAATACACATACATATATGTTGAAAAAATAAAGGAAAAGTGAGTGTTATATATATTACATATACTATATACATATACACACTTAGAGAGAGAGAGAGAGAGAGAGAGAGAGAGAGAGAGAGAGAGAGAGAGAGAGAGAGGGAGAGAGATTAACAATACTGCTTTTGTTAACTCATTTTTATTGACAGCGATTATTTTCAGTAACCGAATATCGCGGTAAAAGTTCTTTGAAAATAAGCTTTTAAGATTGACTCTGCAACGGGGAGTGTTTATCCTTGGCATTACAACAGCGACTTTGAAAGCGCAGTAATTAAGAGGCTGTGTACTTGTCTATTTTTATTGTGTTTATGTTCATGGTGTGTGTGTGTGTATATATATATATATATATATATATATATATATATATATATATATATATATATATATATATATATATATATATATATATATAGGTGTCTGTATATCTACTGTATATGTATATATATTTATATATTTATTTATATATATATATTTGTGATATATATATACACAAATTTATATATATAAATAAATATATACATATATCTATGTACAGACACCTATATATATATATATATTTATATATATATATATATATATATATATATATATATATATATATATAATATATATATATATAATATGTATATATATATATGCACAAACACAATATAAACAGACAAGTACACACCTTAATATATATAGATACAGTTTTTATAGGTTATGTATATATTATATATATATATTTTCAATTATATATTTATATTACTGGTTTATATTTTATATATATATAATGTTTGTGTGTGTGTGTGTGTTTGTTTGCGTATATATATATATGCACAAACACACACCAATACTTTATATGTGTTTTTTGAGGTTATGTATTTTATGTACCATTTTTAATTAATGTTATTCTTATTTTAATATATGTATGTCTGTAGGTTTTATGTGAGTATATATACATACATATATATATATGTGTGGTATGAAAATTATTTTTTACAATTACCATAAATAGGTTTATTTACATTTACAGTTAAACTTGAGGGATTTTCACCATCCAAATTTACTGTTCCTAATGTTTACAACATGACGCTCTTTTCAGTCAGTCTTAAACATTAGTCTGAGGAAACTTATTTAAGATATTAAATGTGAATAGATCTTAGGTCAGACGCACCTGGGCATTGTAGGTGAAGGTGTGAATGTTGGCTAGTTCCTCTTTCGCTGTCACCGTTTGTATTGATCTTTTTACGAGGGAGAGGGAGAGAAAGCAGGGGAGAGAGAGAGAGAGAGAGAGAGAGAGAGAGAGAGAGAGAGAGAGAGAGAGAGAGGGTGGGGAGAGAGAAGGGGGGAGGAAGACGGGGGAGGAGATAGAGAGAAAAAAAGGAAGACGGGGGTGAGGAGAGAAAAAGAGAGAGAAGGAGAGAGAGAGAGAGGGAGAGAGAAAGATTGAGGGGGAGGGGAGGAGAACAAGAGAGAGAGAGAGAGAGAGAGAGAGTGGAGGTGGGTTTGTGGTTATAGTAAAAAGAAAGAATATTTATTTGATTTCACACCAACAAGGAACCGCCAAGAAAGATCTTTGGTAGAGTAAAAAAACGAGTAAAAAATGCAAACGAAGTTTCTTCGGCGCAATCGAGTCTTCTATACAGCGTATAAAGCTGTATGAAACTTTCAGCCCAGTCCATGGAACTTTTAGCCGCGGCCCATGAAACTCAGCCACGGTCCTGTGGTGGCCTATATTGTTGGTACCTATAGCGGTACCAGATTTACGATTATGGCTAAATTTAACCTTAAATAAAATCAAAACTACTGAAGATAGAGGGCTGCAATTTGGTATGTTTGATGATTGGTGGGTGGATGATCAACATACCAATTTCAGCCCTCTAGCCTCAGTAGTTTATAAGATCTGAGGGCGGATGGACAGACAAAGCCTGCACAATAGTTTTCTTTTACAGAAAACTAAAAGGGATTATTATTATTATTATTCACAATGGCCATCGTTCTTTGGAATGAGTCAAAAGGCAGTACACCTATTTAGCAATTTTACTCACAATTACTAAGTGTAAAAAGATAAAGAATTATTTATGTTCCTATATGACTTTTTTCATATTCAGCAATATTAAGCCCACAAATGCCCTTTTAATATCGAATTCACTATTGTCCAGGGTAAAGTGAATTCGACATTAGGAGGGCTTTTTGTTTATGTAAGTTTATAAAAAAAAATTAGGTTTCCAGGTTTCAGAGAAATAAAATATTAAAATTTGTATAGCAAGCTTTTACAGAAAGACAAAAAAATAGTCAATAAATGTGTTGAATTTTGTATTTTAATGGTTTGAAGGCATCAGTAGTACGTATACATTATATATTTATATATACAGTATATATATATATATATATATATATATATATATATATATATATATATATATACGTATATTATATATATATATATATATATATATATATATATATATATATATATATATATATATATATATATAAAACATTAGTTGTTAGTGATATATATATATATATATATATATATATATATATATATATATATATATATATATATATATATATATATATATACTGTATATATAATACATATACATACATACATACATACATACATACATACATACATACATACATACATACATACATACATACATACAAGTAAGTATGAATAAATGTGGAGAAAAATTTCGTTGTGTTGAGAAAAGACCTCAGTTTCCTCAATAGGTTTCCGGGGACACTGTCTTCACAGTACATTCTGAATAAAAGGTAATAAAATTTCCCAAAAAAAAACAAACTAAAAACCTTAAATAAGAAGGAGAGAGAAGGTAATAGCCCAATAAACATCTCCCGCCCACTTGCAGCACTGCTGTGCCACAGCAGCTGTGTTTAAACTGCTGTGTTTTTTTCCTCCAGGCTCTTCTTCAGGTGACACAGCTGTGTTTCAGTTTCAGAAGCTCGTGATAGGAATGTGTATGCATTTATTTTATTTTATTTTTTATTTGCATTCCATCTGCAAATTAACTTTCTGCTTCAGAAAACACTACGTGTTTCGAGGACTGGGTTTTTCTCGATTGATTTTTCGTTGAAGAAGTTCGTTCCTGTTTTTTTTTCAATTGGATTCTTTAAGTTTATCTTATACTTGTTCAGTTTTTTTTGTACTATTTAAGTTTTGGCTTGAATTTTGCTTCTTCTCTTCCGTTTTTTGTCATAATTTTTTATATATATTTTTATACGATGTTTTTTGTTTGACATGTTCTAATGTTTATTCAGGTATTGATTAATTTTTATCCTTAAATATTAATTATATATATAACGATTACCAAGGTTTGTTTTCACATAACCTTAGTTTTGTTTCGACATTACCCAAGTTTTATTACAAAATCTAAAGTTCTGTTTAGATACCATAAAGAATTATTATCAATTGCTTCTCTTTCTCCTTTGTTCTAAGTATACACAATCGTATTCAACACATAAATATGCAGCCATTGTAGAGCAATGAATAACTGCCTAATTATTCCTATACAAAATATTCCCTTTAAGCTTTTTCTAAATTTTATTCAGGTATTAAACAAGTTTTATCTTTAAATATTAATTTTGTTTAATGATAACCAAAGTTTTTTTTTAACATACTCCGAGTTTTGTTTCAGTGGTTCCCAGGCTTTATTTAATCTAAAGTTTCATTTACATACTACCAAAAGATTATCACTTTTTGCAGAAGGATTTAGATATTCAATTTTATCAGTTCCTTTTGTTTCTCAAGTTTGTTCTAAATATACACATTCAACACATATAAATAGGCAACCATTGTAGAACAGTGAATAACTGCCTCATTATTCCTGCACCAAGTATTTCCTTCGACCTGCGAACGATTGTTGATTCTCCTTTCAATTGAAATTGGTATTTCCTTCAATAAATTTCTGCGAGGGGATTTATTGATATCAAGTTATCTGGCGTCACGATTCCGCGGAGAAAGTTTACGGTTATTGTTTTTTTTTTTTTTTTAAATATACACATATACAAAGACCATTGCCTTTCCTTTGTGAGGAAAGATGAGAACAGAACGAAGAGAAGAGAAGTACATTTGAATAGAAGTGCAATAAAAAAATTACAAACTAAATATATACAGTATACAAAAACTGATATTATAAATATAAATATATACAGTATTATATATATATACAGTATATACTGTTTATATAACATTTACATGTACATTTTACATATATGTATATAAATGTATATATATATATATATATAACATTTATATGTATATATTTTATATATATACATACATCTATTTATGTATATATATAAAATGTACATATAAATGTTATATTAATATTAATACATTATATATATTAATACAAATATATGTATATATATATAATGGTATATATATATATATATATATATATATATATATATATATATATATATATATATATATTTATATATATATATATATATATATATATATATATATATATATATATATATATATATATATATATATACATATTATACATGCAGCTGAATAGGTTTCAGAAATAGAGGCTAAGCATTTTTGAAGTTTAGTGATAATCAAGATGAAATAAATAAGATATACCAAAATAAGAAAGGGAATAAATGTAAGAATTTGATATATATATATATATATATATATATATATATATATATATATATATATATATATATATATATATATATATATATATATATATATATATATATATATATAAATATATATATATATGCATATATATATATATATATATATATATATATATATATATATATATATATATATATATATATATATATATATATATTGGAAATATAGAGCAGATAAGAAAAGTAATCAGTTAAGAGTTTCTGATATATTTATAAACATCTCACATCCAACGTATTTTCCTTATTTTTTTTTCGCTAACATTGCCAATTAATTACCTCGAGTCTTTAAAATCGAACATCACGTGGTGACGTCATTCACTGTAACAGTATATACAGCACATCCTCTTGGGCAAAGTGATTATTGCGAGGGGTTCCCATGGGGTATTTTGGTACTCAAACAAAGACAAAACAAAAAGGCAAGAATAGAATCACGTGCAGTGGAATTGACTTCTGTAGCTGTAGGTGGTTCAGTTGTTGTAGAGTTCTTTAGAGTAGTGGTTCTCAGTCTTTTTTTAGTGATGGCACCCTAACTAATGTAATCATTATGGTGGCACCCTTTCTTCACCATCCCACCATATATCGCGTGAATTAATATATATATATATATATATATATATATATATATATATATATATATATATTATATATTTATATATTTATAATTTTGTCTTGGCTAAATCATCTTAATGAACATTTGTACAAACAAAAAACTTGCAGAAGTCTTTATATAATTCTTATCAGTGTGTCTACTCTAGTATATTAACACACAACACACACACACATATATATATATATATATATATATATATATATATATATATATATATATATATATATATATATATATATGTGTGTGTGTGTGTGTGTGTGTGTGTGTTGTGTGTGTGTGTGTGGTGTGTTAATATATTAGAGTAGACACACTGATAAGAATTATATGAAGATTCTGCAAGTTGTTTTGTATGTACAAATGTTCATTAAGATGATGTAGCCAAGACAAAATTCATGACAACCTCGCGGCACCCCTAGGCACTGTCTGTGGCACCCCAGGGTGCCACGGCACCCAGTTTGAGAATCACTGCTTTAGAGAGAGAGAGAGAGAGAGAGAGAGAGAGAGAGAGAGAGAGAGAGAGAGAGAGAGAGCAGACAATATATTACAGATGAACATAACAGACATTAGCCACTTTGACCACGAGCCCTAGGTCAGGAACCAAGATGGCGCCATCTTCAAAGCCCTCCTAAGCCACCCACAAGGTCAAGGCGGCTGGGGTGGGCCTGGGCAAGAGGTCAGAAATTAAGATGGGCATTTAAACGATGACTTGGTGATACAAATATGCAGAGAGAAGAAGGAGCGGGGTGTTCGGTTACCGGAGACAAAAACGTGTCTTGGGTGTCATGTCGTATGACGAACCAAAGGGTGGGGCTGGGGGGGGGGGGTTTGGGGATGGGATGTCTTGAGTCTCCAAGATTAGCAACGCAAACTTATCGTTTGTGAGGATTAGTGAGGGTTTTGTAGTTCGTATAAAAAGCAAGTACGGTATTTTTTTGTCTTTTTTTTTTTATTGGGAGGTGGGTATTTATCTCTTTACCCATATTTCAATTGCAGGTTTTTTTTTGTTGTTGATATTTATCTGTTTGTTTTTGTAACTTCTTTTTGGTCCATTTTTTATGTTTATCTGTTTACCTCTTTATAATGTCAGTTGTTTTTGTTGATATATATCTTCGTATTTTAAACTTTTTTTGTCATCAACCGTCCTTAAACCATGAAGTTTTTACTGAGTGGTTTATGTAAAAAAGCATATATATATATATATATATATATATATATATATATATATATATATATATATATATATATATATATATATATATATATATATATATATATATACATATATATAATTGCCTTAATAAAACACCTCATATATATCTATCTATCTCTCTTTCTCTCTCTCTCTGTCTATCTATCTATCTATATATATGTAAATGTGTGTGTATAGAGAGAGAGAGAGAGAGAGAGAGGCACGTTACTTTAAAACACATTTTGTCCTTTGACGCAACCGTTGATTTATGTACCTGATAATTAGTGGACTGTGGATATCATCTCATCTCTCCATGTCCCATGCGTATGTATTGCATGTACGTATATGTGTTTGCGTGAGTACGTACGTATCACAAACCTGCCCTTGAAAAGTACACGTACGGACCTGACAGCTTCCCCACGCAGCCCATAGATCTTATAGGATTACGAGGTTCCTTGGCCTTCCTCCAAAAACCCCACCGGGGAATTACCGGTACTTTCGGCCCCTGGCTTTTGACGGTGGTCAAGTGAGAAGTCTGAGAGAGAGAGAGAGAGAGAGAGAGAGAGAGAGAGAGAGAGAGAGAGAGAAAGTCATGCCACTGGTATTCTTAGGAAGGCGGGTATTGGTTGGTGGGTATTCCGTAGAATTTAGAGATTCCACAGAGAGGAATTCGTTGGATTCTACACAGAATGCTGAAGAAGCGTTGGGTTTACGTTCGTGCTGTTTGGAAAATATCTATTATCTTTATTGCTCTAATAAAGATTTTTACTTAATGTGTTAAGAAATCTTTATTAGGGTAATAAAGACTTTTATTTACCCTATGAAAAAATCGTTATGGACGTAACATTGACCTTTATTTACTGTATGAAAAAATCTTTATTATGATAATAAAAAGATTTTTCTTTACCGTATAAAATTCTTTATTTCCCTGATCAAGGTTTTTATTTACCGTAGAAAAAACTCATACCCTAAAAAAGATTTTTTTTTTAATGAAAAAATCTCTATTACACAATGGAATTTTTATTTTCTTTATAAAAAAATCTTTATTATCCCAGTTTAAGATTTTTTGTTTATATAAAAAAATCTTTATTATCCCAGTTTAAGATTTTTTGTTTACTGAATGAATATATCTTTATTTCCCTTAATAAAGATTTTTTATTTACTGCATAAAAATACATTACCCAATAAAGATTTTTTTTTAATAAATAAAAAATCTTCATTACCGTAATAAATATTTTTTATCTACTGTATAAAAAATCTTTATTTCCCTAATAACAATTTTTATATTCTGTTTAAAAAATTTTTATTACCATAATAAAGATTTTTATTTAACGTATAAAGATCTTTATTGCCTTAATAGAAATTTTTTACTTACTGAATAGAAAAATCTTCGTTATCTTAAAAAGATTTTTTGTTGACTGAATAAAACATTTTTACTACCTTAATTAAGATCTTTATTTACTGTATGACAAATATTTATTATCCTAATGAAGATTTTTATTCCTTGAATAAAAAATCTTTATTGCCCTAATAATTATTTTTATTTGCGGAATAAAAATAATCTTTATTACCTCTGATTAAATGACTGTTATTTCAATATCTGTAAAGCAGTGAGTTAGGATATAGAATATGGTGTAAGTTCAAGGTTCTCTGTCTCTTAAGGTCTCTATGAGCAAGAGCCCGTGCTGGCATAAAGCTAGCTCAATCAAAAACAACATCTCAAGGTGGTGGAGATCTTAGCATGCTGGGAACACGGAGGAAGATAATAGAATTCAAGATCTGAGAGGTGAAGAGAGGATGTGTAGGCTTGACTGACTATCGAGCAGTCATTTCAAGCAAAAAATAAATAAATAAATAAATAAATAAATAAAATATATAAAAATAAAAATACGATTATCCGATTTTTGGAAGAATTATTTTTCACATTGCCGTAAAAAAATACATTATTCCATAGAATCCATTGTATGGATGATACTGACCATTATTTTAATATATATTTTAGTACTTTTGACATATTTTTGTGAATAATTTTTTGACACCTGGGTACTGTATACCTATAATGTTGACTATAATTAACAAATACTGTATTATTACGTTAATATGAGGTTATTTAACACTGGAAACAGGCAACATGCACGGATAAGAATAAGCATGATTTTAATTTTGATTTAGATGTCAACAAAAACTTGTTCGCGAAGAAATGTGCTTTGCTTGTCAGCTAAGTCAAAACCTAATTAAAGGGGTGACTCATTCAGTAAGTCATCAGGTATATTTAACTAGCTTTGTGTTAAATATATCACTAGATATTTAGCACACAAAGTTTTTTTATTGGTCTATTTTAGGAACAACACAACACAAAGCAAGTTAGAGTCGTCATTAATCAGTGTTGCAGTGGAATGCAGTGCAGTGATGCAATTTACAGCGCAACACAATGTTAAACTATGTAGTCTTAGGTGTTGACAGATTTTGCAGAGCAGCGCAATACAAAGCAAATCTGTTTGTCAGATTGATAAATGATGCGGCAGAATGCAGTAGAGAGCATTTGATATTTAATGTTGACCAATAACACAAAGCAACATAAAAACTCAAAACATTTTCGCATGAAGGTTTTGCATATTTTCACAAACCAAAACTGACCAAGAATAGCAAGATGGTAGATGTTGCAACATAAAACGAAAAAAATTCCAGTTGACAAAATAAAAGAAAGAAATTTCCATAACACTGTTGATAAATTTTGCAACATAAAAAACTCAAAACACTTTTACCATAGCAATGTTGCATATTTTGGCAAACCAAAACTGATCGACAATAGCATGATTGTAGATGTTGCAACACAAAAAAATTCAAATTGACAAAAATGAAAGAGATTTCCTACTGCATTATCGTCATCTTTTTACTTTGGCAAATCCTTTCAATTTCTGCAATCGGGATTATTGCAAGGAAGGGATTTGACAATGTCGTGGGTGCCAACACAGGCTTGCCAACGCCACTGGCGTGACATTCCAAGCACTGACATCTTGAAACAAGCAGACAGACAGACAGACATGCAGGCAAGCAAGCAAGCAGGCAAACACCACACATGCTTTCAAGACGTTATAAAAGTGATCTAGCGTTCAGCTGTGAAACGGCGCTTTGATAATTTGTCTGTCAATGTCCTTTAGTCTTCTGTAAAAGAAAACTGTTGTGACGGCTTTGTCTGTCCGTCCGCACTTTTTTCTGTCCGCACTTTTCTGTCCGGCCTCAGATCTTAAAAACTACCGGGGCTAGAGGGCTGCAAATTGGTGCGTTGATCATCCACCCTCCAATCATCAAACATACCAAATTGTAGCCCTCTAGCCTCAGTAGTTTTTATTTTATTTATAAGGTTAAAGTTAGCCATAATCATGCGTCTGGCAACGATATAGGCCAGGCCACCACCGGGCCGTGGTTAAAGTTTCATTGGCCGAGGCTCATACATCATTATACGGAGACCACCGAAAGATAAAACTATTTTCGGTGGTCTTGCTTATACGATGTACAGAAAACTCGATTGCGTCGAAGAAAGTTCGGCTCATATTTTACTTGTTTAAATTACATATAGGATAAGATTAACCTGTTTTCGATTCTTTGAAGAAATGTATTATGTATAAGAATTATACATTGATAAAATTTTAACGATTCAGTTTGCAGTTTTAAACTGATATGCTTCTCTCTCTCTCTCTCTCTCTCTCTCTCTCTCTCTCTCTCTCTCTCTCTCTCTCTCTCTCTCAGATTTGGTTGAAAGCGAATTCTCAGTTTGCATTAAGACAGAAGTTTGATGAACTCACTGAAATTTTTTTCATCCTAAAGAGGTTTTTTAATTTAATTCTAAAGAGTTTTTTTTATTTTTAATTCTAAAGAGGACTTTTTTTTTTAATTCTAAAGAGAATGCTTTTAATTTATTCTATTCTAAAGAGGATGTGGTTATTTTTTCTTAACTTTGTAAGAAACAGTCTTACATTTTGTGGCGGAACTAAAGACTATTCAGTTATTTGAAGATTTTATTGGCAATTGCAACGCCGATAAGATTGCATTAATCTCATGTAATTACAAATAATTTCTACAATGCATTTTGTAACACAATCCCAGTTTGATCAAAGTAATTATCACAATGAATTTTGCAATGCAAAAATACGTTAATGAAGTATATTTAGAATTTTTTTTACAAATCCCAAAGTGGATAGAATCGTATTTGTCTCAAGTGGTTAAAACTAGATTTTTGAAAATTGATAAATTCGGTAACCAACAACTAAAGACAAATCTTACCTCATTTATTATTTTTCCACGTCTTCGAGTGCAAAATTTTCAATAAGTATATTTACTTTAAAAAAAGATAAACCATCTCCCCTGAGAAAAAAAAAGCCATTAAAAAAATTTACGGTACCCAAGTGGCGAAATAGGAACCGCCCACCCCACTTTTTAGTTTTCTGTAACAGAAAACTATTGTGCCGGCTTTGTCTGTCCGTCGGCACTTTATTCTGTCCGCCTTCAGCTCTTAAAAACTACTGAGGCTAGAGGGCTGCAATTTGGTATGTTGATCATCCACCCTTTATTCATCAGACATACCAAAATGCAGCCCTCTAGCCTCAGCAGTTTGTATTTTATTTACGGTTAAAGTTAGTCTTAATCGTGCTTCTGGCAACGATATAGGATAGGCCACCACCGTGCCGTGGTTAAAGTTTCATGGGCCGCGGCTCATACAGCATTATACCGAGACCACCTAAAGACAGATCTATTTTCGGTGGCCTTGATTATGCACCGAAGCGACTGTACCGGAAAGTCGATTGCGCCGAAGAAACTTGGGCGCATTTTTTACTTGTTTATGTTAAATGCAAATGACGTCATGCATCTGACGTCATCGCTTCAAAACCCCGAGTCTTGCTGCTGAACTGAGAATCTTGTTATGGATCAAGTGAATAGAGCCAAGTCATTTGGTTTAATTTAGCAGCGACGTGGAAGAGATACTGTTGGTGATCTTTTTTCCTTTTCTGGATTTTGTTATTGTGAAGCGAATTATTTTTACACGAGGGTAATAATTCACTGGGTAAGCCTATACGAAATATAATGTACGTTAGTGAAGCTTGCTTCTTATTTGTTATTATTATTATTATTATTATTATTAGTAGTAGTAGTAGTAGTAGTACTAATAGTAATTAATATTTCCACAGCTCTCTAGGGGGTAGTACCGTCAACGCATCTCACGTGGTGTACTGTAGGCATTACTAAAGGGTGTTTCGCAGCGTCCCTTTGTCCCCTAGCCGCCGCACCCCTATTTTAGCCTTTTACTCTACCTCCTTTCACGTTTCCTCCCTTCAATCTTGCTGTCCAGCTTCTCTGACTATTACTGATTTGGGTTCGCCATAGTTAGATCTTTGCACTTTATCCCCATTTATTTTCTGGGTCTCTATCTTGCTGTCCAACCGCTCTAACACTCTCCTGTATCTGTCTTGAGCGCTGATTGGCCGAAAGTGGCCCAGTGCTTGCCTAAATTTCATAAAATCAAATCACGTGAAATACGTCCACAGAAAGTCATTAACCTGCCAAGTAAGCTTACACGAAGTGACTTAAAATGGAGAAAAGCCAGAGAATTATTATGAAAACCAGACAGAAACGACAGATAAACTAAGAAAAACAAATCATCGTATGAATAGGCATTTGTTTCAAATCGTTATTCTTGTTTGCGTCATTCCTTCCATCAGTCTATAAATTTTTTCTTCCATCAGTCTCAATTTTTTCTTCCGTCAGTCTAAATTTTTCCTTCCATCAGTCTAAATTTTTTTTTCCATCAGTCTAAATTTTTCCTTCCACCAGTCTAAATTTTTCCTTCCACCAGTCTAATTTTTTTCTTCCATCAGTCTAAATGTTTTCTTCCATCAGTCTAAATTTTTCCTTCCACCAGTCTAAATTTTTCTTCCATCAGTCTAAATTTTTCTTCCATCAGTCTAAATTTTTCCTTCCATCAGTCTAAATTTTTCCTCCCACCAGTCTAAATTTTTCCTTCCATCAGTCTAAATTTTTCCTTCCATCAGTCTAAATTTTTCCTTCCACCAGTCTAAATTTTTCTTTCCTAAATGTTTTCTTCCATCAGTCTAAATTTTCCTTCCACCAGTCTAAATTTTTCTTCCATCAGTCTAAATTTTTCCTTCCATCAGTCTAAATTTTTCCTCCCACCAGTCTAAATTTTTCCTTCCACCAGTCTAAATTTTTCCTTCCACCAGTCTAAATTTTTCCTTCAATCAGTCTAAATTTTTCCTTCCATCAGTCTAAATTTAGCTATGAGAGGCAGAATAAAGACGGTCTGCTAGTTGTAGCTAAAGCTTTTAACAATCAAATGAGGTTGGGTTTTTCTTCTCGTGCGTCTAAGGTTGACTTACACTGGAAAAAGAAGAAGAAGGTATTGTAAGAAAGGAAATTAAACTCAATAAATATGGCATAAATAGTGATTGTTTACGAAATGACAAACAGGCAGTCAGACACAGAAGACGAGTAAAAAATACATAAAAAGAATAATGTGAAGGTCTGGAGTAAAGCACAGCTTTCTTTCCCTGAAAGCTTCGCTGAAGCGAGACAACATGCCCTTGCAAACTCCACAGAGAGCTCTCTGTAACTTCGTGATTTATTGTCTCCACTAATTTGCGGTTGCTTGATCAACACTAGATAGCGGGCTCGAATCCAGTTTATTATCTCACCCATGTCTGGTTTCTTAATTAAAAGAACAACGCTCGATGAAGGGTCTTGAATCCCTGATTTATCACGAGCGTGCGTGCGTGCGTCATGATGTTTGTGTCGAATTAACTGTAACTGAGAGTCTAATCGAACGCAACCGTAGGCTGAACTAAACGTCATGATGTTTGTGTCGAATTGATTGCAACTGTGAGCTGAATCGAAAGCAACTGTAGGTTGAATTAAACGTCATGATGTTTGTGTCGAATTGATTGCAACTGTGAGTTGAACTGAATGCAACCATAATCTGAATTAAGCGTCGTGATGTTTTTGTCGCATTGATTGCCACTGTTAGTTGAATCAAACGCAACCGTAGGCTGAACTAAGCTTCATCTTTTATTGTCATATCCATTATGAATATTGCGTCTTATAGCTCTAATTTCTATGTTGGTTTGTCCAAAAGCACCGAAGATTATTAGGATAACCTTTTTAGATGAGAACAAGTAATAGACATCCAGTTCAGGGCGAGTTTATAAGTCGCTGTCGTGTGGCTTTGATTATTTTCGTTGGGCGGGAGTGCCAATATGGCGACTTCTTCGAGAGATGCTGCTGGCTGTAAATGGCGAGCTACGTTAGATCAGTTGGCGCAAAACTTTAGGTAATGTTTATCCTATATGGTTCCAATTTCTTTCCCAAACAATCTTTGACGAACGGACTAATGGTGTCTCTTTTCTTAAGCTTAGAAAAAAAAAGTGTTTAAGTGGGTCGTGTTGACAAAATAACTTTGCGGTGTCATGGGAAACCTGTAACCTCTTCTTACTACAATAGTTATCTTGAATAGAACAAAATGCATATGACGTAATCTCTCTCTCTCTCTCTCTCTCTCTCTCTCTCTCTCTCTCGAGAGAGAGAGAGAAGAGAAGAGAGAGAAGATGCATACAATCAGATATACACGTGTCCATATATAAATAGCCTACATTATGTATGTATATATGTATATATATATATATATATATATATATATATATATATATATATAATGTGTGTGTGTGCGTATGTGTATGTATGTAAGTTTCCACGCATTCTTGCGTGTACGTTTTGCATTCTCCTCTAAATCCAGATACTTGAAACACTATATATATATATATATATATATATATATATATATATATATATATATATATATATATATATATATATATCCTGACGCTCTATACAAGAGCCGGATGAACAAAGCACTTATGAAAGAAAAAAAGTGACGAAAGTTGCAATCATACGAAGAGATTCGAGTATTGACGAATAATTGCACCTGTTGCACTGAATTCGTTTTGCTCAAGAGGACGATGAAAGCCTTTGGAAGAGTGACGGCAGCTGGATTGGAAAATGAAAGACTTTGTAATGCAGGAATTGGCAGTAGCGTGGACTGAATTGAGCATGTTTTAGTAAATTTGGTGTTGCTTGGTTAAATCCGGGAATGTTGATGAAATGATCTTTGTAGACGTTTGGTTCTAGATATGTGCTTACCTGAAACATCGATATTTTTCTTTATATAAGCTACGTAAACTGGTGTTTGTATGTGTACATTTTACTGTCCTTATGCTTGCATGCAAAAATAATTACCGCTTCATAGTTTTCAGTATCTTTTATTTTAGAGGCAGTGTCTCCTGGAATAGTCTCTCTCTCTCTCTGTGTGTGTGTCTGTGTATATATATATATATATATATATATATATATATATATATATATATATATATATATATATATATATATATATATATATATATATAAAAGTCTATTATATTTGATTATATATATAATTAAATACAGTAGAATTATATATATACACATATACAGAGAGAGAGAGAGAGAGAGAGAGAGAGAGAGGGAGAGAGAGAGAGAGAGAGACTGTTTCAGGAGACAGTGCCTCTAAAATAAAAATACTGAAAACTATGAAACGATAATTACTTTTGCATACAGGCATATCTGCTCCTGGGCCTGGCCATTTTCCAACACTCAGATCTCATTTTATACTCCATAAGACTAGCATGATTGTATTAAAGTTCACATCACACTCCTATATAGATAGCTAATAAATAGATGGATAGATCGATAGATACATAGTGTATACATTTGGTCCAGCACGTATGTTTACTGTATAATGTTAATACATATTAGGTACTTCTACAATTTATATAAAAACTTCACCTTGAAAAAATAAACACCACATACGCACCTTTACCTGTCATCATCCTCCTACATTCGTAAACTCACCAAGAACTTTTTTTTTTAAACATTCAACATTGTCGAACATTGTCATCAAGGAAGCAATTCACGGAGAATACGTTTTAACGAAGAAGAAAGCTGATGTTGAAGTATTTTGAATTAATATTACTTCTTTTACTTCAAGAACCTCCGCCAATGTTATCGGATAGGTTGTTCAAACTTGGGGTTTGTTCTCTGCTTATAAACATAGGCTTCAAGCCAAGGAACGCTCCCCCTCCTTACGTAATAATTGCATAACACACCAGATTGCGGTCTAGAATAACCTGTAGGTGAAACAAAGCAAGTAAAAGATGCCGAGGGCGTGGTGTCCGTGTTCCGTGTTCGAAGTTGCGTTGCCAAATGGACGTCTCGAGTTCATTTTGCTCAGCCTAATTGCTTCCGGTGGGTCGTTAAAATTTCGAACTGTGTAGGAGAGATCTCAAGTCTAGGTTTGTTGTATAATCTTTTATTACTTTAATTGTCTGTTTATTTCTTTCTTTTGGTTTTGTTTAGGGTTGTATCGACGTATCATTAGCAATGTATTACCTGCCACAACTATTTGTTATTATTGTTTGTACTGTAATTCTGTATACTACCACTAGTACTAGTTCTAAAACAGTACTACTACGACTGTGCTAAATGGCTTTAGATAAAAACAAACCTGTGTACTTTACTTCTGGATACTACTACTATTACTGTAGTACTATTTTCAGTATACTACTACTACTACTACTACTACTACTACTACTACTACTACTACTACCTTGCTGGACGGGGCGTCTTTAGATAAAATCCAACCTATTTCACCGCCATGCTCACTCTTCATCAAAGGAGATGGCTCTGCGCATAAGACTGCGCATTTTCGAAGCCACTGCTTACACATAACGTAACCAAACTTATAATAATAATTTTCATCATAATTTCTTTACAGAGTTATATGCTAAAAATCAATGTATCTCGCAAAATTACCCCTATTTATCTACCTATCTTTATATCTTTATATCTATCTGTGTAGAATTTCTCTCTTCACAGTCTTCTGAAGAAGCGTGACAGCTGTAGGTTCCTGCTACGTAAAAAACAGAAGGGATCGAATCTTTTTTTTTGCACTGTTGATGTGCAACACTGACTGTGCAAGGGTGGGGGGTTGGTGTTATGTTATATTAATATTCATAGTTGCATATTTATTTATTTCAGTGAAAATTATTTAAGAAAATCAATTTTTTTTTGCTGTTAACATTACTGTATTAGGGTGAGGCAATTCATTGCACTGTCATTATGTAATTTCTCCAATGTTTCTCTGTTTCTCGTCTGCGTGTCCAGCTATACCCACACAAACATACACACACATATATATATATATGTGTGTGTGTTTCTATATAGTCTATATATATAGATAATATAAATATATTTAAATATATATATATATATATATATATATATATATATATATATATATATATATATATATATATATATATATATATATATATATATATATATATATATATATATATATATATATAATATATATACCATATATCTATCTATAATATATATACTGTATATATAAATTATACTGTATATATAAATTATAGATAGATTATATATGGATAGATATATATATATATATATATATATATATATATATATATATATATATATATATATATATATATATATATATGTATGAATGTACTGTATATGTATTCTTTCACAGTGACTTGAGGAAAGGCCACAGCCCTGTTATCCGGCTCATTATAGATAAATAAACAAATAAACACCCCCCCCACACTCACATACAAAAGTGAGAAGTGTTTTCCGACGCATCTGAACAATACCCCATCTGTTTATATTTCTCCCACCCAAAAAAAAAAGCCGAGTTCTTGCCGCTTTGTTTCTTTGTTTGTGTTTACAGAGTAATAAATCGTGAAGTATCTCCTCGAAGGCCTTTGAAAGGGCTGGTAATGATATCTCAGGGCCTACTGATCAGATTTGCGAGTTGATCCGGGTTTGACTTCTTAAAATCTCTCTCTCTCTCTCTCTCTCTCTCTCTCTCTCTCTCTCTCTCTCTCTCTCTCTCTCTCTCTCTCCATTGATTCAGTGGTTTATTATACCTTGTCAGTATCATGTTTTAGAACTTTGGAAATATTTCGTTATTGCTTTGTTGTAATGTAAAAATTCCACATTTTACTCTTGTAAATGAGTGAATATTTCTTTTAATAATGGCAACGCGACATTATAACATTATTATGAGGGATCATATTATGGCAACAACCTGTGTTTTATATATATATATATATATATATATATATATATATATATATATATATATATATATATATATATATATATATATTTATCATTTTACTTAAAAATGAGTGAATATTTCTTTTAATGACAACGCGACATTATAGCATTATTATGAAGGATCATATTATGGCAACAACCTGCATTTTATATATATAGGTATATATATATATATATATATATATATATATATATATATATATATATATATATATATATATATATATATTTATACATACATACATATATATACACATATATATATATATATGTATATATATATATATATGTGTGTGTGTGTGTGTGTGTGTTTGTGTGTGTGTGCTGTATATTCCAGTGCTGGAAAATTTTACCCTCTCTATAATAAGAAGGTATTGCTGGTACAGTATTTTAGATTAGGAAAGGGCAAGTAAACTTCTTGTTTCATCTTGATTTGTATTCCACTACTTTTGTGCACAACAAAGTAAGAATGCTTTGGTGTCATTCTTCTCAATGTAAGAATGAATGCCAGTTTGTTTTGAAGGCATTTTCTGCCCAGTTCTTTTATCTCGCAGTCTTTTTCCTCGCAGTCACTTCCTCTCCAGTCTTTTCCTGAAAGTGACTTCATCTCCTGTCTTTTCCTTCTCACTCATTTTCCTCAGTCACTTCCTTTTGTAGTCCTTTACCACTCATTCCATTTCCTCATAGCCACTTCCTCTCCTGTCTTTTACCGCTCAGTCATTTCGTCAGTCACTTCCTCTGCAGTCTTTGCCTCTCAGTCATTTTCCTTACAGTCACTTCCTTTCCAGTCCTTTATCTCTCAGTCACTTTCCTCACAGTCCCCTCCTTTCCAGTCCTTTACCTCTCAGTCACTTTCCATACAGTCACTTCCTTTCCAGTCCTTTACCTCTCAGTCACTTTCCATACAGTCACTTCCTTTCCAGTCCTTTACCTCTCAGTCACTTTCCTTACTGTCTCTTCCTTTCCAGTCCTTTACTTCTCAGTCACTTTCCTTACAGTCACTTCCTTTCCAGTCCTTTACCTCTCAGTCACTTTCCTTACAGTCACTTCCTTTCCAGCCCTTTACCCTCAGTCACTTTCCTTACAGTCACTTCCTTTCCAGTCCCTCACCTAGTTGTCATTTTCCTTATCCAGTTTCTCTCCAATCCCTTGCCTCTCAGTCCTTTTCCTCACTTTCACTTCATATACAGTCATTTTCCTCACAGTCACTTCCTCTGCAATCCTTTGCTTTACAGACCATTTCCTCATTTTCACTTCATCTCCAGTCATTTTCCTCACAGTCACTTTCTATCCAATCATTTGCCTCTCAGTCCTTTTCCTCACTTTCACTTCGTTGCCAGTCATTTTCCTCAGTCACTCACAGAACATTTCCTCACTTTCACTTTTCATCTCTAGTCATTTTCCTCAGTCAGTCACTTCCTATCCAATCCATCTCCATCCCTTGTCCTCTGACAGTGCTTCCAGATCATCTGTCTTTGTGATGCCATGAAAATCTTTTTCTTTCTCATTTCATGATGCAAATGAATGAAGGCCCATGATAAACGCAAGGGAAGGTTATTTATATCATTAATCCAACGAGGGAAGCTGAAATAGTCCACTGATTATGTTCTGGTATGGCAACTTTGGTTCTGGCAAGGTTGCCGCCATGTCTCAGACGGATGGTTCTGACAGCTCCCCTTGGCGAGTCTACCAAAGTGACATTTTATTTATTTTTTTCATATCTCATTTGAAATGTGATCCTTTGTCTTCTTATTATGTTTTGATATAAGAGGTTTGTGTTTTAAGTCGAGTAAGGGTTTTTTATACGTGCATCTTTGTCATCGTAAAGGAAACTTCCTTGATTTATTTATGTCATTGTAAGTTTAATTATCTGGTTAATCTTCTGTAAAGTTATTTTTCCCCCTCTAGCTATACGTCATGTCACAGACGTCACTTCCACAGGGGAACAACTTAACCGTAAAGGAGAACAAAAGACTCTTTTCATCCACTGTCTCATAATGTAAAGTTTTGACAGCCTTCATTAATTTCACTGTTGCTGCCTTACTGATGCTATAGGTCTAATTGCAGTTCATTTTTTGATCAACCTTTCAGTACCCTAATTTTGAGACAAGGTCTCTATGCGGAAAAAAAGCAAAGGACATAATTGTTCTTTCTTGCTAGCCACCAAATTCCAGTATATCTGGGTAAGTGGTATTATTATTGAAATAAATAACAATGCCTTCATCAGATCTGATGGCATGGAAGTTGTGTCCACAATTCGAAAGAGTTCCTATAAAGTCTTGTTTTATCTAAGGATAAAACAAAATCATCAGACACTAATTTGCCCTACGATGGAATACGCAATGTGACTAAAGGTGGATCAGATTCCAGTATTCCAAAAATTCTTAGAATAAAATTCAATTTCAGTGACTGGGGTTTACTAGTTAAGCCTTTTCTAACAACTCTTTTATTTACAAACTTATACAAATCAGAATTCTGTCATTCTTGTTTTATTTTGCGAGTCTGACAACTATTATACTTATAAATCAGACTCCCGTCATTCTTTGTTTTATTTTGCGAGGCACGAAACTCATTCCTACGGCAGTTGTTATCAGGAAATCTTAGAGAAGTGGCTCTGACTTTCCCCGTCTTGCAGGGAGATGGGAGACAGCGCGGAGTCGTCGCAGGTGGTGACGAGCGAGGTCGTTAGAGAGGAGGCGGCCTCCGTCCAGACGGTCACAAAGGTGAGGTCACAGTGAGGTAGTTTCTGGTCAAACGTGAACCACGCAAGGCTTATGACCTCTCCAGATCGGTAAACTCAGTCAAATGAGGTCATAATCGCGCCTGGGTCACAGTCATCTATTTTCATTAAAGTTTTAAACACGTTGCTTAGCGATGGCTAAGCAACCACTCTAGATTGATGTTACTCATTATATACTCCTTTATTGTTTACATAATGACGTCATTGTTTGGGTCATAGATAATGATAGTAGTTTTCGTTGTTGCACTGTCAATATTTATTCACGTTAACCTCAAAGTTTTCCTTTTTAGTTGTTATTTACGTTAAGTGCTTCTTACGTTTCCTGTGTTAATTTGTAAGCGTAGTGTTTCATTAATTGCTATTTATGATTTAAGTTTTATTATTTCATTTCCTTAGCTTTTGTTGTCTCTTTTAAGTAGTAGCTTTAGAGGCCATGTGTTAGCTGCAGTTGTTGCAAAGCTTTTGAAGGCATAGTTTGCCATAGAAGTGCAGATGTTAGATACAAATGTTTTTTTTTCGCTTAGTTTTATTGTGGAACAGTTTTATTTTAACTGCAGTTTGGGATAATAGAACATGTGAGTGATAGGAAATGATGGTTTTTAATGTGCTTATATATACATACGTATACACATGCATATATATATACCTATGAATGTGTATATATATATACAGTATATATCTGTATGGGAACTGTGTGTGTATGTAAACACAGTATTTTGTGAGTCTGTGCAGTAATACGTATACACCTTTTGCAGTATGATATATATATATATATATATATATATATATATATATATATATATATATATATATATATATATATATATATATATATATATATATATATATATATATATATATATATATATATATATATATCTTTGTGAGCATCAAAGCAACGCATCCAGTATGCTTGTCCATCAGTACGCACGTGACATTCCTAATTATGATAATTAAAATTCATCCTATCACCCATATTGGCAGCAAAATCCCCAGACGTTAAACCATCACTGATCCTTGGCAAAATTCCTCCAGTGGTGTGTTCGTGCGTGCGTGCGCATATAGTGTGACGTGCCCAGGGCACCGTGCCAATAGAGCGACCCTACAGTGCCCATATTTATAGCTAGATATCCGTTAATTTCATGCCAGTGTTGCTCATTTGATAGTCAATTTACTTGTATGGTGAAAGTGATGATGGCTTTCCCTTCCCCCAATCATTAGAACTGCTTTTTAATCTCGATTTATGTTCTGAAGGTCTTCCGGGTTGCGTTAATGATTTTTTAAAATTATCATTTAATTAGATCAGTCATTTTACAGTTTTTTTTTTTGTAGTTTTACACTCCCTATGCCGTTAATTACATCGGAGACGCGTTGAAGTATATCCAGTTATCTGAATTAGACTGATTTATCCATGGTAGTTTGAAAGAATTTTATGGATAAGTTTTAAAGGTATGTCTTATTTCACATGAAATAAGCGCTGTGATCTAAGTTAGTTCTTTCCGTCTATAATAGTGTCAAATAAGGAGATTTTAGATATATTATATTGCCTTGTAGTTTTTTTTTGCAAAGTACAAAAAAGGGTAAAAGGCTTGATTTTAGCGTGAAGATGTTATACAAGAAAGATACGTGGATCTGTTAAATAGTATTTTAGCTGTGTGTACGTTATATATATATATATATATATATATATATATATATATATATATATATATATATATATATATATATATATATATATATATATATATATATATATATATATTACATATGTATACACGTTTGAAATCCCACTGACACATGATGTATATATGTAGATATACCTCATGGATATATATATATATATATATATATATATATATATATATATATATATATATATACATATACATATATATATATATATATATATATATATATATATATATATATATATATATATATATATATATATATATATATATATATATATATACACAGGTGAACCAAAAGTACAGTAGGTGGACAGTAGATGATAACATTTTCCTCCATCAGTATTTAGATTATTTGTCATTATTGGTTATGTGAAAAAATCATATTTCAATAAACTTAGTTATAAAATTTAATATAATATAACAAACGCCATAAATATAATAAACAACATCGTTATAGTATAACCCCAACACAAACCTTTTACCTTCTGACCTACTTTTGGTTCACCTATGTATTTTGGTTATATATATTATATATGTATATATATATATATATATATATATATATATATATATATATATATATATATATATATATATATATATTTTATAAATCGACAAATGCAATTGTATAGCTTATATGACATATAGTTTAGTTTCCTTTATGTTCACAAGCTTTTGTTAACGTCTTTTTAAGCACAAACCATGACGTCAGACAAAGGAATTCTCAGTATTCTCTGTCAGTCTTGATTATAAGTTAAATGCTCCCGTATTTCGCGAAATCAGTGAAAGGCCCATTTTCTTTTGGGAAAGATCTAGTGTAAAAAAGGCTTTACATGTTCAAGTCTTGCATATTAGCTAAACTCTTGATGCCTTATTTTTTTATTGCATCTTTACAAAAGCTTTTACACCTGCGTAGGAGGTATCAGCTTCTCAAGTTCATCTTAAAAAACAAGAATCAGAATGAATTTCAATTTATCCTAAAAAGCAAGAATCACATGAACTTCAATTTACACGAAACGCACCCAGCAAAATCTCGAGATCGAGGCAGCAACGTGTTTGTAGAGAACGGCTCCTAAAAACGAAGCTCGTATGAGTATGTCATAGACACAGACTGTTTCTTTGGCAACTACTGACGTCATTGCAGCATTTCCTACGCACCTCATTTGCAGACCGTGCATGAAACAGAGGGGTTTAGAATCGTTGGGGCGCGTTTGATATCAGAGAGCGGTAAGGTGGAATCGGAGGTAACTTTCCCTTCGCCCTCGCTCGAAAATGACGCCCATGCCAAATCCACCTATCAACAGACTCAAAGCGTGGCTCATTCTATGTCGAATGGCAAACAGGAGGTGAGTTGTCATCCTATAGCGCTTCTCCCCCTTCTATTAACATTCCTAATCAGCCATCAAGATAGACGAGACGGGAAGAAGTCAGCTTATAATAGTTACTCATACTATTACCGTTTTCTTTTCGTTTTCTTTTATAACTGGTACGTTTTCTTCTGGGTATTTTTAAAGGCAGACAATCATGTGTTAGCGCCAATGATCTCATAATTTTTCTTATAACCAGTAGATTGACTTGATGACAACCTATTTATATTACATGAGAATCTGCTGATTAATGTAATAGCTACTTAACTAACTTACGAACAAAGCTAAGCCATAAATATTTTATTGTACTTTTTTTAACGAACGAAATTTTTATAAGAAACTGTGGTATCAAAAGTATGGCATTCATTATACGAGTGTATGTAGATGACCTAAATTCATACATATTTCTTCTTTTACTTTATAAATATGTTGTGAGGTCTGGCAGTGAGTCTATTATAAAAGATATTAAGAGGAGTGTGCATAATGTGTTCACCATGCTCAGTGTAGACCTTGTTAAAAACTACAAATCTGGGACCCGAAGAATGAACTATGTCCACCCACTCCCATTTATCCTATATTTTCAGACACAAAAAATATACTAATTAGATTCCTCGTTTTCCTTACAGTGATATATAAAATTTGAAAGCTATTAAGATACGTACATTGCGTAGCTTTTCTTGTGATTCGTCACAGTTAATGGACTTTTCTTTGATTTACAAAAAACTTCATTGAAAATCCTGGAGCTATGGTACGTTTTGCACAGGGAGGTAAACCTTGTCAGGTATTAGGCCTAGTGAATCCAAACATTAAAAAATAGATACACTGACTCATTATTTTTTAATCTTTCAAGTATATGACTTCTATTTCAGAATTTTTTTTTTAATTTTTGAAAATATTATTATTCTTCAAATTAAATCAAACAAAGGTGATATTTGAAACACCAGGATAGTTCAAGCCATGATTCATGGTGAATCACGCGTTCACCACATTTTTGCTCCTCTGTAAGATTCAAATTGACATACATTTACGCGAATGCATCCGATTTGTGACAATAAACTTCAGTAGAAATATTACTGTAGAAAAGGGGAAAGGAAAATTAACGTCTCAAGATATTTTACATCTGATATTTTATAAAGAATATTCAGTTATGAGACTGACAGATTACTAGTGCCAAGCAGTTATATAACCCTTTTGATATGTATATTGCTTTTAAATTAAGTAGGTAGTTTTTTTGTGAAATTGTGATAAAATTTCTACATCAGATGGTTATTTTCGTTAGTAAGAAACTAAATGAAATAAATGATTAATAACGAAGGTTATTGATTTGTTGATTGTCGAAACATTTAATTTTCAAACAGGTTAACTGACTTGTAGGATTTTTATATATATATATATATATATATATATATATATATATATATATATATATATATATATATATATATATATATATATGTATAATGTATGAAAGGGTCTGGTATTGTATAAGGCTTAACAGAAGCTATCGTTAGGAAATGTATATTATTTTACAAAGAGAAGGTTTATATAAATTTTACTGAGATACGTACCAAACGAAATTGTATGACCTTTTTTTTTGGTCTTTCCGTTCAGTTAATTTAAAGCCAGGAAGTCATTGCAAATGAATTAATTTCTGGTATATTAGTAATATTTGTTTTATTAACCCCACAAATTCATTCCCAGTTTCTGAAGAGTTGAGATAAAATATTTATACAAATAAAATGCCTATTAAATTAAACACAACAAAATTGTCATTTACATTTTTGTCTTACAAACACAATTATAAATTGATGTTAAGATGTATTAATTATAAATTGATGTTAAGATGACTTACTTCGTTCTCATTTGAACTGTACTGTAACACATGGCCACTAAATTACGACTATGTTGAGATTTATTATGTTGTTATGTGAATTCATGTCGTATATTAATATATTAGTAGGTATTAACATCTCTTTGCATCATGTTCATTGCAGAAATAACGAAGGGGAAGCTGTCGCGACATCCTTCCCCAACTCATTAGAGATTGTCTTGACAACTGTTTCACATCTACCCCGAGCATCTCTTGTCTATTTCAAAGTCTCCTTTGTCTTTCTTTTGATATCTTTTCGAAGCATAAATGGACTACTTACTGCTTAGTGCTTGCAAGTACAACGAGTCTTGTTAATGAGTTCAGGTTGATGATTGTCAACTATAAAGCAATTTGAAAGAGTCCATATGTGCTCTGTATTTGCCAACATTCTGTCAAACGATTTCTCCCACAGGCGCACCAGGAAGCGGGCATTTCAGAAGCAGAATATTGCCTCTATTTTGTATAACCCTATGAATGATAGTAACGGCATGTTATTTCTCAATTGTTAGCACACAGTAACAACTGTAGAGTCGAGCCACATGGAGTCTAAACAAGAGTCGGTTGTCCATGTAGAATCCGTGGTTCAGCAATCAGGAGCGGCAGTTGTACAGCAGGAAGTTAGCCAAACCCATTCCATCACAGCTTCTGCTGAAGGAACAACAGTGGTCGAAGCAGCCGCACCAGCTATTGAGCCCCAGCCTGTAGATGAAAATGCAAACTCTATCCCAGACGAACCCGAAGCTGCCCCTGCACCACCAACACCACCTGCCCCCGAGCCAGAACCGGAACCAGAAACAGAACCCATTCCAGAACCAGCAGTAGAATCTCCTCCAGAGGCTGCCCCTGAACCTGCAGCCGAACCTGCCTCAGAGCCTGCCCCTGAACCTGCCCCTGAACCTGAAGCCGAAGCTACAGCAGAACCTGTTGCTGAGGCTGCTCCAGAGCCAGAACCAGCCCCAGAACCAGTTGCTGAGGCTGCTCCAGAGCCAGAACCAGCCCCAGAACCAGTTGCTGAAGCGGCCCCAGAACCAGAACCCGCTCCAGAACCCGTTGTTGAGGCTGCTCCTGAGCCAGAGGCAGCCCCAGAGCCAGCCCCAGAGCCAGAACCTGTTGCTGAGGCTGTGCCAGAGCCTGAGGCAGCCCCCGAACCTGTTGCAGAAGCTCCTCCAGTGGTAGAGGCCCCACCTCCTGTAGAAGAAGTCAAAGAAGTGTCAGCAGCTGAGGAAATCAGCCAAGAGAACATCAAAACTCAACTTCATGAGATAATCAGTGAAATTGAGCAAGAGGTCATTCCAGAACAGGATGAGGTAAAGGCAACGGAGGTACCAGGAACTAAACCAGTTGAGGAGGCAATACCAGTGGAAGCGTCTCAACCGGTTGTAGAACCTCAACCAGTTGCAGAGTCTAAGCCGGTTGAAGAACCACAACCAGTTGCAAAACCACAACCGTTTGTCTCACCACAACCGGTTGCTGAGCTGCAACAGGTTGATGGTCAGGTGCCTCCTGGATATGAGGGTGAAATGGAGGAATACGAATATTATGACGAGGTATTTGATATTAGGTCACTGGAATTTTCCCATCCCGTTTTTTTTTTTTTTTTTTTTTTTACCAGAGTTCAGCCCCTGGAGAAGAGAAAGATAGAAGAGCCCCATCCAAGTTAAGATGGTAAAAGTTAGGCTACAGTCCTTGAGAATCTTTGAAAAAAAGAGAGTTTAAACTTTTATGAAGAGACTGATAGGCAAGATTATTAATAAATTCATTTCTAGGTCACTGCCATGATAGGTAGAGATGTATAGATTCATATTTATTCATTGGTTTCTAACTGTAAGTGGCTTTAGAGCCTTCTTGGTCAGATCAGCCTGTGAATAGTAACTAAGCAATGTTAATTTCTAATTTCCTCTTCTCCATTTAAAATTACCCAGCACACCTGCCTCAACATTATCAAATTGGGATAAAAAAACCAAATATATATAAGGTTACTCTCCACACCGGGCTTTCAGCTTTTTCCATTTACAGATCATTGATTAACCTAAGTATCTGTAATTCAGTTGATAACGAATCTCTTTTGACTAATCTCAGTTCACCTGACACAACTAATTTTTCTCTAAATATGGAATCTCTACCTAACAGTATTGACTAATTTCCATGAAGAGTGATTTTTAATTGTTTTGACACCCTTTTTAAGTTGGTTTTGCTTCAATTGATTTTATTTTCTTTTATTTGAATGCTGATGCTGTAATCTCTTGTATTTTTGAGGCTGGCTCTAACCGTGAGCCAAAATATGCATATATAGTTTTTTGAAATTGATTACTTTTACCCTTTAATTTACCATAATATCAACACTGAAATATCTTACTTTTCTTTAGTCTGTGATTACAGTTACTAAAGAGATGAGCTTTGCCCAAGAAGATGGAATAGCAGAAAGGAAAATCATTCAGGATACTTAACATTTACTTTTTATTTTTATAGTTGATGGACCGTTTCCCCACTCCTTTCGGCGGCTTCATCAGGACTGGGTTATAAATCGACATATGTGGTTTTTAACTGCATGCAGTAATAAAAATCGTGTCTGTTGATTTATAATCCAGTCCTGATGAAGTTGCCGATAGAGGTGGAGAAACGGTCTGTCGACTAGAAAAAGGAAAAGTAAATGGAAAGAATCCTGAATGATCTTTCCTTATTCATGAGAAGCTTGCCGGGAGAGAAAAAGAAATATAGACTGATTCAAAGTCCTGACAAGAAGAGAGTTACAGCGATCAGTGCCATTAACTTCAATAGAAATTGCATAAGAGAGAAAATGTGCTCAAATAGCATATATATATTTCTATAAAGGCGTGAAATGGCCATTTATAGACTTCCTCTCTCGTATTTTACGGTTCAGATAAACCTCATGAAATAAACTGAAAAAGATTTTTATATATTCTTTTTAAACTTCTTCCCTTGTAAATTTTGTTTTCTACTTTCAGTCCTATCTTGCACTGAATTGCATATAGATTGAAATAACATTCTTTAGCAATTTGCTGTTAGCGGAAAAGGAGCAGTTTGCTTTTAGAGGGAAAGGGCAAATGAAGATTTGTACATAAAAGTACAAAATCTAATCTACAAGATATTTCAGCACATATTATGGTATCTTAAAAAATATCAATATCTAATAGTGAAGCTCAGAATTATAAATAAAAGTCTAAATTTAAAGAATTCCAAGGTTTTATAAGGTTCTCTTCACACTAGACATTGTTGGTACAAGAAACAATTATCTTATTATTTTATGTTGATCATCCACCCTCCAATCATCAAACATGCCAAATTGCAGCCCTCCAGCCTCGGTTGTTTTGATTTCATTTAAGGTTAAAGGTAGCCATGATCGTGCGTCTGGCAACGCTGTAGGACAGGTCACCACCGGGCCGTGGCTGAAAGTTTCATGGGCCGCGGCTGAGAGTTTCATACAGCATTATATGCTGTACAGAAAACTCGACTGCGCCGAAGAAACGGGCGCATTTTTACATGTTTTATTGTTTCCTTCGTAGCTCACTTTATAATCAACCTACTACAGTATCTTAATTCCTTTCTTGGGCACTGTCTTAGCATAGATACTTCAGAAACTATTAGAATTTAGATTAAATATATGGTCACAAGAAAGGAACACTTTTTAACAGATAACTTCATCAGAAACTGTCAATGCCCACTGAAGAACAATAGTGATATTTACTGAGACGCATAAAACACTTTAGAAGATCAAAGATAAATTCATACTGAAGTTTTGCACACTTATAAGATACATAAGATAAGCCAAGGTGCATCACTATACTGTGACCGGAAATAATAGGTAAGAAGCCACAGTAATGTATACGAGCGATTGTATTTTTTTCCAAAATACAAAAACCATTTTTTTGTATTTTGGAAAAAATGCAATCGCTCATATACATCACTGTGGCTTTTTACTTAATATCTAGGATAATTTGCATATCTAATAATTATGTATATGATAGGATCATTTTAATTTTATTCCTTCTCTTTCTTATACTTTCAAGTTTTACTGTAACTTTCTTTATCCCTTAGTTAGGACATAGTTGTCTCTTTAGATTTCTTGTGTTATCAATAATTAACGCTACAAGGGGAATGGATGTCACAAAATTGCACATGGATGAAAATATTCATGGGCTGTTGACGTATTTTTTTTCTGGCTTGTTTTCGAAAAATTTTGTCAACTCTTATTTTAAATTTTTTTCAGTGGTTTAGTTCAGACTAAACAACTAATTTATGAGATTTTTAAATGACTAATATTGACATTTTAATCTGAGGTGCATAATTGCATGGCGCAAAACTCAAATCATTTCTTATGGATGCCGAAATATTTTTGCTCTGTAACCTGAAGCCTTGATAGCTGAAAACACATTTATTATTATTATTATTATTATTATTATTATTATTATTATTATTATTATTATTATTATTATTATTATTATTATTGAATATATTCTTAAGGCAAAACCCAAAAGATTTTACTCTGTAGCCTGAACTCTTGATAGCTCAAAGCTCAGATTATTATTATTATTATTATTATTATTATTATTATTATTATTATTATTATTATTATTATTATTATTATTATTATTATTATTCATAATGAGTATATATTCTTTAGGAAGAAGCCCCCCCTCAAAAAAAAAAAATTAAATTGAACAGAAGGCTTCCACGCAACAGAATATAATTTCTTCAAAGAGTAATCTTATAAAACTCCCTTGGAAGTTAAAAACCTAATTTGTCAAGATTCCCCCTGTAAGTGACCTTCCTTCGGAGACCCCATCGGAGGCCCTTCGGGGGGCCCTCCCCCCACTTTATTTTTGTGTACCTACGAAAAACAGAGGCTAATTGACTCTACCTTTCCTCAGGACGGGACTCTGCACCACACCTGGAGACCGAAGGGGAAATACAGCGTTCCGAAGACCGAGATTGTGGTAAGGACACTTGGCCTCAGGATTCGAAAAGGAAGTTGATTTGGGATTCGCAGGATGGCGGAGCGGAAGTGTATCTGGGATTTGTATGGGAGATTTATTACAATGTGTTGTTTTAGGATTCATTCGTATGTTTAGGATATTACTGAGTGAGTTTTTCTGTTTAGAAACGTGGATACGAGGAAAGGAAGTTTTCTGGATGTTTGAGAATAAGAGGTACAATGGATGACCTGAATATATATATATATATATATATATATATATATATATATATATATATACAATGGATGATATATATATATATATATATATATATATATATATATATATATATATATATATATATATATATATATATATATATATATATATATATATATACATCTATATATATATACATATATATATATATATATATATATATATATATATATATATATATATATATATATATATATATATATAACGTTATAATAAAATCTTTTAAATCATGGCTCTTGACAGGTTATGTTTTGATATCAAAATTTTGTTGTGAAATTTCTTTTTTACAAAAGTGGAATTCTCATGATGTACAGGGGAACAAAAAAAAAAAGAGAATGAAACAAATAACGAATAAATAGGCAAAGGATTAGATAAATATGTGACTTAAACGGATGTAAAAATATTTAAGTATGGAAATTTTTCACGTACATTATTTCAAAGAGCTTAGGTCACATTGTTATGGAAACTGTTAGATTGAATATTAGCATGCTAGCAAATCTGTTTAACAGACTGTACAGATAAGTGAAATCCTCATACCTGTATAAGAATATTTTATTAATTTTGAATAACAGGTATTTTTAGTGAATTTTTTGGGTTAGCTAAATAGTAATAGCTAGTTATTCGCTTAGTGAATTTAACATTTAAAAGGAATTA
Source organism: Macrobrachium rosenbergii (assembly GCF_040412425.1). Taxonomy (NCBI): domain Eukaryota; kingdom Metazoa; phylum Arthropoda; class Malacostraca; order Decapoda; family Palaemonidae; genus Macrobrachium; species Macrobrachium rosenbergii. The sequence continues at coordinate 93,062,779 of NC_089781.1, forward strand.
GTCTTTGTGTGTTTCATTATGGTGTAAGGATATTTTATTAATTTTGAATTAACAGGTATTTTTAGTTAATTTTTTTGAGGTTAGCTAAATAGTAATAGCTAGTTAATCGCTTAGTGAATTTAATATTTAAAAGGAATTAATCTTTGTGTATTTCATTACTGTATGGTTATTTATATTATATTTATCTAGGGAGAACTAAATCTCCAATACATGCTAACGGAAATGTCAAATAATACCTTTTAATTCCTGAGTATTTTGATCAAAGTAATAATTTTAGAAAATGTGAATGAAGCATTTGCTAACTGCGTCTCAACTGAACAAAAAAATAAAAGAAGTTTAGCTGTATTTATAGATTCACAAATTAATTAGTAACAAGATATTTTCTTCAGCAGAGTTAGTTTTCAAAACTTACACAAAAAAAAACTAACAAATACATCTACATTCTAGAACTAACAGCAGAGCTAAATTAACTCCTAGATAGTACAGCAATAGTCGTTTTGAATCTATCGTAGCTGTAGGTACCAAAATACAAGATCAATTTTACTACCATATCCTTCGTTATTCTTTTGTAAGGTCATGACCTTTTTTTTTGATGTAATGCCCCACTCATTCTGTTCCTCGATACCCACAGTACGAAGACGTGGTACCCATCCAGGTTCCGGACGTGACACTCTCACCTTTGGCCCAGAAACCTCAGGCTCCCCCACAGCAGGTGATTCAACAGGTTGCACCTCCAGGTGTGGTAAGTAGACAGGTCTCTGGTCTTTTTGGTTTTATGATTTTGAAATGACCTGGGGTTCCTCAATTCTGTGGTTTAAATAGGCCCTCAGTATTGTTACAATTTGGATCCTGTATTAAATGGTTTTGGGACTTTAATGTACTTTAAATATATACTTTGAATATAATTTAAATAGATGGTGTCTGAATTTTGGTTTTGAAATGACCTAGAATGTTCCTTAATTCTGTGGTTTAAACAGGCCCTCAGTATGGTAACATTTTGGGTCTTGTATTAAATGGTTTTGGACTTGAATGTGTACTTTAAATATACTTTGAATATAATTTAAATAGATGGTCTCTGAATTTTGGTTTTGAAATGACCTGGGATGTTCCTCAATCCTGTGGTTTAAATAGGCCATCAGTATGGTTACATTTTGGTTCCTGCATTAAATGGTTTTGGAACTTGAATGTACTTTAAATATACTTTAAATATAATTGAAATAGATGGTCTTGTATAGTTTGAATAGATGGTCTCTGAATTTTGGTTTTGAAATGACCTGGGACGTCTCCTTAATTCTGTGGTTTATATGTGCATTTAGTATGAAAACATTTTGGTTTATTTATTAAATGATTGTATTTAGTTGGCTAAAGACCAGCTTTGTGTATTAAGCATATTTTAAATATATGGTCTCTAATTTTTAGTTTAGAAATGACCTGAAATGTTCCTCAATTCTGTAGTTCAGATGTGCTTTCAGTATCACAACATTTTGGTTTTTGTATTAAGTAAATGTGTATAATTGGCTAAAGCCAACTTTGGGACTTAAATATACTCTAAATAGTTGGGGTTACATAGCTTAAATTGATGGTCTCTGATTTAAAAAATTTTTTTTTTTTTGGTTTTGAAAGGACCTGGGATGTTCCTCAGTTATGTGATTTAAATAAACCCCTAGTATGAAAACATTTTGGTCCCTGTACTCAATAATAATGTGTAGTTGGCTAAGAGCAGCTTTGATATATTTTAAATAGATGGTCTTGTACTGTATAGTGTGAAAAGATGGTCTCTGGTTTTTTGTTTTGAAATTACCTGGGATGTTTCCTCAATTCTGTGGTTTAAATGTGCCTTTAATATGATAAAATTTTGGTTTATTTGTTAAACAATTGTATTTAGTTGGCAAAAGACCAACTTTGTGTACTAAGTATACTTTAAATAGATGGTCTCTGATTTTTAGTTTAGAAATGACCTGGAATGTTCCTCAATTCTGTGGTTTAAATAGGATGTCAGTATGGTGACATTTTGGGTCCTGTATTAAATGGTTTTGGGACTTGAATTTACTTTGAATATAATTTAAATAGATGGTCTAGTATAGTTTGAATAGATGGTCTCTGAATTTTGGTCTTGAAATGACTTGGGATGTTTCCTCAGTTCTGTGGTTTATATGTGCCTTTAGTATGATAACATTTTGGTTTATTTATTAAATTTTTAAATGGCTCAAGACCAACTTTGGGTACTAAGTATACTTTGAATAGATGGTCTCTGATTTTTAGTTTAAAAATGACCTGGAATGTTCCTCTATTCTGTGGTTTCAGATGTGTCTTCAGTATCATAACATTTTGGTTTCTGTATTAAGTAAATGTGTATAATTGGCTAAAGCCAACTTTGGGACTTAATTATACTCTAAATAGTTGGGGTTACATATTTTAAATTGATGGTCTCTGATTTTTTTTTTTTTGGTTTTGCAAGGACCTGTGATGTTCCTCAGTTATGTGATTTAAATGAACCTTTAGTATGAAAACATTTTTGGTTCCTGTACTCAATAATTATGTGTAGTTGGCTAAGAGCAGCTTTAATGTACTTTAAATAGATGGTCTTGTGTAGTGTGAATAAACCGTCTCTGGTTTTTGGTTTGAAATGACCTGGAATGTTTCCTCAATTCCGTGGTTTAAATGTGCCTTTAGTGTGATAATATTTTGGTTTGTTTATTAAATGATCGTATTTAGTTGGCTAAAGACCAGCTTTGGGTATTAAGTATACTTTAAATAGATGGTCTTGTATACTTTAAATAGATGGTCTTTGATTTTCGGTTTTTAAATAACTTGGGATGTTCCTCAACTCTGTGATTTAAAGGTGTTGCTTCAGTATGATAATATTTTGTTTTATGGTAGCTAAAATAAGACCAATTTTGGGACTTGAGTATACTTTAAATATGATAACATTATAGTTTCTTCATTAAATCAACTTGAGGACTTATTTATACCTTACAGATGATAAAACTATAGTTTCTGTATTAAATGGTTATATTTAATTGGGTAAAAACCAACTTTGAGATTTAGATATGCTTTAAATATGATAACATTATAGTTTCTATTTTGAATGTTTATATGTAATCAGCTAATGACCAATATGGGGATTTAATGATAACATTAGTACAAGTTATATATCAAACTGGTTAAAGACCAATATTGGGATTTAAGTACAATACTGTAAACTTGAAATTTTGATAATGATATAGTTTTTGTATATAAAAGATGGTATGTAACTGGCACAAGACTTTTCTTTTGCAAATTCTCTTTCAAATATATTGAAACTTATATCAGATTTTAGTATTTATAATAAATCTTGGTCTCTATTACTTTGCCATTTAAATAGAGTTAAAGGGTAAGGATATAATAGAAAAGATTTTGCAAAACGGTTGAATACGAAATTGACCAAGTACTACCTTTTGTGATTAAAAATATATATATATATATATATATATATATATATATATATATATATATATATATATATATATATATATATATATATATATATATACATACATAACACGTATAAAAATGTATATATATATAGTTATATACAAAGACTATTTTTATATATTAAGATTTTTGTGTATCTTTGTCATTTAATTATGTTCTTACAAAAATGTTTTTTTTAAAAATTATAGTTATTTTAAAATTTTAAAAATGATAGTTTTGTATTAAATATATATTGTTCTAAATGCTCTTTATTGTCCAAGACTTTAAACTTTGTGATACAGACAGACTTAAAAGATGACAGCTTTATAGTTTTCATTAACAATGTCAGTATCTCATGACATAAAACTATTTTGCAACTTGTTATTCATAATTTATTATCTGTATTAACTTTTAGCATATTTCTATTTTATTTATAATGTCTTAAATTTAATATCAGTATGCTATTGATTTGTATACACTATTTTTAAAAAATTCTGATGAGTTTTGTTACTTTTTATTTTATTTAGACGTTTCTACAAATATGCAATTTCTTTATTGAATCTAGAAGTGCTTTGACTCTGAGGAACCCACCTTTCAAAGAACTATAATGAACTATAATGAATTGAAAGTGTTGTAGGAATATGGTTGCTATATTAGGCAACGGTATAAATTCTTTTAGTGTATTTTTACCAACGATGTTTTAGTGATCTTGTTTGTACTGTTGATTTTCAAACTTGGTTTTATAAGTTAAATGTTAGTTGAAATACCACAGGATCTTCGTTTCAGTATTTGTTTAGTAGTGATTTGTTTTAATTAAATGCTGGCATAGTATATCTTTTTGTAATTGGTTTTACTAGATTAGAATAGTTTTATTAAATGATTATATTTCTAATATATCTACTTGACTGATTACAAGGTATAATTCTTGTACTTTATTTGTAAAACTTAACAATACTGAAGGTTTTCGTTTAAATTTTTTAACTGCAAGAATAAAGAGTTATGTTTCTTTTCTTTGCAAATGATATAACGGTTATAATTTCCTTGTATTGTATAGCCTACATTTCAGCTAAAGACGTGTACTTGATCATGAAAATAAACGTTTTATATTTATATATATACACACACACACACACACATATATATATATATATATATATATATATATATATATATATATATATATATATATATATATATATACATATATATATATATATATATATATATATATATATATATATATATATATATATATATATATATATATATTGAGAGAAGGCTAGCTTCTAAGATTTCTAATTTTCTTATGGAATTATAATAACATTTCATTATGGAAGTTGTATCTAATTATTTATGTTTATTATGGTTGCTAACGATATAGTAGATTCTTTTCAGACCGAATTCTTATTGATAATGGTTGTTTATTGCAAGTTGTGATTTCAAAGCAGTTTTTTCCGAATTTTAATTTTTAACTTTTTCTGTACTCACTGGCCATCTCCTCGAAAGCTGGACATTCATGTTAGAACTTTATATTACGTAATCAAGGAAAAAATCAGTTGAATTTCACTGCACGTAAGATTTTGCTTTGGATGCTGAAGTCTCGTTATCAGTTTTAGGAATGAGAAAAGAGAATAAAACTTAGAAGGTAATACTTTTTGTGAAAATAATCCATGTTGCTGTAAAACCATGATTAAGTCACTAAACAAGAAGCTAATATTGAATTTTCAAAGACTGGATTCAGAAAGATGTGTTGGAGTCATCTCTTCATTTAGATATTTTGATTTATAATAAGTTAGTGTAAACCTCCTATTACAGTATTTGCGTCTAGGGAAATTAAAGATAATGAGATGGTGCTTTACGATTTGTAAATAAAAAATGAAAAGGAGAAAGTCCTCAGCCTGATTGGCTAACTTACAGAACATTATACTTCAGTAATTTGCTGATAATCATGATAGCTGTTTCCCTTAAGGAAAGTATTTATTCTGTAGTATTAAAGTATTGTGATTTATCTTTCGTATTAGGAAATTAACACTTCGTTATGTTTTTCAACATTTAAGTAAGTACGTGTTATATCGTTTAAAAATGTTCAATGTTATAGTAATGTTCTGTCATGTAAGAAAGTATTTGTTGAGACCTTATAGTCTTTAACTTTACAATTTACAATTCCATGTATATATACTGTCACCTAATGTTAATAGATATAAGATGCTTATAAACTCGTATTGTTTCAAACAATATATATAAGTAGATTGTAACTTACTTTTGCAATGTCCCTGCTGTTAGAGGAAATTGGTGATCATTTTTTTGTTTTGGTATAGATTGAAGTTATCATCACTGATTGTTTTTGTTTCTATCTGATGAAGGCATCATCACAATCAATGAAAGCTTAAGATTGAAGAAATGAGAGGACATCCTATAAAATTTTTGAGAGTTGTAAAATTCCTTTATTTTTACATATACAATTAGTTTGAGGTTTTAAACTAAGTCTCTCTCTCTCTCTCTCTCTCTCTCTCTCTCTCTCTCTCTCTCTCTCTCTATCTCTCAGAAAACCCAGCTCCTGTTCTGTTTCCCAACTCTGCTATTTACTCTTCAATTTAGCTGCCTTCTTTCATCTTCATATTGTTTATTGTCACCTTAAGCCTCACGGTGTTTTGCAGCTGGTTCAGATTTATTTGTATTCCTCATTTCGCATCTTCACTTGGTATCTTGTGTATCTGATTCACCTTCCAATATTTGCACTTTATATCTCTTGTTTTCTCTTGAAATAAGTTTCCATTTCTTCTTTTACTTTCTCACGTTTTATCACAATTTTTTCTCTTGAGCTCTTCCTCATTCCTCCTTTTATATTCTCACATGTTATTTTAATCTTCTCTAACTCGTTTCTCATCCGTCCTTTTAGCCTCATTTTTCATTCCAGTTTTCTCTTTAGCCGTCTTCTGATTCCTCCTTACACTCTCACTTTTTGTCCCGGTTATCTCTTTAACTCGTTCCTCATTCCTGCTTTTATTTCAGTTTTCTCTTTAGCTCTCTTCTCATTCTTCCCAGTCACTTTTTTCCTTCAAGGATTTTTTCCCATTTGCCTAATTCTTTCCCGTGCAATAATGCACCCTTTTTCAGTTTTAGGATAAAAGTGGATTTTTCTTGTGGTTGCCAATCTTGGTTTATGTTTACTGTTGTTGCTGATAACGTGAAACCAATTTTGGTGATGCTTATCAACATAATAATCTAAAAAAACACTTATGCAACTGGTATCTTGTTACACTTTTTATGGTTAACCCCAGGTTTGGTAACCTTCAGTATATAGGAAGATTGCTGTTCAAAATATGGTATTTCTAGACAGCGTTTATTGGCTGTATAAGCAAAAGAAATTCTAATGTGGAATTGTGTGTGTGTCATTTTTATTTGTTTTAGCTACTGTAGATGTAACCAGTTATTGTAATATGTAATCCTACGTCTTGAAGGGAAACAACATGAACTTTATTTCTTGTGTAGATATGTGTGTCTGTCATTTTTGTGTCTTTTAGCTTGATGGAGCCAGTTGTTTTAAGTGTAATCCTGTGTCTGGAACGAAAATAACATAAACGTTTTATAAATACCTTGCTGTAAGAGATTTTGAAATCGGAATTGCATAAAAGGAAAACGTTCTTCCAGGTCGAAATTTTACAAAAAGGACAAAAAAAAAAAAAAAATGAAAATCTAGATGTATATTGCCAAAAAATAGTCTTTTTCAACCTCGGTTGATGATTTTGCATTGGTGAAAGCTATTTTTTTTTATCTCCTAAGTTAATTTCTGTTATTAATCTCCTTTCTGTGTCAACAGATCACCAACCAAGTCCCAAACAATGTGGAGGGCCTCACCAACGGTGGAGATGTTCCTGTCGATCTTGCCCACATTGAGATTCCCGAAGGTATTCCTCTCCTGGCCAGAATTCTCCCCAAGGTAAGATGAAACTTTCATTTTGCCTTGTTGAAGAAACAAGAAGGTATTATTACCTTGCTTTTAGTTTTCTGTAAGAGAGAACTATTGTGCCGGCTTTGTCTGTCCGTCCGCCCTCAGATCTTAGAAACTACTGAGGCTAGAAGGCTGCAAATTGGTATGTTGGTCACCCACCCTCCAATCATCAAACATACCAAATTGCAGCCCTCTAGCGTCAGTAGTTTATATTTATTTAAGGTTACAGTTAGCGGTATTCGTGCGTCTGGCAACGATATAGGACAGGCCACCACCGGGCCGTAGTTAAAGTTTCACCGCGGCC
>NC_089781.1:93075487-93092987 GCF_040412425.1 Macrobrachium rosenbergii
AACCCGACACCTCTTGAAAAAAAAGCGATAATAATTTCTTCATAACCTCTAAGCCCTCACGCTTGCCAAATTATCATCCGCCGTGAGTCATGGTCTAAAACCGTACCCGAAAAAAACCAGGATTAACGTCTCGGCGACAGTGCCAAAACCGTGGCACCGTTTTCACTTATTAGTTCCTGTTATAGAATGAAGGTCATGCCGTTTTCTTTTCTTTGCCTTTGATTACGAGGAAGAGCTGGCGTGTCTCTTGCCTTTATACGGGGTTATGTATATATATATATATATATATATATATATATATATATATATATATATATATATATATATAAAGTATATATACAGTATATATATATTATATTTATATATACATATATATATATATACAGTATATATATTATATATATTTATATATAAACCCCGTATATATATGCATACATATAATATAGACAAATATTAAGCCGCGAATATAGCTTAATCTCGGTTTCACTAATACCAGTTGGAGTAGGTCACACACGGGGAATTAGAGTTCAAAAGTTCTTCTTTCCCGGCTAGGATTCGAACCTGCTCTTGATTTAGGTATGACGATAAGAGAGTTCATATATATCTATACATCTATACACAGCATTTTATATTTTATATATATATATATATATATATATATATATATATATATATATATATATATATATATATATATATATATATATATATATATATTGTCTTTGCCGCTTCCCGAATTCTGCCTGTAACAGATTCCTCGAACGGTCTCAGCATGAATAACCATTATCTTCCATTTCCCAAATTGCTTTGGTTCCTCTTAGAGATCTTTGGTGTTTCTGGCCCAATAAGTCTCTTCTTCTCTTCACAAAGTTATCGTGAACGTATATAATACACCTTGCAACTTCTTTAATATTCTTGTAAATCATTTTTCCAAGGAATCTTTAGTCTTTAAATCCCACTTTTTAGTTTTCTGTATAAGAAAACTGTTGAGATGGCTTTGTCTGTCCGTCCGCACTTTTTCTGTCCGCCCTCAGATCTTAAAAACTACTAAGGCTAGAGGGCTGCAAATTTCTGTGTTGATCATGTACTCTCCAATCATCAAACATACCAAATTGCAGCCCTCTAGCCTTAGAAGTTTTTATTTTATTTAAGGTTAAAGTTAGCCGTAACCGTGCAACTGGCAGGTGCCAACAACACAGGCCACCACCGGGCCGTAGTTGAAAGTTTCCTGGGCCGCGGCTTTAAGATTCATGGGCCGTGGCTGTACAGAAGACTCCATTGCGCCGAAGAAACTTCGGCGCATTTTTTACTTATTTTTATTATATAACCTCGCGTTTCCTCCGGGTTTGGGCAAGATAAAGATTTTTTTAGGGTGGGCCGTTCCATCGACTCTGCCTCTCTGCTCTCAGAGATGACGTCATCTGAAGGTGGATATTTTTGGCCAATGACTAACCCAATTTGCAAAAGTCAGTGTTGCAACCTTATTGTGAGTTCGAATTCTTTGCGTGTTTAGATTTGCAAGCTCACAACCCTTTTTTGGAAAATTTTTGGCACAATTGCAGATTCCACAAAGGCCGAAAGGACGCGCCAAGACGTGTACTACTACTACTACTACTACTACTACTACTACTACTACTACTACTACTTTTGCTATTATTACTATCATCATTATTTACTTACAGATTTATAGGATTGTTCCCAGTTCTGTTTACCTACAGATTTATGGGAATGTTCCAGTTTTGTTTACCTACAGATTTATAGGAATGTTCCCAGTTCTGTTTACCTACAGATTTATAGGAATGTTCCAGTTCTGTTTACCTACAGATTTATAGGAATGTTCCAGTTCCCTACAGATTTTAGGAATGTTCCAGTTCTGTTTACCTACAGATTTTAGGAATCCCAGTTCTGTTTACCTACAGATTTATAGGAATGTTCCAGTTCTGTTTACCTACAGAATGTTCCAGTTCTGTTTACCTACAGATTTATAGGAATGTTCCAGTTCTGTTTACCTACTTTCCAGTTCTGTTTACCTACAGATTTATAGGAATGTTCCAGTTCTGTTTACCTACAGATTTATAGGAATGTTCCAGTTCTGTTTACCTACAGATTTATAGGAATGCTCCCAGTTCTGTTTACCTACAGATTTATAGGAATGTTCCAGTTCTGTTTACCTACAGATTTATAGGAATGTTCCAGTTCTGTTTACCTACAGATTTATAGGAATGTTCCCATTTCTGTTTACCTACAGATTTATAGGGATGTTCCAGTTCTGTTTACCTACAGATTTATAGGAATGGTCCAGTTCTCTTTACGTACAGATTTATAGGAATGTTCCAGTTCTGTTTACCTACAGATTTATAGGAATGTTCCAGTTCTTTTTAGCTACATATTTATAGGAATGTTCCCAGTTCTGTTTAAAGTTATTCTATACATTTTAAATCATTCCTATATACAAGATGTAAAAGCATACAAGACGAAACATAAATTCACATGAGAAATAATTACAGAACGCAGACACCAGTCTTATTTAAAGATTAAGTAATATTTAAACGTTTAAGCACATCTTAGCCCATTCCCACAGAAAAAAAAAGATATAAAAGACTTCGAAGAAGGAACCTAAATGCACTGCAAAACATAATGAACACTTTAAAATAAAAGAAAATTAAAAAAATAAGAAAGCCAAATTCACCTGAAATGAAAAAAAGAAACACGGATCTCTAGCAGAATCAATGGAAAACAAAAATAACCATTTTCTCCTCCATTAGGATTCGCCATCTTTCATCGGGAACACCGTAATTTCATTCCGGAACGGCGAACCTTCGCAAAATGAATGAAAACATGTTTTGCATCCTATCCCGAGCGAACAATTTCTGAATTATCCTACTCATCCTCCGCCTCCTCCCCCCCTTTGATTTGTGAATAGGGGATGGGTGGTATGGGAGTAGAGGGAGTGGGGTTGAGGGGAAGGGGGTGAAACTCATTTGTGGGTGTGGGTTTTGGGTGTGGGAGTACATCTGGCAAGGCAAAGGTGAGGGATTAATTTTTTTTTACTTTTTGTTAATTATAGTTAGGTTTCTTGCAAGGACAGATGCACCAATGTACAACATATATGCTTCACTTTATATATATATATATATATATATATATATATATATATATATATATATATATATATATATATATATATATATTTATATATATGATGTGGGGATAGGATAGTAGGTTTTATAAATTCCAGTACAATCTCTTAGCAAATCTATGAATATCTATGTGCTTTTAAGCTATGTTTAGTCACGTTCATAGAGAGAGAGAGAGAGAGAGAGACTGTTCCAAGGTACACTTGGGTATCGTTTTAGTCTCTCGATCTCGCTTGAAAAATTATACAAAGGTGTATTGGGGCATCATTTCCTCTCTCTCTCTCTCTCTCTCTCTCTCTCTCTCTCTCTCTCTCTCTCAGTCTTTATCTGCTCTCTTTGCATCCTGGTGGAAGGGTGACCTTCCTTCCCTCCCTCCCTCCCTCCCTCCCTTTCCCCTCTCGCTCCTCCCCTCCTCCCCCTCCCTTCCCCCCCCCTCTTTCTCCCTCTCTCCCTCCCTCCCTCTCGTGACATCATCTCTTTAATCTTTTCACCTCTCGCATCCACTTTTCCTGCCCATCCCTCCTCCTTCCTCTGCTCCGTGTCCACACCCAAAATTGGGTACCTGCTTTGACCTTGGTCATGATTTGCCTGGCTGAATGACTGAGGCACACATCCTGAGGGATTTCCCAGACTGAATGACGGAGGCAAAAATTGACTGAGGCATACATTCTGAGAGATTTTGGTGGCTGGATGACTGAGGCATACATCCTGAGAGATTTTGATGGCTGAATGACTGAGGCATACATCCTGAGAGATTTGTGTGGGAGAATGACTGAGGCATACATCCTGAGAGATTTTGGTGGCTGAATGACTGAGGCATACGTCCTGAGAGATTTTAATGACTGAGGCATACATTCTGAGATATTTTGGTGGCTGAATGGTTGAGGCATACATCCTGAGAGATTTTGGTGGCTGAATGACTGAGGCATACATCCTGAGATATTTTGGTGGCTGAATGACTGAGGCATACATCCTGAGAGATTTTGATGGCTGAATGACTGAGGCATATATCCTGAGAGATTTTGGTGGCTGAATGACTGAGGCATACATCCTGAGATATTTTGGTAGCTGAATGACTGAGGCATACATCCTGAGAGATTTTGGTGGCTGAATGACTGAGGCATACATCCTGAGAGATTTGTGTGGGTGAATGACTGAGGCATACGTCCTGAGAGATTTTGATGGCTGAATGACTGAGGCTTACATCCTGAGAGATTTTGGTGGCTGAATGACTGAGGCGTACATCCTGAGAGATTTTGGTGGCTGAATGACTGAGGCATACATCCAGAGAGATTTTGATGGCTGAATGACCGCGGCATACCTAATGAGAGATTTTGGTGGCTGAATGACAGGGGTATACGTCCTGAGAGATTTTGGTGGCTGAATGACAGGGGTATACGTCCTGAGAGATTTTGGTGGCTGAATGACTGTGGCATACATAATGAAAGATTTTGGTGGCTGAATGACAGGGGTATACGTCCTGAGAGATTTTGGTAGCTGAGTGACTGAGGCATACGTCCTGAGAGATTTTGGTGGCTGAATGACTGAGGCATACATAATGAGAGATTTTGGTGGCTGAATGACTGGGGCATACGTCATGAGAGATTTTGGTGGGTGAATGACTGAGGCATACATCCTGAGATATTTTGATGGCTGAATGACTGAGGCATACATCCTGAGAGATTTTGATGGTGAATGACTGAGGCATACATCCTGAGAGATTTTGGTGGCTGAATGACTGCGGCATACATAATGAGAGATTTTGGTGGCTGAATGACAGGGGTATACGTCCTGAGAGATTTTGGTGGCTGAATGACTGAGGCATACATCCAGAGAGATTTTGGTGGCTGAATGACTGAGGCATACATCCTGAGAGATTTTGATGGCTGAATGACTGAGGCATACATCCTGAGAGATTTTGATGGCTGAATGACTGAGGCATACATCCTGAGAGATTTTGGTGGCTGAATGACTTAGGCATACATCCTGAGATATTTGTGTGGCTGAATGACTGAGGCATACATCCTGAGAGATTTTGATGGCTGAATGACTGCATACATCCTGAGGGATTTTGGTGGCTGAATGACATAATGAGAGATTTTGGTGGCTGAATGACATTTTGGGGTATGAGGCATACATCCTGAGAGATTTTGGTGGCTGAATGACTACATCCTGAGAGATTTTGGTGGCACTACATAATGAAAGATTTTGGTGGCTGAATGACTGAGGTATACGTCCTGAGAGATTTTGGTGGCTGAATGACTGAGGCATACATCCTGAGAGATTTTGATGGCTGAATGACTGAGGCATACATCCTGAGAGATTTTTTGAATGTGGCTGAATTTTGACTTGAGGCATACATCCTGAGATATTTTGATGGCTGTGGCTGAATGAACTGAGGCATACATCCTGAGTTATTTTGATGGCTGAATGACTGAGGCATACATCCTGAGAGATTTTGATGGCTGAATGACTGAGGCATACATCCTGAGATATTTTGGTGGCTGAATGACTGAGGCATACATCCTGAGGGATGTTGGTGGCTGACATTTTCTTGATGATAAGAAATCAGTATCAAACTCCGAAACTTGAAAAAACCCCACAAATTGGAAAACAAATATATTCATAACCAAATAGTTTTTTTTGTTTTCTCAAAAAGGAAACTATTGTGCCGGCTTTGTCTGTCCGTCCGCACTTTATCCTGTCCGCACTTTTCCTGTCCGCCCTCATATCTTAAAAACTACTGAGGCTAGAGGGCTGCAGATTGGTATGTCGATCAGCCACCCTCCAGTCATCAGACGTAACAAATTACAGCCCTCTAGCATCAGTAGTTTTTATTTTATTTAAGGTTAAATTTAGCCATAACCGTGCGTCTGGCAACGATATAGGATAGGTCACCACCGTGCCGTGGTTAAAGTTTCATGGGCCGCGGCTCATACAGCATTATACCGAGACCACCGAAAGACAGACCTGTTTTCGGTGGCCTTGATTATACGGTTTAGCGGCTGTACAGAAAACTCGATTGCGCCGAAGAAACTTTTGGCAATTTTTATGTCTTTTAATATCTCCACACTGAAGAAGAGGCAGCACGCGCTCCGAAATTGTATGTGGTTTTGAATATGTTTTTTCTCCAATTTGTGTGTTTTTTTAAAGCATTACGATACTTCATCTCTTGCACCACCACGGGAATTGTCAGTTGTTTTCTCTCTTTTTCTTTGTTTATTCCTCAGCCGCACGCAATCTCTTTATTTGTGTATTTTTTTTTTTATATATTTTCAACCCTGTCATCTGGACTTCACTGCACTATTCTTAGCTTAATATACTTTTTTAAATTTTTTCCTAAATTTATGGGTATTTGTTTAACACGTTAATATCCTTTTGAGTTTGTCTCAATAATAATAATAATAATAATAATAATAATAATAATAATAATAATAAGGCTGCATTTTGCGAATTGATTTTATACTGAGTTTTCTCAGTTTTCAATAATAATAATAATAATAATAATAATAATAATAATAATAATAATAATAAGCATCATCATCATCATCATCATCATCAACAGAGACATACGTATAGCATGAACCGACAAATGTAGGCTACGTTTTATGCGTTTCTGTAATCAGTAGAGCACCGAGCCTAGCAAAGAATATAGCATTTCCTTTGTGGAAATCAGAAACCATGACTCTTTTCCCTTCTATTTCTGGTCTTTGGAATTCACGGAATTCATTTGGTACTTCCGTTTTCCCAAAGTTTTTTTTTTTTTTTTTTTTTTAATCCACCTTCTGGGCTAACCTAGAATAGGTCATTTAGCTTGCCTACCCCGTCGGTCGATGTATCAGTTTAAAAAAAAAATCTGAAAAATAAAAGGTAGAATTAATGATTTCAGTCCAGTTTCACCTTCGAGACGTATTTGCAAGCTTTATATGCAAGTTTCATACCCAAGCTTTTTAATGCAAGCTTCATGGCCAACTTCATACTCAAGCTTCATGTGCAGGCTTTATTTGTAAACTTTATATGCAGGTTTTCGATGCAAGATTGATGTGTAAGCTTTATATACCCAAACTTGATATGCAAACTTCATATATCAGCTTTATATGCAAGCTTTAAATGCAAGCTTCATATGCAAACTGCATATGCAACCTTCTCATGCAAGCTTTATATGCAAGCTTTATATGTATACTTGATATGCAACTTCATATGCAAGCTTTACATGCAGGCTTTATATGCAAGCTTCATATGCAATCTTTATATGCAACCTTCTCATGCAAGCTTTATTTGCAAGCCTCATATGTAAGCTTCATATACAAGCTTCATATGCAAGCTCTTTATTCAAGCTTTATATGCAAGCTTCATATGCAAACTTTATATGCAAGCTTTATGTGCTAGCTTCATAGCAAGCTTTATATGCAAGTTTCATATGCAAGCTTTATATGCAAACTTCATAGCAAGCTTTATATGCAAGCTTTCATATGCAAACTTTATATGGAAACTTCATATGCAGGCTTTATATGCAAGCTTTCATATGCAAACTTCATAGCAAGCTTTATATGCAAATTTTATGTGGAAACTTCATATGCAGGCTTCATATGCAAGCTTTCATATGCAAGCTTCACATGCAAGCTTTATATTTAACCTCCATATGTAAGCCTCATATCAACTCTTCATATGCAAGCTTTCATATGCAAGCTTCACATGCAAGCTTTATATTTAACCTCCATATGTAAGCCTCATATCAGCTCTTCATATGCAAGCTTCATGTGCACTTTACATGCAAGATGAAGCTCTCTGAGACCACGTAAGAAGGGTGGAAGTGTTGGAGCTCAGATACTATAGCCTGTTGGAGATTCTGACGGCGAAAATTTTCTTTCAAGTCGTGACGATCGAACTTTGGCATTTCCTGTCATATTTCATCAATGGCAGAGCATGACAGTTTTCTTACGCTGAAGCCAATGACTTCGTCAAGCCACTGACGTCATCAAACAATGGCGGCATCAGGCGATGACGTCATCGGTCAATGACGTCATTAAGTCTGTCCGTATCCCATTTGTTATGTGTATAAACCGAAACTGGCTGACTACCATGATCGATTTCGATCGTTGTGAAAAAAATGTTCAGGGAGCGCAAATGGGACAGTGGATAGTTCAGAGTGATTAACTCCGGGGTTGGCAACCATCCAAAAGTTTTTGCTCACTTTTTTATAAGAAATTTACTAAAAGGGTAACTGTCGAGTGGGAAGCAGGTTAATTAATGACATCTGTATTAGTAAACAAACGTTGATATTCGATATAACAATATATTTTTTTAGTAAGAGGGCAAGAAATCGTTGAATTTTTTTATTTATTCATTTATCTCTCACTTCTTGTCTATTATCAACTTGTTTATCTTTTACCAGTTAATTAAAGACTTATTGAACAACTTCGTGATCATATCTCAACAAATATACTCACAACACAATCAAATTATTGACAATCACCACACAGCAAATGGATGTCTAATCATAGACTTTATATTTAACTATACACTCAAGTCCCACACTGCTATTCAAGATGCAAATCCTCTAGTGATATTAAGAGAAAATAATTTACAGCGTGTGTCTTCAGATTGTTTATTTATTTGGAGTAAACAAGTTGCTCTTATGTAAGCCAAGGACAACACCTGCCCGTGCTTGAGAGAGAGAGAGGAAGAGAGAGAGAGAGAGAGAATGGATAAATACACAACAAGGAGAAGAAGAATGAGAAGGAGAAACGATTTAGAGGTACTTGTCCAGAACAAGTCACATTCTAGGCTTACTCTCAGTCACTACAGAAGGCACGTAGGACCTTCGGGAACTCCGACAAAGGGCGCCGCCCTCCGGTGGGTGTTTGTTTACGATAACGGCCGACGAAAATGTGGCTCTGTGGGCCATACGTAAAAAATAAAAACAGAGAGAAAAATACTTTGGGCTTGTATATATTGTGGGTGGCGTCTGTGTGTGTGTGTGTGTGACTCCCGACATGAGTAAGGCTTTAGGTGGCGGGCACAGCTCGTGCCCTCACCTCACGCCCTCCTCCTCCTCCTCCTCCTCCTCCTGCCTTTCTTTTTGGCATGGCATATGATGGGACACCCGAAATAGAGTCTTTCTTCCTCTCTTCACCCACCTTTTTCTTTCTTTCCCCCTTCCGAGTTGCCAGATAGGATCTTTTGCAGAGGACTCTCTCGAGATTTTCCCACGGTTATTACCCACACACGCCCACCTTCCCCCCCCTCCTCCTCCTCCTCCTCCTCCCATTTTTCTTCCCACAACAAACATTCTCTCTCTCTCTCTCTCTCTCTCTCTCTCTCTCTCTCCCCGTGAAATGATGATTCTCTTGATCGGGATTCATGGCACGTGGTTGGCCCGGGTGGGGGGAATGGGCGTGAGTGTGGGGAGTGGGGGTAAGGGGTCACGGAGAAGATAGCGAAAGTAGACGCGATCGGTAGACGGGACTTGAACGGCTGTAGTAGGCACTTGCTCGAGACCGTGGTTTTCTCTGAGAGAGAGAGAGAGAGAGAGAGAGAGAGAGAGAGAGAGAGACGGAAGGAAGATAAAGAAATATATAGGAGGAGAAGGGCGGAGTGGTGACGTTTAGCGGAGTGGGAAGGAAACGGTTGTGGGGGGGAGGGAGGTACGCTGGAGGAGCAGGTGGAAGGTTGAGAGAGAGAGAGAGAGAGAGAGAGAGAGAGAGAGAGAGAGACCCCTTCCCTTCCCTTCGACTGTTGACGAAGCAGTGTCGTGCGCGCCGCCGGGAAGCCATGTACAACACGTGTTGAATCATCTCTCCCTCTCTCTCTCTCTCTCTTTCTCTCGGGGCTGAGGCTGATTCTCTTAGACTAAGGAAAAAAAAAAAGAGAAGTAAGAAGAAAAAGGCCAGAATGCCTCACAGTCAGGCCCTTAAGCCTACGGCCGGGCGTCGTGTCCGCCGAATCGTCGTCGTGTTCGGTTGGATGACCTGACTTCTCCTCCTACCTGCGGCAGGTAGAAGAGGAAAGAAAGGAAGAAAGAAGGACACACACTTTGTTCAGGAACTGTGAAACTGTGACTCCGGAAGGAGGGCAAATCTAGCCGTCTCTGCTCCGAGAGGAAGACGCCCTCTGGAGAATAAAGGAGGACTCTGGTGAGCGAGTGAGTGTCTCGTTGGTGCTTGCTTCTGAAAAAGAAATAAAAAAGGATTGAAGACACCGACGATGTTTTCCCCCGAGAGGTACGGCGCAAAGGCCGGGTCCTTCGGGGTTGTCAACGAATTGGGCGGGAGGAACTTCATAGGCCTGAAGACCGCCTTCAGGAATGCCAAGAAGGAGAACAGGACGCCGCTGCAGAAGGCGGCTCACTTCAGGTTTTCCGAGCCCGCCACTCCGTCGGTCCTGAAGGAGAGAGGTCTCAAGCCCTCTGACCTGACCGATCCTCACAAGAGGCAGTTCCTGACGGAGCTCACCGGCAGGATATTTCATCTCTCCTTAGAAGGGGTAATGTTGTGGATGGCTTTTACGTTTTATGGTCGGAAAATACTGGTTTGTTTTGTCCTTTTGGTGGGCAGACAGAGCTCTCTCTCTCTCTCTCTCTCTCTCTCTCTCTCTCTCTCTCTCTCTCTCTCTCTCTGTATGTATATATATATATATATATATATATATATATATATATATATATATATATATATATATATATATATATATATATATATATATATATATAAAACTTCCAGTGAACTTTCATATCTATAGACTTGTACGTATATTGGTCTTTGATTAAGTGGTGCCTTTAAAATGCAAAAGAAATGAACTTCGTGACAGATTTTAGATTTTATTATTATTATTATTATTATTATTATTATTATTATTATAAAATGCAAAAAGAAATAAACTTCGTGACAGAATTTATTAATATTATTATTATTATTATTATTATTATTATTATTATTATTATTATTATTATTATTATTATTATTATATATGAAGTAAGCCAAACGCCTTAAGACTAGGAGCTAAGTAAAATACTTATAAAAACAATTGAAGGCAAATAAATTATTGTTACTGTGAACATGAAATTGCTTAAATGTTAGTGCATGCAACTTGTTATATAACTCCATAGTTTGTTATAGATGTAAACATACTGACATTACGTTGCAACGTGTACTTAAATGCGAGTAAAATGCAATGCATGGCATAACGGATGCGAGTGTAGTGTGTTATGTATACGTATATGCATTCCACGACGAGACCTCACGAGGGTGCTAATTATCGGGCAAATTGTTCATGCGTTCATACGGAATAAAACAGCGAACTGATGAACAAACCTGAACTGAATATGACGTATGTGAAAAATAAGAAAAAGGATAAAGAAGAGAATAAGATAAGCACTTGAGAATACAGGTGAACTTAAGAAATAAATGAGGATAAACTAGTTAGTAAAGACAGTAAGAAAAAAATATGTTAAACCTGTTGTAGATCACTCGCACTCATCTCTCACTTCCTCCCTCCCCCCCTCTCCCCCTCTCCCCTTCTCCCCTACCTACCCCCTCCCCTTCTCCCCTACCTAACCCCCACCCCCGCGACACAAGTGTTCCTAAAATACGTGCAGCATCAGAATCAAATAGAGACCAGTTGATTTTTTGTGGATTATTTAGTGTAAACGCAAATGATTTTGGGAGATCGTAAGAAGGGAGAGAGTTCCAAATATCAGAAAGAAATGGAAAATCCCTGTAGGCGGGTAGTGCTGTCAGTGCACCTCATGCGGTGCACTGTAGGCATTACTTAAGGTTCGTTGCAGCGTGCCTTCGGCCCCTAGCTGCAACCCCTTTCGTTCATTTTACTGTACCTCCTTTCATATTCTCTTTCCTCCATCTTACTTTCCACCGTCTCCTGTTACACCTTTCAGACCTTTTACTGTCAGTTTCCGTTTCAGCGCTGAATGACCTCATAGGTCCCAGTGCCTGGCCTTTGGCCTCAATTCCATATTCAGTTCAATTCGAAATGGAAAATAACTATCGCCGAACAGAGCGGAATTTTGTTGTATTTTCGAAGAAAAACATTTTTTTTTCGTCTTCACGTTGCCTAAAAATAAGTAAATAAATAAATAAATTATTGTTATTATTATTATTATTATTATTATTATTATTATTATTATTATTATGATGATGGAACAAGCCTATTGGGGCCATTGACTTAAAATTGGAGCTTCCACAGAATATGATGTTCCTTGGAAAGATATAAATAGATAAGTAATTATATAATAAATAAATAGATAGATAGATAGATAGATAAATAAATTAGTAACTAGATAAGTAAACAGATATATAAATAAATAAATAAAATAAATAAGTAAATAAATTAATAAACAGATAACCGAATAAATACACAAATAAACAAATAAACAGATAAATAGAATACACACGGAAAAAAACACAGGAAGCAGTTGTTGTGTTATATGTTAATAAGTTCGGAAATCGCACAAAGCGCTTCGTCGAACGAAGTCGAATTCGGAACGCGGCGCAGAGCGCTGAGGTTGTAAACAGTGGGGAAGTGTTAGGCCATCAAGAAACACAATGCCGGACGCACAAAGAAGAGCACAACACGCCCTCGGCGGAAACTTGTGGGTTGTTGGTCCTAATGTTGTTATTTTTTGTTGTTTGTTGTTGTAGATTCTGTTGGTGTTGCAGGAGTTGTTACGGTTGCTGCTGTTATAAACATTGTTGGCGATGTTATATTGTTTTTTTTTACGGCTAGTCAATAAAGTAGGGTATTGTTATTATTATTATTGTTATTGTTGTTGTTGTTATTGTTGTATTTTTTGTGAAGGAGATGACAGTCTTTATTACAACTTCTGTTATAAATATTGTTATTATTATTATACCTTTGAGTGAAATTATGATCATAGATATCGTAGCTATTATTATTATCATTATTATTATTATTATTATTATTATTATTATTTATTATTATTATTATTAGTATTATTATTAAACATCTGAAGTACATTTTCAGTGCTGAAACGGATTTAAAGTGACACTGTGATGAGTCATTGATATTATTATTATTATTATTATTATTATTATTATTATTATTATTAAACATCTGAAGTACATTTACAGTACTTAAACGGATTTAAAGTGACATTGTAATGAGTCATTATTATTATTATTATTATTATTATTATTATTATTATTAAACATCTAAAGTACATTCACAGTACATAAACGGATTTAAACTTTAAAGCGAACAGTGCACAAGGCACAGTAGATGTTGGCAGCCGTCCACTATAACCGAGTCTACTGTGACCCCGTTATGCATGCCAGGGAACTGTAATGACAGAATGACTCATTAAGGAACATCCATAGCTCTCTCTCTCTCTCTCTCTCTCTCTCTCCCTATCTATGTCAAAGAGAACGTTGATATAACGGTCCTGTCTGATCTGTCAGTCAGTCTCATTTTCTCTTGAAAATAAAAATGATCTCTCGTTTTCTCTTTGAGTACATCCTTTCTCTTCTTCTCTTTCTCTTCCTTTCTTTTCTCTTCTTGCTGGCTTCTACTCCTTCCTTTGCTCTTCCTCGAGGACGATTGCAATCTCACTTTCTTTTGCTCTTCGTGGAGAATGACTAGGCAATATTTTTTTTTTAAGTATATTTACTTCTCTATTCTTCTCTGTCTGTCTGTCCGTCCGTCTTTAAAATTAGTGATGTTATGTTTCTGTATAGTGAGTTATGGACAGTTTCCATAAATTTCGTTTCACTCTCCTAGAAGATTCTATGGTCAGTAGTCAGCAAACATACATATATATATATATATATATATATATATATATATATATATATATATATATATATATATATTATATATATATATATATATATATATATATATATATATATATATATATATATATATATATATATATATATATATATATATATATATATATATATATATATATATATATATACATACATACATACATACATACATACATACATACATACATACATACATACATATTTATATACATGCATATATATATGCATACATGCATACATACTGTATATATATATAATACATAAACTCGATCCTATGCTGAACACCGGTCCCACCCTCCTATTATAATGTAAAATAAACGCATGACCTCTGGCAAGGGTCATGGACCCGCTGTTCGTTTGTCCCTATTTGAAATAAAGTGTTTTCCGCGTTTTGGTCAGATAACTGTGATACGCCTAATTGGGATGTCAGGGCGGGGGCGGGGGGGTGAGGGGTAGGGGATGGGAGGGGAGGGGGTGTGGATACTAATGATATGACACCCGCCATAGTTGGTTTTTAGATTTTTTTTTATTTAGGTTGTTTATTTTTAAGTAAATGGTTTATGCATCGTATTGATTTTGCATGTTGTTGTTTTATTGATATCTTTGGCTCTTACGCTTGTATGCACTGTTAAGGAGTGTAATTAATTTGTAATTTGGTAATATACATACGAACACACACGCGCAGACATATATATTTATTTATATTTATATATCTATACATTTATAAATATGTCTATGAGCGTATGTGTGCATGTATGTACGTACGTATGTACGCATCCATGTATGAGACTCACACGCACTACATATATATATATATATATATATATATATATATATATATATATATATATATATATATATATATATATACTGTATATATATATGTATGTGTATGCATATATGCATATGTGTATGTCTATGTTTATATGTCCACACGTATAGACGTACACATACACACATTATATATATGTATATATGTGCAGTTGTGTGTATATATATATATATATATATATATATATATATATATATATATATATATATATGTATTATCTGCATTATATATAAGTGTGTTTACGTATATCCCCTCATTTGTTATTAAGAAAACAATTAAAATTCAATACAACAATGACATAGCGAGAGTGCGATAGGAGGATGAAAGGAAATGCTCCGGCGTTGCCATGGCAACCGTAAATACAAACCTCCCCTCTCCTTGTGAGTAATCAAAAGTCTCCTTTTTTTTTTTTTTTTTTACAAGTCTGGGTCTTGAAAGGTTTGGTAGGGAAATAGTACCTTCGATTACCAAGGGCCTGGCTGACAGAAGCCGCCAGTAATTTAATGCTGGTTACGTGTTCGCGTGATTGTGCGTGGGCGTGCGTATGTATATATATATATATATATATATATATATATGTATATATATGTATATATATATATATATATATATATATATATATATATATATATATATATATATATATATATATATATTTTTATATGTTCATACCTGATTTCACCTACTGTTAGGGGAGATACTTATGATTGAATGCTGTAATATATATATATATATATATATATATATATATATATATATATATATATATATATATATATATATATATATATATATATATATATATATATATATATATATATATATATATATATATATATATATATATATATATATCTTGTTTCATTCACGAGGATAAGTTTTATTTTAATTAGTTCCATAACTACATTAGTGAAAGTACGGCAATTAATTTGTTTCACATTTTATATAAGCTAGGTATCTATTATACAGAACTTAGAAATGAGCAATTAAGTTAGCATTTTTGGCATGAAGAATTGAACAGTTTTCTGTGGAATTTTTATTCCAATATTACAAGAGATACAGAGGAAGGCAGAGAATTCCAAGCTCTATTCACAAAGGTAAAGCATGATTACAGTGCAACGACAGTTGAAGGATTTCCGAACTGTTGAAATGCGTAGTTTTTTCCTCTACTCCTTAAAGAGAGAGAGAGAGAGGGAGAGAGAGAGAGCACATGACGTCAGCATAGGCGTCTCTCCCCCACCCAAGTTTTGGTTGCTGTTGACTGTGAATCATCATCATCATCATTATCATCGAGATAATGGAAGTTGAAAAGATTTTCATCACTTGTGATGAATCAAGCGCGAGAGATGTTTGCAAAGGAGGGGCAGCCACAGGCGTTTCCTTCTTGCGTTGTGTGTGTTGTTTATGTATACGCATACATACATACATGTATATATATATATAATATATAATATATATATATATATATATATATATATATATATATATATATATATATATATATATATACATACACACATAATTATTATATATATATATATATATATATATATATATATATATATATATATATATATATATATACACACACAGTATATGTATGTATATAGTTGAATTTCAAACTGTTTAGTGAAATACGCAAACATATGCACACACGAATAGAAATAAGCAATCATATTTTGTGTGGGTGTTTAATAATGCACATACATTTGGTCGTGTATATTTATACAAAATCTAGTACGGATACATTTAAATATTTATGCAATGAATGTACATATATACATATTTTAATATATATTTATATATATATAATTTATAAAATATATATATATATATATATATATATATATATATATATATATATATATAGTTATATATTGTATAAATATTTCAAATGCATCCGCATCATTATTTGTTTGAATATATATTGCCTTAATGAACGTGCTTGTTTGAAACACCTACGCAGCAAAACTATAAGTGTAGCCTATATGTACCTAAATGTTTGAATACGTTTTTGTGTTGCATTTAAAACTGTCTTAACCTCAAGAAGTGATACGTATGTAAGTTGTAATCTAAATTTCTCGATAGCCTATATGTACCTAAGTGTTTGAATACGTTTTTGTGTTGCATTTAAAATTGTCTTAACCTCAAGAAGTGATACGTATATAAGTTGTAATCTAAATTTCTCGAAAGTACTAAAAATTAAGTTTTAACTACTTATGAAAGATATCTAGACTCATTATTTAATATCATCTCAATCCCTTTCTAAGAAGAAAAATTAATATGCATACTTATTTCGTATAAAAGAAAATATTGCTTGCCACTTACAGAATCAAATATCAAGATTCATTATTTAATATCTCCTCAGTCCCCTTTTAAAAAGAAAAGCTAACATACATAATCATTTCACCATCCAACACTCAACGCGTCCTGCTCACGTGCCATTGCGAACGGAGCCGGGTGACGAAACAATATGGAATTGAACGTTGATTTGTGCGACTCAAGCACCAACGCCCAGTCGCTAAATGTTGTGTCATTATCCATATTTGCTCGCATCCTCCTCCATCCTACCCCAGCTGCGATGCAGAGTCCTTATTTAAATGAATGAATATATTCCTCTCTTAGATTCCACTCCCTATGATTATGGATATTACGTACGTGCTTTGTGGATCTTTCTTGTTGAAAAGGCTAAGTGGAGAATAAACGAAGAAGAAGAAAAGGGTTTA
>NC_089781.1:93097987-93112987 GCF_040412425.1 Macrobrachium rosenbergii
AGAGTTTATGCTCTATTTGTGATTATTTATCTTTATGGAAATACATCATTTTCTTACTATAATTTATGGTGGATTATATCTGAAGACTATCTGGAAAATATATATTTTGTTTCACAAGACTGACAGATTAATAATGTTCGTGTTAGAAATTAGACTCAATCTAAAATGTTTTTAGCAAGAGTTTATATTCTATTTGAAATTTCTATTCTGACCAAAAATTGATGCTAAATTAAATGTAAAGAAAATTAAGAAGTATATCTTTCGTTTTCTAAGACTTAAAGATTAATGTTCGTGTTAGAAATTGGACAATGTTTTAAATATTTTTGGCAAGAGTTTATATTTAATTTAAAGTTTTTTTTATAGAAATGCGTCATTATGTAACTCTAAATTAATGGTAGATTATATATGATGCAAAATAGGAAATTTGTCTTTTGTTTTCCAAGATTTATAGTTTAATGTTCGTGTCAGAAACTGTGCAATGTCGAAAACATTTTTGGCAAGAGTTTATATGCATGTGAAATGATTTTATTATAGAAATGCTTCATTATCTGACTTTAGATTGATGGTAGATTGTATCTGATGAAAAAGAGAAAATTTATCTAAAATTGTTAAGACAGAGTTTGAATTATATTTGAAATTATGTTGTTATTGAAATGCATCATTATCTTACTATAAATTGATGGTAGGTTATATGTGATGAGTATCTGGGAAATCAGTTTTTCTTTTTCTAAGACTCTACAGAGTTCGACACTATAAAAAAATTTTAATGACTTTTTTATTAGAAATAAATCATTTTCTGGTTAAAGAGTGACATTAAATCATG
Source organism: Macrobrachium rosenbergii (assembly GCF_040412425.1). Taxonomy (NCBI): domain Eukaryota; kingdom Metazoa; phylum Arthropoda; class Malacostraca; order Decapoda; family Palaemonidae; genus Macrobrachium; species Macrobrachium rosenbergii. The sequence goes on from NC_089781.1 coordinate 93,098,811, forward strand.
ACGCCAGTAATAACTTCATGTTTTTTTTATAGTGATCTACTTCACAACCCAAATTAATTTGCGTGGTGGACATGTGTCAACTTTGTGAATATAAAAATATTGAGAGTTTTAATGAGTAATGGATATAGGGAAAAGTATCTTGAGGTGAAATTCTTGTTGTGCCTTAACGAAAAGAATCTCAAAAGATTGTAATGAGCTGAATTTAGTTTCAGCATATTATTTACTTATTGTAGCTATTTACTTTTTTTTGGAATACAATATATACATAGCGAATTGAATTTAATGTTCATACAAATAATTAGAAGTAAAAATCTTTTTTCCTTTATTGTAAAGTGACAGTGCACCTATTTTTAAGAATGTTTTCATTTGGTCTCAACATACATTACGACTTTTGATAGAATGTAAATATTTCGGCTACATTCATTTCGTAATCCGTTTCCGTCTTGAGAGGGAACGAACGGATGATCGTTCCCCTCGTTTTTGTTGACAAGATTTATAGTTTCTATCAACTTCTTTCTCAGGACGAAGAAAACATCGTCTTAGGTACAGTCACTCAAGAATGTTTTGCAACATACTTCCGAAGTTTTCGGATAACAGCTTATAATAGTGACATCTGGCGCTATTTGGCAACTCCGTCGTCAGCGCATGAAACAAGCACAGACATGATCGGTGCCTTAGAGAAATTATGTATACCTCCCGTTTCCCTTAAACCGGCTTTTTTATTTCCTCTCTATCACTACTATAATTCCTTTATTTCTCTCTTCATCATTATTATAATTCCTTTATTCATTCATTTCTCTCTCTCTCTCTCTCTCTCTCTCTCTCTCTCTCTCTTTGCCACTCAGTATCCATTGGGTGTTACCTGATTTTCTCCCTATACTTTTCCATTGGGTTATTTATCCACGAAGAAGAAAGTCTCTAAATTGATTCCCATAAGGATTGAATGGATAACTAATTATAGTTTTTTATTTGACTGTTTTACCCTACCATCATGAGCGAAATTTTTCAAAATGTTTCGTTATTTTTCGTGAGACGGATTTTTAACTCACCATTCTTTTCCATATTGTCAACCGTATGATTAATAACCAAAATCGAAAGAGAAAAGCACATTTCCTTGTATATATAAAACGAAAAAAATATTGTTGGGTGAGCGAAAACTTCTGGAACAGGTTGCAAGACATTTTTGAGTGACTGTACCAGTACTTTTGGTTGATCATGAATAATCATTCTAATATGAAATAAAAGACTTTGTCGGTTCATTTAATCTGTAAAATGTAAATCAATTTGCATAGACCACAAGGAGATTATATCTTGAGTTTTTGCTGAGGCGAAAAAAGATAAGAAATTACACAGCACAGGGAAAACGGAAGTTGCGATAGAATTCCGAAGCTTGGCAGAAAGAATCAATTACCTGACTTGCATTTCGGAGAATAGTTAACGACACGAAGTAGTGGACCTTGGATTAGATTCAAATGACGTCACCAGAGATACTAATAAAATCTTGCATAATTAAAGACGTTTAAATAGTTGTATATGGCAACTACGTAACTGCATATAGTATCAGATGTAGCCGATTTACTAACGGGGTTTATAATTTATTCCCAGAACTTCATATGCTTCTTGCAGAGAGGAATACTTTTGCACGAGACATTATGAAACGTTATGAAACATCGTGGAGAGAAAGGCACTGTTTGTAGATAGATAGATTGATTGATAGACAGATAGATAGATAGATTTTATTCTTCTGCATACAAAAATTATACAGTAGAGGCACTAGACCCACTATGGCGTACAGAATACATATTACAATATGCAATAACAACCTGCTTAGTGTAGTAAGCCACATGTAAAGAGCATCTGTACTTAAAAAGGTCTATTATATTAACAAAATCAATGTAAAAAACCAAAAGAATAACAGATTTTACAAATGTGATGAAGTTTGGAACCACAAAAAAAAGTAAAAATAGACAACATAAAGTTAGATAAGAGTTCTCAGAAGCGATCAGATATAAGTGACGTCACTGGGGAGAAGAAGAAGAAGAAGAAGAAGAAGGAAAAGAAAAAAATAGCTTTATAAAAGGCGCTAATTTTGCAGCAGCGCTGTTGTTGGCAGTCTTCCTAAAAGCCAGGGAAGTTATTCGCTTGTGGAAAATGTTACAAAAAAGAATTGAGTGTCTTCCTTAAGCAGATAAACAGATTAAGAGAGCTTTTCGTTCGAGGAACAACAAAGAAATGGAGGAGAATCCATTCACAAGAGGCGAAATGATAACAGAGTTGTAAACTATTCTTTTGAGAAGTCAACAATGGGAAGGGTAAGAGTTGCGTCTGTTTATCAAGTGGATTTGAAGAAGAGGATTTGTGATGTATTCTTAGTAACCGATTGTATAAATAGCGACGTATTCTGTTACAGAGTCGCTTTGGTTTTGTGTAGGTCTAAGTAATAGAAAGCGATGATTTAGGTCTGTTTCCTTCTTAGTTTTCTATAATGGAAAACTATTGTGCCGGCTTTGTCTGTCCGTCCTCACTTTATTCTGTCCGCACTTTTTTCTGTCCGCCCTCAGATCTTAAAAACTACTGAGGCTAGAGGGCTGCAAATTGATATGTTGATCATCCACCCTCCAACCATCAAACATACCAAATTGCAGCTCTCTAGCCTCGGTAGCTTTTATTTTATTTCAGGTTAAATTTAGCCATAATCGTGCTTCTGGCAACGGTATAGGATAGGCCAGCACCGGGCCGTGGTTCAAGTTTCATGGGCCGCGGCTCATACAGCATTCTATCGTAATTATCCGCTGTAGCGACTGTACAGAAAACTCGATTGCTCCGAAGAAACTTCGACGCATTTTTTACTTGTTTATATATTTAAAAAGGTGTTAGTCTTATTGTCTAATAGGTTTGGCCGCTGAAGAATCGACCATTTTCCATCTATAGAGATTTGTAAAGAATATATAGCCTTAAAAAATGTATTTTCATATAACAGGACCTTTGAAATGATCAAAGTCTCGCGTCGTTCAGAGCAAGAAGGTCAGTTAGGGTAAAAAGTCATGAAATTCTAAAAAAAAAAAAAAAAAAACACAAGTAAAAAATGCGCCGAAGTTTTTTGGCTCAATCGAGTTTTCTGTATAGACCTACATCGTATAATCAAGGCCACTGGAACTAGATCTATCTTTCGGTGGTCTCGGTATAATGCTGTATGAGCCGCGGCCCGTGAAACTTTAACCACTGCCCGGTGGTGGCTTATCGTTGAAAGAAGCACGATTTTGGCTAATTTTAACCTTAAATAAAATGAAAACTACTGAGGCTAGAGGGCTGCAATTTGGTATGTTTGATGACTGGAGGGTGGGTGATCAACATACTAATTTGCAGCCCCCTAGCCTCAGCGGTTTCTAAGATCCGAGGGCGGACAGAAAAAGTGCGGACGGACAGACAAAGCCGGCACAATAGTCTTCTTCTAATGAAAACTAAAACCGGTAAATAATTATTTTACAGAGTACGTATTAAAAAGCAATTCCTTTACCATGTTTATTGTAAAGGTTCACTTTCTCACAATATTCATGACTTACATTTCATTCGAATTTATTTTTATGGAGATTTAATGAAAGGATTTGTGGCAAAGGTAAACTTTATAATTTGTGGCAAAGTTTATGTTCATGTGTTTGTGACGATGTTTATATATATAATTTTTTGACAAGGCTGATCTCTATAATTTGTGACAAAGGTAATCTTTATAATTTATGAGAAATTTTTTAACTCCTGACAAAGTTTATCTTTATAATATATGACAAAAAATAATCTTTATAATTTACGATAAAGTTTTAATTCGTGACAGAGTTTATCTTTATAAGTTATGACAAAGTTTTTAACTCGTGACAACGTTTATCAATATAATGTGTGACAAAGTTAATCTTTATAATTTATGACAAAAACAATCTATAATTTCCGTTAAAGTTTTTAATTCGTGACAACGTTTATGTTTATAATATGTGATAAAGTTAATCTTTATAATTTATGACAAAATTAATCTATAATTTACGATAAAGTTTTTGATTCGTGACGAAGTTTATCTTTATAATTTAATTGACAAAGTTTTTAACTCGTGACAAAGTTTATCTTTATAATCTATGACAATGTTAATCTATATAATTTAAGAAAAATTATGAAATTATGATAAAGTTAGTCTTTATAGATTATGACAAAGTTTATCTTAATAATTAATGACAAAGTTTTTAATTCATGATGTAATTCATGTTTGAAATCTGTGACAAAGTATATCTTCATAATTTTCGAAAAAGGTTTAGTCATGATATTTGGTGACAATATCCAAGTTTGTCATCAGATTAAATACGAAATTTCTGTCGCTGACCTATATACAAGTATTTGCATATCATAAAGCACTTTTGTCAAGTAGTGAATTGCCACTTTATTGCTTAGAAATTACGACATGCTTTGTCATATCCCTTGAAGAGTGATTTTAACTCTTGGTAAATATTTGTTTTCAGCGTTTCCAGTGATAATTATTCAAGAATTATATCGCGTAATTATTATTATTATTATATGTATTTTTGTTACATATATAAGTTTTATATTTGAATTTATTTTTTATGCAAACTTATGTTGATATTTATAAATTTTTGTATTTCGAGAATGATTTGAACCATTAAAAATATCTGTTTTCAAGATTACAATTGATAAATATTCAAGAAAAATATCGTGTGCTATTATTATTATTATTATTATTATTATAGGTATTTTTGTTATATACATAATTTATATAATTAACTATTTTTATTTAAATTTATGCTTATATATATATATATATATATATATATATATATATATATATATATATATATATATATTTTTTACATTTTTTTCATATTTATTTTTTTGTTTTATATTTTATACATTTCAGTCATCACAGGAATTTGCTTTTTATTCAGTTTATCTCATTTTAGTGAAAGTGACAGCTGACACGGGCCAGTTACCGAAATAAACATGCATAGGGGCAGGGTTCCAACATCGAACTTGTACGTGCACGCCCAAAATAAACCATACACATATACACACACACACGCGTACACATAGGCACACCTACACTATGTATGTATATACATACATACATACATACATACATACATACATACATACATACATACATACATATTAACAAATACATACATGTGATGGTAAATGATGCTTCAGTCTTTGCTGTACACGAGTTAAAAGCGCCAGCAAAGAAAGCGATGATTTCCGGATGTGACTATTAATAAATTCTCTTTCATGATTTTTTAGTTCTCGTAGAGATGGCTGGAGGGGAGGGGGATAGGTGGCGGGGGAGGGGAGGGGGAGGGTAGGGGAAGGTCACCGTCATACCATCTCACTTAATGAGTTGATTTAATTCCTCCCAAGAGAGAGAGAGAGAGAGAGAGAGAGAGAGGGGGGGAAAAGTTATTTGTCAGTGTTAGAAAGAGTAAGAACAGGTGTTTTAAAGATAATATGTAAGAGTTTTATTTATGTATGTGAGAGAGAGAGAGAGAGAGAGAGAGAGAGAGAGAGAGAGAGATAATGGAGCTATTATATGTCAATGCAAGCAAGAGTGAGAGCAACTGTTTTGAAGATATTGACTATATAAAAAAAATTTACGAGAGAGAGAGAGAGAGAGAGAGAGAGAGAGAGAGAGAGAGAGAGAGAGAGAGAGAGAGAGCTATTATATGTCAGTGTAAGAAAGAGTGAGCGCAACAGTTTTGAAGTTATTGGCAATACATAAGATTTTATGAGAGAGAGAGAGAGAGAGAGAGAGAGAGAGAAAGAGAGAGAGAGAGAATCTTCTACTGAGAACGAATGTTTTGAAAATTTGGATCCTATGTAAGACTACAAGAGAGAGAGAGAGAGAGAGAGAGAGAGAATAACTTCGCTCAGTTTCTTACACAAGGAAGTGTTAACTATCAAAATATTTACCAAAGCTGAAATTACAGTACGTAAGTATGTAAGTATTTCCAACTGCAAATGCAAGATTTCAAGGCTACATGAGCATTGTAGACATTAGGCTGCATGATGTCACATATTTATCATTTCTTCCCCTTTTAGAAGAGACTCTCTCTCTCTCTCTCTCATAAAATCTTATTCATGGTCAAAACCTTCAAACCAGTTGCTCCCACCCATTCTGACATTGACAAATAATAACTCTCTCTCTCTCTCTCTCATAACATCTTACTTATTGTCAATACCTTCAAATCAGTTGCCCCCCCACTCATTCTAACATTGACAAATAATAGCTCTCTCTCTCTCTCTCTCTCTCTCTCTCTCTCTCTCTCTCTCTCTCTCTCTCTCTCTCTCTCTGTCTGTGTGTGTGTCGTTCATAAAATCTTATATATGGTCAGTATCTTAAAAAACAGTTGTTCTTTTATTCATCTGTCTACACAAGTCTTATAACACGACAAAAATTGCACTTAATTTCGGAAAAGAATTTTCATTTGTGAATTGAAGAAAAATATTCAAGAAATAAGTGTAATAGACTCCTTTGTTGCATAATAGATAATTTTTGGCGAATGTTTGTATAAATCATCCGAAGAAGTTGTTGTTGAACTTAACAAAGGTAAGTTTAACGAACATGGAGTGAGGTGCCCGTTAAAAATGTATTATTTTGTTTATTTATTTATTTGTAATTCTTTGGTTTTATTTTGTAGTGGAGAAAAACACTTTGCTCAGGCTAAATTGTGATTTATTTACATCTGGTGAAGCTTAACAACAGTGTTTGTAGTTTATATACAGTATTTAATTATATATGTTGTTTACATAAAAATTCTGACGTTCTTTTGCATCAGAATATGTCTGGAATCAAGTCGTTAATCGTTGTAGTGGTTATCACACACACGCACACACACAAATGCATACATACATACACATATATTGATATATATTTTTATATATATAAATCAATAAATATGTATGTACCCATTAATTTTTATATATATATATGAATATGTATCAGTATATACTGTATGTGTATGTATATATATACTATATAAGAATATGTATCAGTATATACTGTATGTGTATGTGTATATATACTTTAGATGAAGAGAGAGAGAGAGAGAGAGAGAGAGAGAGAGAGAGAGAATCACAAGTCCAATGTTCCGTTACAATCTTGTATTACTGTGGAACAGACGTCTACGTGTAATTACATACTCTTCAGATATAGCATGTAAATTAAACCACGTTCAACTTGGTGTATCACATACACTTATACCGGAACCTCGAATTTTTTATAGTAGGGTAAACGAGAGAGGACACACCCAAGCACATAACAGTCTCTCTCTCTCTCTCTCTCTCTCTCTCTCTCTCTCTCTCTCTCTCTCTCTCTCTCTCTCTCTATTCTATTCAAATCGGCACCTCATATCAAATCCGCTCTTATACGTGTGAATCTGAATCTCTCTCTCTCTCTCTCTCTCTCTCTCTCTCTCTCTCTCTTACAAATCGGCACCTCATATCAAATCCGCTCTTATCATACGCGTGAAACTCTCTCTCTCTCTCTCTCTCTCTCTCTCTCTCTCTCTCTCTCTCTCTCTCTCTCTCTCTCTCTCTCTCTCATACAAATCGGCACTCACATCAAATCCGCTCTTATCATGCGCGTGAAACTCTCTCTCTCTCTCTCTCTCTCTCTCTCTCTCTCTCTCTCTCTCTCTCTCTCTCTCTCTCTCTCTCTCTCAAAAAAAGTATTTCATGATATTGACCATAAAAACACATCCCTTCAAAGAAAACAAGAAACTGAAAATAGACACAAGGGCGGAAATAACATTCACACCAAGGTTCAAACATCGGTGAATTGGTCGTGAATGTTTGTAAACATTTCCCTTTCCCAAGGAATAATACTTTGGAGATGGCGTTAAAAGTTTTCGGTACCTTTCGTCTCTAAAAGTTCTTTTGGGTTAGTTTTTACAAATTATTAAGAATAATAATATCTATTAGTGTCAAGGGATGGATGAGAGAGAGAGAGAGAGAGAGAGAGAGAGAGAGAGAGAGAGAGAGAGAGAGAGAGAGGAGAATTATAATTCCTAATAGAATTTTGTTCCGGTATATTTCTGAAGGAGAGAGAGAATTATAATTCCTAATAGAATTTTGTTCCGGTATATTTCTGAAGTAGAGAAAGCGAGAGAGAAAAGGAAAGAGAGGGAGAGAGAATTATAATTCCTTACAGGATTTTGTTCCGGTATATTTCTGAAGTAGAGAACGAGAGAGAAAAGGAAAGAGAGAGAGAGAGAGGGAAATAATTATTCCCAGCAGAATTTTGTTCTGGTATATTTCTGAAGTAAGAGAGAGAGAGAGAGAGAGAGAGAGAGAGAGAGAGAGAGAGAGAGAGAGAGAGAGAGAGAGAGAGAGAGGCTTAAAACTTCAAATTGAATTTTGTTTGTTTATGTATGAGAGAGAGAGAGAGAGAGAGAGAGAGAGAGAGAGAGAGAGAGAGAGAGAGAGAGAGGAGAATTATAATTCCTAAAAGGATTTTTTTCGGGTATACTTTTGAAACAGAGAGAGAGCGAGCCAACAACGAAGCTTTACAAACCCAGATCAGATCGAATCAGAAATGCATACGATAATTTAACTCGCGATAGTAAAAGATAAAAAAAAGAAAAAAAGTGAAAAACCGCCGTCGACGTCGAAACAGCGCAATCTCCGAAATATTGAAAGACTTCGCGAATAACGACTTATAACCTCGTACGGAGATAAGAGATCTTCCGAACTCGTACCATACGAGACCCGAGGTTCTCGTCCGTCACGTGTTTTGATCCCGTACGAGACGCGTTCTCTGACGTTTGTAGATAAATGAAGCGATATTGCCTTCATCCTTGGCATCGGTATGTTGGTCGGGCGGATGAATTATGGCACTGAACGTCTGCGGTCTTGGAGAGAGAGAGAGAGAGAGAGAGAGAGAGAGAGAGAGAGAGAGGAGGACCGAGCTGTTATCAGTTAGAACAGTAATAATGTGGAAAAGTATAGGTGGAGGAGAGATAGTATGGAGAGAGAGAGAGAGAGAGAGAGAGAGAGAGAGAGAGGCCAAGCTGTTACCAGTTTAGATAATAGCAATAATATTGTGGAAGAGCATAGGTAGAAGAAAAATATTATGGAGAGAGAGAGAGAGAGAGAGAGAGAGAGAGAGAGAGAGAGAGAGAGAGAGAGTAGGGCTGAGTGGTTTTCAGTTACAATAATAAGAGCAATAATGTGGAAGAGCATATGTGGAATGGTAATATTATAGAGACTTGAGAGAGAGAGTGGAAGAAAAGATAGAATAAATGCTTGAAAGATACATAAAGAGAAAGAGAGAGTAATAAAAAGAAAGACATTCTTCAACAAAATAAACAAGAGAGAGAGAGGCTTGAAGAATATGATAAAAGAAATCTTCGATATATATATATATATATATATATATATATATATATATATATATATATATATATATATATATAAAGGAAAGGATATATAATAAAAATATATAAAGAAATAGTAATAAAAATGGAAAGAAAACTTCAAGAGAGAAGAGAGAGAGAGAGAGAGAGAGAGAGAGAGAGAGAGAGAGAGAGAGAGAGAGAGAGAGATATGCACTCCCGGCGCAAGACCTTGAGAGTTACAAGCGTGGAAAAATAACTGCTTTCAGCGAAAGCAAGAGATTTATTGCTTATAGAGAAGAGGGCTAAGTCAGCTTTGCATGTGTGCATTATATATATATATATATATATATATATATATATATATATATATATATATATATATATATATATTATATATATATTATATATATATATATTTATATATATATATATATATATTAAGCGAATGTTTATGCTTATATTTTACTTACATACAATGACATGTTAATTCTTGGAAGGGTGCTTTTGTGTTGAATGATTGTTTGATTTTGTATATTTGCTTAATACCTCCGTGTTTGTTTTTTGTCTGATGGCAACACTTGAATTTTATAAAAACAGTTTTCAAGATTTTAATATTTGGTTGATAATAGTGGCGAAATACACAAACTGGCAGCATGCAAAAATTATTATTATTATTATTATTATTATTATTGTTATTGTTATTATTATTATTATTATTATTATTATTATTATTATTATTATTAATTATTATTAATTATTAGCTGTAGCACTATTGAAAGTAGTTATAATCTTATTACATTTTCGTTGAAATACTAATATACCTAACAACAGAAAATAAACAAAATCGTGGTCAAATTTGTGTTTTATGTTTAAGGAAAACTAAAACTAGTGCATAAAGAAGGGAAACTTAGCTGATTCTAACAAAACAGATGACTATTTAAGTAGATGAAATCAAATCAATAAACTGTATCACTTTCATTCAGTAATATCAAAAATTGTACTCGAGTGTATGGAGAGAGAGAGAGAGAGAGAGAGAGAGAGAGAGAGAGAGAGAGAGAGAAGGGGGAGGCCAGTGGGTGTTCAGGAAATTAAGTGATAATGTGTGGAAGAGCATAGGTAGAAGAGAAATATTATGGAAATATAAATTAGAAGAGAGAGAGAGAGAGAGAGAGAGAGAGAGAAGAATTTTAAAAAAATATAAACTAATTATGCATGAGAGAACATGACTAGGAAAGAAATACTTCGGCGAAAGAAGCAGAGAGAGAGAGAGAGAGAGAGAGAGAGAGAGAGAGAGAGAGAGAGAGAGAGGAGCGCCAAGAGGATGTCGGTGACACGTTGCAATATCTGCTGCAATTTACACATCATCATCATCATCATCATCATTTCTAATAATACATTAAGAAGAATAAGCGTTGCATCATCAGCTGAATTAAATATAGTCTTTACAGGCGTCCTTGTGCCACTGGCATACGATGTTAGCTCTTCTCTCTCTCTCTCTCTCTCTCTCTCTCTCTCTCTCTCTCTCTCTGTATACCTAATCATCTTCGCTAATGAGATCTGCCTGTCAGTCTGTCTGACTTGCTTTGTGCCTTATCGTTAATGTTTGAGTGTGTAAAAGATAAGTAACTCCAAAATGGTTGAGCGGCATTTGGTGCAGCTTGACAGGTGTACTGTAACTTCCCATTGACTACTTTTTGGAAGAATTCGACTCAAAATTATCTAAAATCTCAAGAAGGACCTACCGAATATATCACCCGAGTTTCATCGAATTCTGCTCGCACGTTCTTGAGTTATCAGGCTATATTCACACACAAACGCACAAAGATCGGTTGCTTATCTTTGTGGCATTTGAGTAAATGGATGGCTGGTATTCAGTCCACTCTCCCACACTGTGTGAGTGTGTGTGTGTGTGTGCGTACGTACATACAGTATATGCGTAGCCTCTGTGTCTATTTTTATCTTTCATTTGTATATAGATAGTATTTCCGTATCTCATTGCAGTAATCAAAACCATTGGAAATGAGTATGGTTTTAATTTTTGGCTGCAAAGATTCAACCAAAAATATTTGATTTTGGGGTCGAATATCATTATTATATCTATCAAACTGAATAATCAGTTTTTGTCTAGCTGTACATTTACCTGACAAGGCCATCCGATAGATATTAACCAACAGACCGTTAATCTTGCACATTATTTCAACATCATTTTCTCATGTATTTTGAGTTATTTTATGAGTTATCATTACGTGACGAAAGCCAGATATTGTTCTCTACAAATTCACATGATTTCACCATTGCTTTTTCATATATAAATTATAACTTATCATTACGTGACGAAAGCCAAATGTTATTCTCTACAAATTCAAACGATTTCATCATTGCTTTTTGATATATACTGAGTTATTTATAAATTATGATTTACGGAAATAAAGCCAAAAATTGTCCTTGACTAACTAATCCTATTATTTACAGACTGATCAAGGACTGGAGGGAGACAAGAAGATTAGTCTAGAGCGCCTGTTCACCCCTGCCACCGACTCTGGAGATCTCACGCCGATAAAAAGTACGTCCATGTTGAAAGAAGGCAGATCTTTGTCGTCCTTCTTGCATTTATTACGTTTCTGTGACTCTCACTGCTTATTGAGAAGTTTGTTTTGAGTTGTAGATGTTATAGAAAGGTAGTAGTTTGCTTTTATTTATTTTAGTCTTTGTTGAAAGAAGGCAGATCTGTTTTTCTTCATTCTGCATTCATTACGTTGCTGTGACTCACACTGCTTATTGAAAAGTTTGTTTAAAGTTTAAGTACCCTAGAAAGGTAGCAGTCCCCTTTATTCATTTTGATCTTCACGAATATGCTTAGGATCCTTCTGTTCTAGGGCATAGTACTAACTAAAGTCCTGTTTTATTATTTGCAGTAACATTTTTGAAGTTCTGTTTCAATGCACCTTTTCTTCTGTAGAGCTCAGATGAGGATATAACACTTTCTGTATTAGAGAGTTTCCGATCTTTCGAACTTGTGTATACTTTCATTTTTGAGAAATTCGTCCAATAACCTGGACTTTGTGACACCAGTTTCAGTAACCATAAATCAGTCTGTCATGGGGTCAGGAATGAAATGTCATTTTTCCCAACCTTGATAAAATGAGGTTCATGAAGGTTCTAGATAATTATTGTACACATTTTTATGTACATAGTTCTGAGAAACATGAATGTACATAGATATTCCTTTACATCTGCTCGAACGTGTTTCATGAATATTGTGTATTTTTTATCACTTTCATGATTATGCTGTCCAACAAAATAGTTTAGAGTCAATATTTTATTTTTTTTTTCATTCAGAGACTGAATGACATTATCTATCTATCTATCTATATCTATATATATATATACTATACAGTATATGTATATATATATATATATATATATATATATATATATATATATATATATATATGTATGCATGTATTTAGAGAAAATACTTTTAGCTTATAATAACAATATCGTTATCCAGTTAATGGTTTGATATGTTATTTTGAATATATGATAATTATACACTCAAGAATGTACACACGCAAAAAGTGGGGGAGAGACAGACAGGCAGACAAATTGAGAGAGAGAGAGAGAAAGAGAGAGAGAGAGAGAGAGAGAGAGATGATACGTCATATTTCAAGGGCAGTAACGCTAAAGGAACATTATGCATAAAACTAATAAATTTTTATAGAAATATTAGCAACTTGTTCCCTTGTGAATCCTACATCATACAGCAACTTATACATCTTATACATCCTACAATACCCCCCCTCCCCCAACTCCCACTGCAGCGTCGCACGGAAGTCGCCGTGCTTGATATTTTTCATGCGTCTGTGAATAAAAGAAATAAATAAAAGCCGTTGTTTATCACTTTCAGTATGGCGTGCGACCGGGGAGTTCATTGGAGGTGCACAGAACTTTGCGTGTTACTGATTGTTGTTCTGTAGCGGGTTGTAGGAAAGGGATGTTGTTGTTCATGTTGTTTTTATAGCTGTTAGGTACTGTGGTGCGTGTTGTTTTTGTTAGAAAGGGTTTGGGGTTGGGAGGTGGGGTTGAGGTTCTAGTTTTCTGAGGTTGTTGTTGAAAGATAGGATGGGGTATAAAGGTTGTTTTTGACAAGGGGTTGTGTCTGTAGGTTGCTTTCGTTATTTAAATTGTGGAGTTGTTGTTGTTGTTGATGTTAATGAAGGGATGTATGTGGTGGTTGTTTTTGTTATTGAAAGGTTGTTGGGGTGTGGGGTTGATGTTGTAGAAAGGGTAAGGTGTGTGGGTTGCCGTTATTCAAAGGTTGTGATTAGATTAATGTTTTGCCTATTGTAAAAAGCTTGGGGGTTGGGCATTGCTATTGTTGTGGTTGAAAGTGTTGTGGGCTCGGCGTTGTTTGGGGGAAGGGAATATGAGAAACATGCAAGCGTTAGAAGTTCTAGGGTATGGGGTTGTGAAAATACGTGTTATAGTCGGAAAAGTGGAGATGGGGCTGTGATGGAAACGATAAGCAAAGAGGTTTTGTGGTTATGTGTAATGGTTGTGGTTGTGTAAAAGTGTGTGGAAGGGATATGTGAATTTGTGGGGGTTAGTAGGAGTTGTGGGAATGGTGGGCGGTTGTGGAAAGTGGGTTTGGGCTTTGAAGTCGTGTAGGGAACGTTAGGAAATATGGAAAAGTTTTGAGTTATGAGTTATTGGAGTTGTTACAATTGTACGGGATGTGGGTTAAAGTTCCAGTGAGGAGTGTGAGGATATATAATTGTTAGTAGACTCGTTATT
>NC_089781.1:93117987-93137987 GCF_040412425.1 Macrobrachium rosenbergii
GTTTATAGGTATTATCATCAACAGTTTTAAGTTTTGTACTTCTGTAGCATATTTAACTGATACTTGTGGAAAGATATTTCTTGAAACATTGATCTAAATCTGCTATTTTTTCGTAATTGCCAGGGCTTTGGATATATGACTTCTTTGGCACCAAACTATAAAATAAGGTCATTGAAATCCATTTGCAGTAAAAAATAAAAAAACTCAGTATGCCATGATCAGAACTTTTTGCAGTGCAAGAATATTGCCAAAGCGTTACTTTCTCAATTTTTGAATTTCGAGTCTCAGCAGATTTCTGGAGATTGGTGAATATAACAAAATTCATAAATACCAGAATCTGCTTTCCCATTACAGATTTAATTATCATTTTATAGATGTAGAAAAAAGTACTTACTTCATCACTACGTTTTGGTTACTCTAGTCATACCATTATCTCTTTGTTTGCAAAGTTGATCGTCTTGTAAATAGCCGAATTATCCTCAATAATCTTTAATTTTTCTTCCTCAACAGAGAAGGCCTTCGCATCTTCGGCCTTCTACCGCCCCGACCACCCTACCATCGATGACCAGGTGGAATTGGCCCAGCGCATCTCGTTCTCTCTGGTGGACGAGAACAACAAGATGAGCCGCGGTCAGTCCATGTACATGAAGAGGAAGAAGAGGTCCATGAGATGGATCCATCAAGGTAGGTTGTCATCTGGTCTCATCAATTCGCATCACATTGCTCCAATCGTTGTGAACTACCCGCATTGTCTAGGTGGCACGGTGGCGACCCTTTGACTAAAGTACCTGGTTTCTACACTAACTTGGGACACAAGCCCCGCCTCCCTGGCGTGGCAGAGTTGCCGCATGTTCCTAGACAGTATCATTGTACATTGCTGACAGTTTTGCATACAGAAATACTTTGAGGCTGTACAATATAAGCAGTGTTGTTTATGTTTTATTTTGGAGAAGAATTTTTACCGTGTTGTTTTCAGAACTAGATCAGCAGCGTCATTTATAAAATATTTATACAGGCTGTTTGTAAAAATCTGCCATAGAAAACCCGTGCAGATTACGTACTTGACATTTCGGTTTCCTGTATGCTGTTATATTGCTGAGATAATGAAAACATCAGTGATGCAACTTTAATATAATTATCTAAAGAATTACGTTTTTGGTACGATGCTAATTTACGAATATATTTAGTAGTAATAAATTGAAATACCTGATCATTTTAACTGAAATTTTTTAGTATAGGAGAATTATCCAAGATTTTATTGCTATTATGGGAACTTTCAAAGAATAAAACTGCTCAAAAAAGTTATGAAACTCAGTTTAAGGAATCGATGGCCCCTTAATATGTCATTGTCCCTATATTCCTATGATAACATTGCTTTAAGAAGCGAGTTAATTATCATTGGGAGAACTGCCTTTTTTTTAACGTGCTTTCTTTCCAAGATTTTCTTTTCAGAACGAAAAAAAACAAATAAAACAAAGCTAAAAAATATCGGAGGTTTGGGTGGCAAGTAGGTTTTTTCATCGTGTGTTGAATGAGTCATAGGTTACCAGTTATTGTGAAGAAAGGCTTTCAAATACAGGTTGCAATGGAATGCATGAGCCCAAGTTATAAAGATAAAAAGAACAATGCTCTGTTTTTTTATATAAATTTAGAATAGTAGACTTTTCAGGAACATTTTCATGTGATTAATTGGTTGCAAAATAAGTGAGCAAGATCATTATGTGATTAATTGGTTGCAACATAAGTGAGTAAGATCTTTATGTGATCAACTGGTTGCAACATAAGTGAGTAAGATCTTTATGTGAACAATTGGTTGCAACATAAGTGAGTAAGGTCTTTATGTGATTCATTGGTTGCAGCATAAGTGAGTAAGGGGACTGCTTCCTGCTGTGAATGGTAAACAGTTTTAGAAATTACATGAAATCAAATGAGAAACTTTCTGACAATTGATCTTTTACAGAGCACTATTTCAGCCTCGAAATTTATTAGTTATGGTAATTAGGCGATGTGTTTTGAGCTGCTGAAGACTGTATTACCAGCTACAAATTTTAATAGTACATAGAATGATTACGTTCTTCCATTTATCCTTACGTAAGAATTGTTTTGTTCTTAGATTCTTAGCAACGAGACTTTTGAGAAGACTCCAACAATATGTCCTTTTTTTGCACGAAGAATGATGGTAATGAGTATGAAAAATAAAATGGTACGATGAATTATGGTAATGAGTACAAACATTACAACAATTATTAATCCTGAAAGAGCTTTCTGATGATGAGAATCTTCCGGAAGTAAACGCAAGCCTCGCCTACCGTCTCAAGTGATTGATGATGAAAAAAAACACACGTTATAATCTGAAACAAATCATCCCTTTCCCCAGGAAATGCTTGCTTAAATTGTGATCAATTTAAGATCCTTTGATCCGAGAACATCAACACACCAAGTGTCATATTTTTCATGTCGTGGGTATTGTATTCATTACAATTTTATGACTTACTCCTTCCAGGCATGGCATTCAAATTATATTGACAGATTTTAAGTTTTCTTATTGTTTATTTTGCAGTGTCTTCTCTTTCGTTATTTCATATTTGGTTCTCAAGTTTGGTTCTCATGAATGTTCAGATTCTGTCTGCTAATTCAGCTGTACTGGGTCTTTCATTTTATAACAGCCTGAATGAGTGAGTTTATAAAGAGTATATTGAAAGAATTAAGTATGTGAGGTGAGAGTAACATGAAAGATACAAGGTGAATTGCATGTATACTTGAGTGAACATATTGTTGAACGTATGTATTACTTACACTTATCAGCCTAAATTATGTATCATTCTTTAAACGTGTTATCTTCCATTCAAGTTCAGTTCATGATTCATTTTCTTTCATTTTACATAAAGGCCTAAAAATTACCAAAGGTTGATTTCTCTCATATTTTTTTGTGGTTATTATACATGCATGGATTTTATTGTAGATTTATGTTTGTTTATTTTTGGCTTTATATTTAATCATATCCATTTATAAACATTTTATTGTGGAATTTTAAATGTTGAACTTTGCTTGTCTGTATTTTAGAAAATCTCGTATATTTGAGTATTAAAAATACATATTATATTTAAAAATTTCTTTGTATAAATCTTTTTACTGATTTATATAAAAAATACTGACTTATGTTTTAACTTTTTCAAACATTTGACAGAATTCTTTTATGATAAATACACTAGTACTTTTCATGACATTAGACTATTTACATAGATTCTTTTCATGTTCTCAGAATATTCATATAGATTGTTGACATGATCATAGAATAAATATATTGATTCTCAGAATATTCACATAGATTCTTGCCATGATCTTGGAATATTCACATAGATTCTTGACATGATCTTGGAATATTCACATAGATTCTTGACATGATCTTACAATAAAGATATTGATTCTTTTCATGATCTTAAATATTCATATAGATTCTTGACATGATCTTAGAATATTTTCATAGGATCTTTTCATGATCTTAGAATATTCACACAGATTCTTTTCATGATCTTAGAATATTCACACAGATTCTTGACATCATCTTAGAATATTTACGTAGAATCTTTTTCCTGATCCTGGAATTTTTGCAGATATTCTTTTTATGATCTTAGGATAAATATATTGATTCTTTTCATGATTTCAGCATATTTACATAGATTCTCTACATGATCTTAAAATGCTATTGATACTTTTCATGATTTCAGCATATTTACATAGATTCTCTACATGATCTTAAAATATATAGGCATAGATTCTTTTCATGACCTTATAATATTTATATGTATTCTCCATCATGACCCTTTCTGACCTGACCTATCTTCTTCTAGGGGAGGAGGGAGATGAGGACTACGAAGGTAAATGTGTCGATTCTCTTTTGTCTCTTTTTTTTTCCTTTTATTCTTTCTTTTTCTTCTCCTCACTGTGTCTTCCCTAAACAAACGACAGTGTGCCGAATTTTGAAATATTCAGTACATTAGGACGTAATTGAATTTTGTAGAGAATTTAGTAATTTCGAGTTTTACATGTGAGTTCACTGTTGAGCCAAACGTGTTTAGCGTGAGTTGAGTTAATTAAGCCCTCATTCGATGGCAACGGGGGTTTGGCAGGCCTTTTAATCCTTTCTTTTCAACATTGTTCGCAACATTGCTTTTCGTGCGTTTAAAGACATCATACACATGTGATGGAAAACGTAAAATTAATTATGTAAATGATAATTAGTTTTTTCTTTTTTGAAATACAGATGTGGTCAGATTCTGCGTAAAATCTGTCTTTTTTTTGAGGCAATTTCAAGATGAATTTAGTTAGGTGCTGTATTTGTTTTGTGTGCATTTAATGATGAATTTCATTATAAACCTCAATTTTTTGTTTGAATGTCAACATTCGGGAGGTAGGTGATTATTGCTTAAAAGTATTGCTTTCACCAATTATTGCAACTGTTGCATATTCATGACCGTAGATCTTGTTTTTTTTTTTTTTTTTTATTAAATTTGGTACTATTTTCAGGGAGATTACATATTCTTTTAGTTTACACTAAAAATGGGTGTTGATACGTCGCATGCAATAGGATTGCATGACTGCTATTTTTCGTAATTTTTTGTTATAATTATTTTAAAGATTGTATCATACCCGAAAAAAAATGTGAACCCGAGGTTTCAGATAAATCCAGAAGTCACGATTATGTCCGAGAAAGATTAGATTTCAGTCACTTCAGTCGCACACAAATTATCATCAGGATATTTTGGAAATTGTGTTTATACACAATTGCATCAAATGCCCATTAAACCATTAACGACGACAGACAATTACTTTTGCTAACTGGCACATTGTTTATTTATTTGTTTCTGGGTCTTTAACTGCATCTGTTTTTTCCCCTCTAGCTTAATTCCAGTCTCGAATTTCATCCTGGTTTTCCAATTTTTCCTCCCTCTTGGTTTTTTTAAGCCTGAAAGTATATTCTATTAATTTTTCCCCTTGCTGGACCGTGAACTGTCTGTTTACAAACAGTTCGTTTGTTGCTTTACTGTTTAATTTCCTGCTACTGTTTCTTGTGTATATATTTTCAGTTAACATCTCTAATTCTTTTCAGTTGACATTTTTTTATCTACTTTTTCTGTAAAACTATCAATTTCGTACTTCTGTTTCGAAGAAATTTTTGGCAAGGTTGCCAAACTAATTTTTTTACCTTGCTAGATCATTCTATTTTTCAAGGAGGTACAAACCTGACCGTGTTCCCCCCAGAATGTTAGATTTTGGACTATTTTTAAAGGGAAAACATCTTTTTCGTTTGTTTGTTTCAATTGACATTTTTTATCTATATCTTTTTCTGTAAAACTATCAATTTCGTACATTTGTTCCTAAGATATTTTTGGTAAATTTTTTAAAACATTTTTTTACCCTTGCTAAGTCATTATAGTTTTCAAGGAGGCGAAAAGTTGACAGTGTTCAAGAAACTTTTTGGATTTTGGACGCTTTTTAAGGAAAAGCACCTCTCAGATTTTTTTTTTCAGATCATTAACACCAGTTTTTTTCAGCAAAAAAATTGACACTACTAATGCATTTTGGTGGCAAGAACTAATCCTGATTTCAGTTCCTAATATTCTCGTGATTATTTCTTGTCTTGTGTAAGTTATTAATTATTTTATGCTTGCTCATTTTTATGTTCATTTTCAGTTTTTCAGGACAGGTAAAATATCTTCGAGAAATACTTCCGTACTTGATACCTTATTGTTTTTATTGAAATGCTAAAAACTGTACATAGAAAAAGATCTATTTTCCTCTTGTTTTGTCTTCAAAAATTCATTAGAAATTTTATTTTAATGGTTTAAAATTATCGATGAAACTGAAAAGTAACAAGCTGCTGTTTCTAGATCTTTGTCTAGTTTGTTTTTATAATTCCCTGACGAATTATCAAAGGAATTTTGGCATAGCATTTTTTTAACTGAAATCCAGAATAAAATTCAGATGTCTATGGATAAGCATCTCATGTCTTCAAAAACAATGATTCAGTTTTGGAGAAATTTACCGTTTTCAATGTTGATTTCCAATCTTGAATTTATTGATATGATATTTTTTAGTTTTCTTTTGGAAACTCTTGATTCCGTGAAATATGAAATATTATTTTTCGTAGGCTTTCGTTATATATTGGAAGGTCTCTGTTGTTAGAAAAGTATGGTTTTACAGGTTTCCAGCTAATTCAAATATCGATGACGAAAGTTATTCCATTAAGAGTTGGAAACCCAGATTTGAAATAAATAAGTAGAGGTTTTAATTTCATACCTTCATTTTTAATCAAATAGCTCTAGATGCCGTTTATTGAATATAAAAATTTACGCAGATTTGGAATAAACAAGGCACCAGTGCCTAAGTAGAGGTTTTAATTCCAGGTCTTGTTATATACTCAAATGGCTGTAGATACCGTTTATTGAATGTAAATAATTTGTTTGTTTGGATTATTCTCTATTTTTTGTTTTTTTCTCTGTTTTGTCATATTTACGCAGGTTCCATGTGAATGTCTTTAACAGTAGTATTATGACTGTTTTCTCGTCTTCTGTTTCTAAAATTTTTTTTTATGAGATTACGACTGAAATGCTCTGGCAATATATATATATATATATATATATATATATATATATATATATATATATATATATATATATATATATATATATATATATATGACTGTATCAGAAATCGATACGATGCCTTGAGCAGCAGTTGTTGCCTATTAAATTGCAATAAATCAGAAGCATTGTTGTATTACGTTTTATGTGTATGTAACATGTCGTCGACGACCATAATTCCTGCGACACCAGTTTATGTTATGTAATAGATTTAATACTGTGTAATAAGTACGTTTTATAAAATAAAAGCGCGTTGTGCTTTGGTTCTTTCCCAGAAGCACATGCGCACATTGTCACTATTTTCTCATATATTCGAATCGTAAATACGAATAGTAAATACGAAGTATCGTAACACGATCACTAATTGCGCTGGGATACGATACTTTACTACTGAATAACTGAATTGATCAGTAAGTTATCTTGCCTGCAGAATAATATAATTCGGGTAATTGACCAGAAATCGATTGAGTAACTTGAAACCACATTCAATCCCAGGCTTTGTTTATTGCTGAATGGGCGAGGGGGGAGTTAGGGTGGGCAGGGGGAGGGGGGGGTTAGGTGATCAGGATGTGGCAAAAACATTAGTAATTGGTTACTGGCGTTAGATACTTGCATTACCCATCTAGTTCCGGGGTCAATAACCTAGCTGTTGCGACGCCAGTTTTAGTAGCCATAAATCAATCAATCAACCCACATAGTTCTTGCTTGGAAAGAACTGTCGTAGTTCTTTAAAAATTTATGGGACCTTTGAGAGCTTATGGTACCTTTGCCCTATTTTTCTTTTTATCATTTCTTCTTTATTGCTTGTATTAATTTCTTCTCTGTTGGTTTACCTCCAATGGTTTGCTATATTTAACCAGTTTTATATACTTATACATCTCTCTCAAATTTTCTTTTATGTCTGGTACATGAAGATTTATTTGAATATCCATTTTTTAGGTTCTTGCTTAGATATATCGTACTATACGAATGCGTACACATATAATAATAATAATAATAATAATAATAATAATAATAATAATAATAATAATAATAATAATAATAGGTAGCTTTAACGTTCAGAATAAATGCGGTTATGGCATTTCCATATGTTTTCCTCAGTGACCTAAATACTTTTGGTATTTCGGCAAGATATATGGAAATCATATATAATGTAATGTGAAAATCCTAAATGATTTATATTTTTCCTCCGAATCCTTGCGGTTTATTGTGTTCTCTCAAGGTTTGGATACTCTCTCTCTCTCTCTCTCTCTCTCTCTCTCTCTCTCTCTCTCTCTCTCTCTCTCTTTTTCCGACATTCCGATTCCAGTTGACAGAGGTGAATTTTACCTCTGTCTGTCTAAGTGTCTGTCAGTCGATGATACTCCAACACCCCATTTCTTATTCTTCTTCTTTCATTTTCTATTCTTGGCCCTCTTGCATAACATACAGGTTATTTTCTAGCATAGACTGATTTCCTTTTATCTCACCCTCAGTCTGCTTCTACTTTCTTTACCTCTATTTTGTATAGTTTCTCTCTATGTAAAACTGTTGGTAATATCTGACAGTGATGCTTTTCCCGACCCATTTCATATTTTGATGCTTTTTGTACTCTCGTTTTCGTCTCAAAGATGGGGTCTCTCTTATGTTAACATTGACACAACGTTTGATGCACTCTTCGATCTTGATTCAACCCTTTTATGGTGCTATTTTGGGACGAAATTCGTCTTCCAACCTGTATTGTTATTTTCTAGTTTGCTATTGTTCACTTAATTACACTAGCTTTGTTTCTTTCTTCACCTGCTTTATACTTCTTGCTTCTAGTCTTTGCTAGTTCTCGCCCATTTACTTAGGTTTTCGGACTTTGATGCTTTAATATGGGAGATATGGAGGCCCTTGCCTTTTTAGTGAATAGTATAACAGAATAAATTATTCAGCAGTGAACTAAAGTTCCTGATGGTCATGACCATCCATGTGATATTCTTAACTTCTTTTCAAAACACTTGAACTAATTCTACTAAAATTTCTATCCAACTCAAGTCTTCTGGTTTGTGTTTTGCTTTTTATGCTCCTGTCTCTGCCTTTTCCACAGTAATGCACTTCACAAAAGGGTAGTTTTGGTACTTTGAGAATTCCTGACAGGATGACAATCAACATTTACTCCTTGAATAACCCTCAAAGAATCTGTTGTTTTGGTAACTTGAAATCTTGTCCCATGGGATACCTAAACATGTGTCCCACCTTCTCTTAAAGCTTTCCAACTTTCAATCTTTGGTTTGATTGTTCTGGCTCCTCAACCATCCTGTTAAAACTGACGCATCAGTTCTTCTTGCCCTCTCCTTTTGCTGCTTCTCATGTTTCCTGTATATCTTTAAAGAATTCCCATATTTAGAAGTAAGATAGTTTCTCATACTAAGATGAGAGTCAGTATCCTGATTTAGTTTCTCATACTAAGTTGAGAGTCAGTATCCTGATTTTGTTACTTAAAAGCCTGTTCTCAGCTCCTTTGTCTACTTCAGTTGCTAGTTATGTTCTGAACACCTTTGTCAAGTCTACCTTTCCTCCTCATGCCTTTTGAGAGGGTATTATGACTAGTTCTCTTCGTGAAGAGGCCGCGCACATAGGCTCGCTGTATCGAGCCAACTCTTCTCCAAGACATTCCAGTGCATTCGATCCTTCTATCCTACCCCGTACTTATCCTATTAACCTAATATCGTTTTCTTGTAAGGTTTGCTTGCAGACTGGTAAAGCATCAAGCCTAAATCAGATACCCATTGCTTTCCTTAAGGAGCTTGCATGTGAACAAGCTTCCATAGTGGTTTATTTATTTGTTTTTTGCCAGTTTCTGTAAATCCTTCGTTTATTCTTCCTCTGGGATACATGCAGTACTTCAGTCATTTTCAAAGACAGGTGTCTGCTTGATTCCTTTTGTCTAGCATTCCATTGCTTTCACTGTCATTAGTGCTTAGCAGTTAGTAACTTTACCCAGCTTTATTTATCTTAAAAGTAAAGCAAGGTCTACCAAGGAATTGTTCTCTTTTTACTAATTTTCTCTCCAGAATTTAAAGGAACTTTTTGAGTCATTCTTAAAAGCTCCAAGGCGATTGACAGAATCAAGCATAAACAATGATTTTACGTCTCTCTCTCTCTCTCTCTCTCTCTCTCTCTCTCTCTCTCTCTCTCTCTCTCTCTCTCTCTCTCTCTCTCTCTCTGTGTAAAATTATTTCTAGCATTTTGTCTGACCAGTACTTACTTACCTGTTGTTGGCAGAACACCATATTCCTTCCTTATCTATAGTGCAATACTTAGTGTTCTTTCCACTTACCTTCTAGAAACAGTGATTATCAGTATCTGCTTTCTCGTTCTTTTTTTTTAAATAAACTATCGTTGGAAATCTCATGTGGTTTCTGGTTCTTCCATTTTGGGCGGTCTGGTTTCTTCTGACATGTCTCAGAAAGGTCTGATATTCAGATAGGCAAATTTGCTTCTGAAAAATTGTGGTCTTTAGTGTCAGCCAGTTTTAATCTTCTTTGCCATTATTAAGGATTTAAGTTAGCCGTTGACCTAGTCTTTTAACCTAGCCTCAGTAGATTTTATTTTATTTAAGGTTTAAAGTTAGCCATAATCGTGCTTCCGGCAAAGATATAGGGCAGGCCACCACCGGGCCGCAGTTAAAGATTCATGGGTCGCGGCTCATAAAGCATTATACCGAGACCACCGAAAGATAGATCTATTTTCAGTGGCCTTGATTATACGCTGTACCGAAAACTCGATTGCGCTGCAGGAACTTCGGCGCAAATTGTACTTGCTTAAAACTGATTGTAATGCAAAGCAAATTACTAGTGACAAATCACTGGAAGTTATTAGTTTTAGCTAAGTAGTCATTCATCGTTGTAAACAGACGCCCTGTTTCTAATCTCTTGCAAAGGTTTTAAATGTAAGCATGTGGTCAGTTTGATTTATCAGCAAGAGAATTAATGAGTTTTATTTATCAGACAGTTCTCGCCAGTGTGACTCACTACACTCATTACTATGCCATAGTAAAGAAATAAGATATATCATTCTGCCACTGATTCATTAATTAGTCAGTTTTACTGCTTGCATACTGGCAGTGTCATAAATCTGATTCCAATCCTTTGCCAAATAGTTTAAAATAATTAATCGCTTTTACAGATATATACCTATTTACTGTAATTGCTATTCCAAGTCAGTGCCGTTATATCAATCAATATACTAAACTAATAATTTTAATCACTTCTGGAGTTAGGTGAAGAGTTTCTAGGTGGCTCCTATATCTCGTAACTTCAATTCGTTCCGATTAGATGCTGTTCTATTAATCAATGTACCATTAACAAAGTAGTATATATAATTCCTTAAAGAGTTCATTTAAATAACATCTAGAGTTAGATAATCCGTAAGGTCGATGCCGTTCTATCAGTCAATATGCCATTACTAAAGTGATAATTATAATTTCTTACAGAGTTAATTTAATCACTTGTAAAGTTAGATAACAAGTAAATTCGATGCCATTCTATCAGTCAATATACTATTAATAAAGTAATGTATAAAATTCCTTACCGAGTTAATTTAATCACCTCTAGAGTTCGATAACAAGTAAAGTGGACGTCGTTCTGTCAGTCAATATACCATTAAGAAAATCATATTAATTTATTTTTTCTTTTTTAATAAGCGAGATCTCTCCTTTCTGCGTCTCCCTATGGTGGGCTTGTTCCATATGAATAGGTTTCACCTTCTGAATAATAATAATAATAATAATTCCTTACAGAGTTAATTGAATCTCTTCTAGGGCTAGATAACCCGTAAAGTGGATGCCTTTCTATCAATCAAAATTCCATTAATAAACCAATCAATTTAATCGCGTCTAACGTTAGTTAACCAGTTTCTTTTTTTTAATCTTTTATTATAAAAACAACGGTATCTGTATATGCAATGTACAATATTACATATAATCTCAATAGCACTAATAACTAATACAAAGTCATGCAAGTCATTTGGTAGATTTTTTTATGTGTACATGCAGGAATTTTAATAACTTTTAAGTATTGCAGTTATGTACAAATTCATCCAAACAAATGCTAGCACATGGTACACAAAAAGTAGCAATATATACACAAAATTCGTAGTTGCTGTTCTGCTATTTCCAAAGAATACAAAAACAGAGCTAGTTTCAATCAAGGATGGAGAAAATAGCTTCATCCTCTCAACCAGTTACAAAATTATTCTGACTAATCACATAAATATATTAATTATACTGACTATGATACATTTCAATGTACAAACCATTCGAAACAAGACTGACATCAACAATATTTTTCTTTCTTATATAAACCAAAGGTTGCCATTTCCACCTTCTTACTCAATCAGAGCTGTATTCAGCCTCAGTTAATAGTTTCAGGGAAGTCTAATCGCGTCCCATACCCGAATTTCCGGCGGGCGTCTGCGCTTATTTTTAGTGTTCGTGTCGAACTGGTCACGTGGAAGGAAGTATATTTAGCCCAGGGTAACCTGTGTCTTTAAATACTTTTTTTTTCTTTCTTTTTCTTGAGGATTTATACTTCTATACCTTCGCGTCTCTGGGCTGCTTTTGTAAAGTGTCTTGCCGCAGTTGTCTGACTTTATTTTTACGAGTCTGCGTTTTTTGTGATGGGTTTATTGACGAAATAAATAAATGGGTGAATGAGTAAACAGTAAGTTTTGTAGATAACTGAAATAAATGGATAAACAGTAAGTTTTGCAGATAACTGAAATAAATGGATAAACAGTAAGTTTTGCAGATAACTGAAATAAATGGATAAACAGTAAGTTTTGCAGATAACTGAAATAAATGGATAAACAGTAAGATTTGTAGATAACAAATAAATGGATAAACAGTAAGTTTTGTAGATAACTGAAATAAATGGATAAACAGTAAGTTTTGTAGATAACTGAAATAAATGGATAAACAGTAAGTTTTGCAGATAACTGAAATAAATGGATAAACAGTAAGATGTGTAGATAACAAATAAGTGGATAAACAGTAAGTTTTGCAGATAACTGAAATAAATGGATAAACAGTAAGATTTGTAGATAACAAATAAATGTATAAACAGTAAGTTTTGTAGATAACTGAAATAAATGGATAAACAGTAAGTTTTGTAGATAAATGACACAACTGAAATAATGGATAAACAGTAAGTTTTGTAGATAACTGAAATAAATGGCTAAATGGGTAAACAATAGTTCTTTTCGAAGTTGACAATCATTAAAGTGTAATTCGTGCTTGCTGTTGTTTTATTTATTTCGTGAAGTTTTTGGACAGTGAATATTAGCTCAAGTGGGTGATATATCATTACATACAGACTGTATACTTGCATACATACAGAAAAATGTAAGTATGTATTACATTCATGTACACAGAAATGTAATTATTTACTCATTTAGTTGTTCATATATATATATATGTATATATATACATACATTTATACACATATATATACATACATACATACAATATATATACATACACACATATATACATATATATACGTATATATATAATTCGAGCATTTTGAGAAGTCGAACTTCAACTTTAGTATTTTTAAAAGTGTTTCTCTTATTATATATTTAATGCATAGAGCTTCTTCTAATCGTTCACTATAATTGTGGAATATTGCTACCGCTGCTAATACAACAAAGAGAGAGAGAGAGAGAGAGAGAGAGAGAGAGAGAGAGAGAGAGAGAGATCGACTTAGATCAAAAGCGTCTGATCCAGCGATTAAGTAAGGAATTCTCTCTCTCTCTCTCTCTCTCTCTCTCTCTCTCTCTCTCTCTCTCTCTCTCTCTGTGTGTGTGTGTGTGTGTGTGTGTAAATATACTGTAGATATTTGAAGCAGCGAGACTCTGAATCATCAATGGACCATTGCTGAAGTAATAAAAACTAAGACAGTCTAGTGACTGAAAACTTACTGCATTATTAGGTGTCATTATTACGTCTGTTATTGCGTTATTAGGTGTCATTAATTCGTCTGTTATTTGTCCTTATCTAATAATGCAATCCTGCGAGATTTTATGTATATATAATGCATATTTTTAATATTTTATTTATGTATATATAGTGCATATTTTTAGTATATGTGTATGAGTAGCCTATATAAATACACATATATATATATATATATATATATATATATATATATATATATATATATATATATGTATGTATATATATATCTATATATATATATATATGTATATATGTATATATATATATATATATATATATATATATATATATATGTGTGTGTGTGTGTGTATGTGTGAAAGACAACCAGACAAAGCACTGACAAAAATTCACTGATTTCTGAATTATAATTCAATTTTATTTGCTCATGCGCAGACGTACAACAGAAAACTGTCAAACTACATAAACGATCCCGTGTGACTGTGAAGCCAGAATTGATCACGTTAGGCAATATGGCGTAACAAGACAGTAGGTCAACATTCCCCGCAAATGTCACTCTCCTGACACTTAAGGAGACTGGTATGTGACCTGGGAAAGAGTCCAATCGTTTACGAAACGAGTCGGACCCTCTGGGCGTAGAGTAATTTGTATTTCATAATTGGTTATGTACGTCAATTACGCTCCTCTATTTATAGAAGTAGTGTTATGTAATGCGCGAAGCTTATGTCGAAACTGATGAGTTGTTAATGGGCATAGTAAGGGTGGCTTACGTAATGACATTAGCGTCCTTATTTAGAGTATTATATCAGAACAGATATAATAATGATAGCTGGCATTATGGCATTGATATCCTTATTGCTTTTGGATTCGTAGTGCTTTGGGAATCTTATTCCTTCTGGAATCTTCGTGCCTTTGGAATCTTATTCCTTTTGGAGTCTTCGTGCCTTTGGAATCTTATTGCTTTTGGAATCTTAGTGCTTATCGAATCGTAGTGCTTTTGGAATCTTGTTATTTTTAGAATCCTAGTTCTTTTGGAATCATATTGCCTCTGGAATCTTATTGCTTTAGGAATCCTAGTGCTTTTGGGACCTTATTGCTTTTGGAATCCTAGTGCTTTTGGAATCGTAGTGCTTTTTGAATCTTATTGCTTTTTGAATCTTATTGCTTTTGGAATCCTAGTGTTTTGGAATCTAGGAAAAGAAGTAAAATTTTCAACAGTTTGTGAATTTTCAAAGAATATTAAAATCTCATTATTATGATGTTATTCTATGACTGAGAAAACAAAAGTGCCTTGAGAACTTTCGCTCTTTGGGAATGACTTTGCATTGTAGAGTTTAAGTGAAGCCAAGTTTTAGTGAAAATTTGTTGAATTCTTTCGTGAATACACTAATTGAAAACACGCTAAAGCTTTTTCCTTTCTTATGGCTCACAGCAGTGCCTTTGCAATGCTTTCATTGAGAATAGAGCAAATAAAAACATGAAGTAAGATTAAATTTAGGGATTAAGGAAGTCTTTAAAAGAGACCACTTGATAATCCGATCAGTATGGAAGCATCACAAGCCATTTGAAACTGGCTCTCTCTCTCTCTCTCTCTCTCTCTCTCTCTCTGAACAGCGAAAAGAGAGAGTTAGAGTGGTTGGACAGCAAGGAAAAGCATTAAGCTAAGCAGTGATTAAATCGCTCAAACACACACACACACATATATATATATATATATATATATATATATATATATATATATATATATATATATATACATACTGTATATGTAATATGAAACGATGAAACGATACAGACTCTCCTTGCATTTTGTTCACACGTATAAACGTAATCGATCACGTGTTTCGTACCTGTAACAGTAAGTAAATACCTGAATGGGGACGTCCTGTGTCTTGTTTACGGCACGTGAGCGGTACGCGTCGGGATCGCGTACCAAGAAAATCTTTCGCTTGAATGGAAATGCTCGAGAATGATATGAATCATTAGAGTCGACTCTTTCTTGGCTCTTTCTTGACAGTGAAGTTAATCTTTTATCTTTCTTGGCTCTTTCTTGACAGTAAAGTTACTCTTTTTTTTCCTCGGAATGCGATTGCCTCCGAAATGCGATTTTGCACGAAAGAACTAAGCAAGAGTAATTACAGGTACAAGCGAAAGGGATTAGAGAAGACATCGTGAATGGAAGAGGGAATGCATGGTATTTTTGCACATGGTGTTTCTTTGATTTGTCGTGCTGTAAGGAAGTTTGCCGAAGTTGGTGGAATAATTTTTGGGATTTTTTCAGAAAAAAGGGAACTTTTGAAGTGCCCACAGTCTGATTTCCTCGTCGAGAGAAAGGGAAGTTTTTGAAGTGCACACAGTCTGATTTCCTCGTCGAAAAGAAAGGGAAGTTTTGAAGTGCACACAGTCTGGTTTCCTCGTCGAAAAAAAGGGAAAGTTTGAAGTGCACACAGTCTGATTTCCTCGTCGAAAAAATGGAACTTTGAACTGCACGCAGTCTGATTTCCTCGTCGAAAAAATGGAACTGTGAACTGCACGCAGTCTGATTTCCTTGTCGAAAAAATGGAACTTTGAACTGCACACAGTCTGATTTCCTCGTCGAAAAAAAGGGGAAGTTTGAAGTGCACACAGTCTGATTTCCTCGTCGAAAAAAGGAAAGTTTGAAGTGCGTACAGTCTGATTTCCTCGTCTTAGCCCTGAATGACCCCACTGGTCCCATCGCTTGGCCTTCGGCCTAAATTTTATATATATTCTATTCTATTCGATTTTCTCGTCTTGGCAGGGGGACTAGCTCGTTCAGTTCGCGTTTGGCATTCTGCTACATCCAGATTTTTTTTTTTTTTTTTTTTATTGAGAATTGGATCCATCCGATGCTAAAATTCAGATGAATTGAATTGACATTTCGCGACTTTCTTGTAATATTTATTTAGATTCGTAATATTTATTTAGATTCGGACCTCTTTGTGATTAACTTACCCATCTATTTTTCGAGGATATTGCATCTGGTTTGGTTGGGATGAAATGATGTGGATAATTATTGTCTTACAATTTGTAATTTTGGTTCTGGATCCCGTAGGCCGAAATTAGTCCACGAAGATCCAGAACCATCAGGAAGAGTGTACTGGAACACTTTCTTGTATTCATCACTGAGATCCAGATCCATCAACAAGAAAATTTCCTTAACTTTTTCTTTTAATCATGAGGATTCTGTTATGATATTGCATGGAATCTTGTTTGAAACTTTTTCATTGAAATCATCAGGAGAAAACGATATAGATCAAGATCCGTTAGTCGACTGCTCTCAAGTAGGTTCTTGTAAGTCGATGCCAGCTACTGTAGATCCGGATACACGGGGGATAGAGTTAACCATTCAACCTTTTTTGCAACCTTTTTGTGTCCTTATCTGTTTGTAGAAAATTAGTTCTTCGTCTTGTAATCCATATTAAATTCAGGACCAACAGGTGGGAAGTGTTCAGAGCATTTTTCCCAAGCTGTTTTAGATCCAGATCCGTTAAAAAAAAAGAGTAAAAAATTCGCCGAAGTTTCTTCGGCGCAATCGAGTTTGCTGTACAGCAGCTACAGCGTATAAGCAAGGCCACCGAAGCCAGATCTATCTTTCGGTGGTGTCGGTATAATGCTGTATGAGCCGCGGCCCATGAAATTTTAACCATGACCCAGTGGTGGCTTATCCTATACAGTTGCCAGAAACACGGTTATGGCTAACTTTAACCTTAAATTAAATAAAAACTACTGAGGGTAGAGGACTGCAATTTGGTACGTTTGGTGATTGGAGGGTGGATGATCAACATACCAATTTGCAGCCCTCTAACCTCAGTAGTTTTTAAGATCTGAGGGCGGGTAGAATAAAGTGCGGACGAACAGACAAAGCCGGCACAACAGTTTTCTTTTACAGACAACTAAAAATTGGGAGGGGACTTACAATTGAATGCATTTGGATCTTGATCAATTTCTAGAAAACTGTGGCTACGCAGTCCTACTGAATTTACCTCACGCCGCATGACCTCCAATTATTTTTATTTATTTTAGTAAAAAGTCTGGGCACCTGAATTTGCTTCACGAGGCCACATGAAAGCACTCCTCCTGTCAGCAAGGTAATGAAAGATTAACACGGTTCGCTTATGTAGGTTGTTGGGTATTAGAGTTTCTTGACAGATGCCAAAAGTGCATGATGCAAGCAACAAAATAACGGGGGTGATGGGGATTAAAAGTAAATTGTTCATTTTTACTAAGATACGGACAGAATTGTTGCTTTTATAGTTTTCTGTAAAGGAAAACTATTGTGCTTGCTTTGTCTGTCCGTACTCACTTTTTCTGTCCGCGCTCAGATCTTAAAAACTACCAAGGCTAGGAGGCTGCAAATTGGTATGTTGATCATCCACTCTCCAATCATCAAGCATACCAAATTGCAGCGTTCTAGCCTCAGTAGTTTTGATTTTATTTAAAGTTAAAGTTAGCCATAATCGTGCGTCTTGCAACAATATAGGACAGGACACCACCTGGCCGTGGTTAACGTTTTATGGACGGGGCTCATACAGCATTATACCGAGACAAGCGAAAGATAGATCTATCTTAGGTGGCCTTGATTATACGTTGTACAGAAAACTCGATTGCGACGAAGAAACTTCAGCGCATTTTTTACTTTTTTTTTTTATAATATCGGCGAAATTATTCTCCATAGGTAACTTACAGAAAACTTCATAAGTACTTTTTTTAAATGTCACAGATTGAATGGTCTGTGCTGGAATTGAAATTCTGAGAACGTCTACAGGTTTTTGAAAGTTACGAACAGATTTGGCCCGGTCAAAACGTTTTATGCAGTTGTGCCATACCGCAAAAAGACCAACGGAATTAATGGTATGGAAATTTGGTTGGATTAAAATGAATTAATACCAAATATTGGGGCAAATTAAAATACAAGATTTTCGTTTTTGTAATGATTACTAAACCTAGCGTATTAATTCATGAACATAATCGTTAGTAGTTGAAGGAAATCATATATAAATGGTATTTTAGGACGTAGTAGATGGTAAAAAGTTTAAGGTTGATAGAATGAGGAAATAGTGAAAAGGATAAGAGATAAAATGATTCACAGAGCAAGTTTAAGAGATTACTGAAGCAATAGTAACAGTGCTATAAATACACCATAAAATAATAGAAATCGTAGACATAGACGAGAGAGGATGTTTTGCAAAAGTAATGGATACGAGAACTGGAGGAGAAGTAATAAAAAGGATAGGAGACATGTAGTGACGAATAATGTAAAAAAAAAAAATAATAAAGACAATAATACATTTGGTTAAATTAGCATAGGATTTTAAATAGATGATTAAAATATAAGGATAACGGACATGAAATAGGTAAATAAATTAAAGGAAATAATGATGAATAGAGAGGAAAGCTCAGTTAGTCAAAGAGATGGAGAAGGTTGTTGATAGAGATGACAGTAAAATGAGTGAATGACGGAAGAAGGAAGGAATGACAGCAAGTAGGAGACTAGAAATAAATAAAAAAAGGAATAAGCAAACCTGTCAGTGAGTTTTAAGGTGACAAGCGGCCAGGGCACACCGAATGAAATACACTCAGAATAAAAAAAGGAGTTGGCATACAGAGGGCATGAGTAATTCTGGCCTAAGAACCAAAATAAATAAGTAAATAGAGAAATAAATATATACATACATAAAAATAAATACAGAGATAAATAAAATAGAATACCATGGGAAAGAGTGTCAAGTAGAATACACAGATTAGATTTAATGATTTTACGTGGGGCAAAAAATAAGCATTGAAAAGTAAATTGATAATTCAGTAGATAAAACAATAAAATTGGAAAAGTGTGTCTAATAGAATACATAGGAGAAAATAACTTAGATGAAGAATAAATAAATAATTAAATAAATAAAACAGAATAAAATTGGAAAAGGGTGTCTAGCAGAATACATAGAAGTTTAAACTTGAGTGGTTTTACCAGTCAGAAAAATAGGTAAATAAATAAATAAAATCAAATGAAATGGAAAAAAAGTGTTTATTAGAACACATAGGAACTTAAACTTGAGTGGTTCAGTTACAAAGGAAACAAATGAAAGTGCGAAATAGTTGTCAGTGGCGCAACAACACTGCAGGGTATTGACAAGCTGCCAATGAGGCTCATTTATAGGGGTCTCTCGGGGCTTTTTGGGGTGGGTGGGTGGGAGGGGCAGAATTCAATGCCTAAGGGCGCCATGCATATCATAACTTTCTAGAATGTGAACGCAGGGAGACTGGTGGTCTGTCAATCATTATTTGTTGTTATTTACCATATGGAAAGGATTTCTGTAAACAAATAGGCCTTCACATACATTTATATGTGTATTTACATATATATATTTATGTATGTATGTATGTGTATATATAATATATAT
>NC_089781.1:93140487-93257987 GCF_040412425.1 Macrobrachium rosenbergii
AGGGATAAGTATGTGTCCCCTGGTGTCACGGGGGAAGTCAAGGTTATCTGATATCTTAAGAGATGGAAGGGCCGAGGGTTACGTGTTCCTTTAGATTTTTGTTGATTTTTTCTCAGTTTTTTGAGTAATTTTTTATATATTTGTCACATCCCGTACTTTATGTCATGAACTTATTAATTATTACTTACAAAGGAGTTAATTTTTAGTTTTGGATTTTTGTTAATTTCTTCCAAGTTTTTCAAGTATTTTTTTCTATTTCGTTTCCACAGACCGTAGTTTATGTTATATGCTGATCAGTTATTACTTGCAAAATAATTACTGTTTTTATTTTAACCTAGTAGGTAATTAACCTCCCACTCTTTCTTGCACATGTAATTTTCAGCCGCTTAATTACTTGATTACATAGGATTATCATTCCCATAAATTTCATATTTATATTCTGCTGTCTCGTATGATTAAGAATCTTAAGTAGCTGCCTTGACTGAATTGGCTCTTAACTAATGATACTTATATATTTCAAGACCAAACCCTTCCAAATGTAATTGTTTTTCTGTTGTCAGATACTAGGGTCAATTTATGTAATTTAAGTATGTATATATATATACAGTATATATATATATATATATATATATATATATATATATATATATATATATATATATATATATATATATATACTAGCTGGCGTACCCGGCACTGTACGGTAAAAACCCAAAGCGTAGAACAGACCCAAAACGTAGAACACACCCGGATATTTATTTGTCCCAACCTTCTGTTAGACAGGAAAAGTAATCACATCTATCTATAGTATAATATCAAAGAATTTTTATTTATAGGTTTTAAAAAATATAAATACAGTACAGTACACAAATTATAAAGTAAAATCTTTCACAAATTCACTATAATATTACCTTAACACAAAACTTGATTGTAAGCAACATTTTTAGTTTCACCATCAGGAGCAGTAATATATAAATTCTTGGGTGAACCCACCCTTCAGCAAGCAACATAAAGTTGTCCGTGGGAAAAACATGCCGATCAGAAATCCACTCCACAGTACTTACTGGACTGCCCCTGTGCCTTGTTGATCGTGATCGAGAACGCAAGTCTCACTGGAAATTGTAAAAATTAATCTCAATCATTTTTTACATTTTATTTGTCACCCCTTCGCACCCTCCCATTCCTGTCGGGGCTGAACTTGGACTTAAAGGGCATCGGGAGAGTCACTATTCATCTCAGCGACCTCGAAAACTATGGATTAGACACTAATATCTGTCGTTTTTGGTAATTTTTACCTTTCACCCCCTTCCCGCTCCTCCCCCTTTGGTGCTAGTGATGTCTTAACCCCCACAGTATTCTTTTCCAGGTAGTAAGTCATATATATACCAAGTTTGGTTGAAATTGCTCCATGCGTTTCAGAGTTATGCTGGAACACACACACACATACATACATCAGTTTTTATATATTTAGATAAATATATATATATATATATATATATATATATATATATATATATATATATATATATATATATATATATAAATTTTATCGCATCTTGTCTCCAATTTGGGTAATACTGAAGACAGGATGTCTTATGATTTCTAGCAAATATTTTCATAGGCATCGACATCTGCACATTTTAAAAATCTATATTTGTACATTAAATGGTGTATGGGTTACTCACAATTAAAGTTATTGTTACAAAAGTCCCTTAAAAAGACAACAATCATTTAAAGACAACAATCATTTTCAGTTATCACAGTCACCCAAAATACTGCCATGTATTATTCAAGTCTCAAACGTATGCGCTTGCATATGTATGCACATGCAACATTGCGTATGCATGTATATATGAATGCTGATAGCTCTGTTTTGCATATACATCCGGGTACATCGTCATATGTAGATGTATACATGTGCCGTATGGTGATTTGACTGTGTATGTAAATTCGCGTTATTACTTTATTTATCGTGCATTTTTTGGAATAACGGCGAGTAACGAGTGAATAACGAGTGAATAACGAGTAAGGGGGGCGAGTGTTAAATACAAGAATATGGGAAGAAAGGAATAGAGATAATGAAAGAAGGAACGAAGTGAAAGGTGCATAAGGTGGGAATAGAGTAGTGAGGAGAAAGTAAATAAGTAATAAATGCGCCGAAGTCTCTTCGGCGCAATCGAGTTTTCTGTACCGTCGCTACAGCGTATAATCAAGGCCACCGAAAATAGGTCTATCTTTCGATGGTTTCGGTATAATGCTATATGAGCCGCGCCCCATGAAACGTTAACCACGACCCGGTGTTGGCCTATCCTATGTTGTTGCCAGAAACACGATTATGGCTAACTTTAACCCTAAGTAAAATCAAAACTACGGAGGCTAGAGGGCTACAATTTGGTATATTTGATGATTGGAGGGTGGATGATCAACATACCAATTTGCAGCCCTCTAGCCTCAGTAGTTTTTAAGATTTGAGGGCGGATAGACAAATCCAGCAACTTAGTTTTCTTTTACAGAAAACTAAAAGTGAGGAGAACGTATGAATGAAGAGAGGAAGAAAGGAAAGTTAAGACGAGAAATAAAAAGAAATGAGGAAACAGGAAGGAACAAGTAAGGAAGAAGGAAGAAACAAGGCCAGAAAGTTAGGAAGACCTGATCCCTTGTGGCTGTCCTCTCTTCCCCTCAGATTCCCCTCAGTGCTCTTTCCTCATTCCTCCTCTCCCCTCTTTCCTCGCCCAAATGATCCCTTGGGTCATCCAATCCCTCATTCTGTTTGCCTCCATTTTTCTCAAATGATATACAATTTCACCCTCGTGAAATGGACAGGCCAGTGGTTCAAATGGACTGCGAGCTGAATGGAGACTGAATGATTGATTTTTTCCATTATCTGGCGTCGTTCTATCTGTCTATCTCTCTCTCTCTATCTATCTGTCTATTTATCTATCTATCTTTCTATATCTGTGTATCTCTCTAGTATCTATTATCTTCTGTGATTTCTTTCAAATGAACCATATATTCTTTGGAATCTTAATTTCGTGTCAATGGTCCCAGCAGGCTTGGTCCATATGAATATGGTTCATGAATAATAATAATAATAATTATATTTGTCCATCTATATATCTATCTATATATTTATCTATCTATGTATATATACACATTATGCTTATATATATACATATATATATATAATTTATATATATATATATATATATATATATATATATATATATATATATATTCTTGTGCTTGTACAAAGACTTAACCATCGGCGTGCAAGACAGTTGTTAATAACCTTACCATTCATCCGGGAAGAGAGAGAGAGAGAGAGAGAGAGAGAGAGAGAGAGAGAGAGAGAGAGAGAGAGAGAGAGAGAGAGAGAGAGAGAAACTTTCATATTCCAGTGTTATTATTTGTCAGACATTTCATTACTCACTGTCAAGTAGTGTGGGGGAGAGAGAGAGAGAGAGAGAGGAGAAGAAGAAGAAGAAGAAGAAGAAGAGGAAGACCCAGAGATAGATATGCAGATGAATAGGTAGGTAGAGAGAGAGAGAGAGGGGTGATCGCGGAGCTCAATAACAATCGGAAATGCACGATTCCACGAACCACTCCCTGCCCAGGTCGCCGTGACCACCCGCCAAATAAAAATTGTTTGGAGAATCATGTTTACAGATCGGTCCCTTGATTGGAACGAAAGGAAGTTTTGTGTGGTGTTTCTCGAAAAGTGTTGTGTAGTGTTCCTCGAAAGTTTTGCGTGCTGTTTTTCTCTCGATGCCAGAAGAATAGTTATTCTGACGTGACATTCCTTATGCAAGAGGCGCCCCTGATGGTTCCTCCATGCCAAGATGTATTGTATAGTCGTGTTTAGAGGGATTCTCATCACTAAAAGAAACTTTCATACTTTTGAGTGTTTTTTTTTTCAGGCTTTTAACTACTCGTAGGGGGTTGGGGGTGGGGAGAGAGAAAAAGTGAGGCAGATCTAGAGATAGACACAGATAAACAGGTAGGGTGAGAGAGAGAGAGAGAGAGAGAGAGAGAGAGGGAGAGAAGGATGAGGGGGAGGAGTAATAAACACAGACTGTTTAGTAGTCATTGGCAGGCCGAGATATAAATAGATAATAGATAGAAACAAGAGAGAGAGAGAGAGAGAGAGAGCAATAACCAGAAAATCTGTTGTTTAGCAGTCCATTAGATATTTTACTATTCATTGGCAGGCCGAGAGACAGATAGATAGGTAGGTAGACAGCGAGAGAGAGAGAGAGAGAGAGAGAGAGAGAGAGAGAGAGAGAATCACATCAACTACAGCATAGTAATCCCATGATTGATTGGTAGCAAACAGGCGATGCTTAAAACAGTTTCCTCCATGAATGTGCAGGAGAGTAGTATCAGATCCCCGTAAATACTGGGCATGTCAGAAGTGATAGGGCATCAGTGTGCCCACCCTCCCCCATCCCCCTTCCTCTCCACCCACCCCCCCTCAACCCCCCTGAATCACACAACGGGACCTGTGCCAGTGCTGGGTGGGACCTTGGTGCCAAATCTCCTCCGCTGTAACTGGACACCGAACCGGTGCCAGAGGAATCTCCCGAGAGAGAGAGAGAGAGAGAGAGAGAGAGAGAGACTTGCTTCTTCCTACCCCTCCCCCCCCCCTTTTATTATTAGTTTTAATGATTCTGTTAATCCCAATGTAAAATAATTCTTTTATTGTATTGGTGCGGTAGGGGGGGGGCCTTGGATAAGGGGATGGGGGGCCTGGGAAGAAGGCTGGGGGCCGGAGTAGGTGTCACCGGATGTAATACTTGCCCCCCAAAATCTATTTTGGGAAATACGTATTGTGTCCCAGCTTCGATCGGGTATTTTTTATCATCATCATCATCCTAATAATCACTAATTATTATTATTATTTATTATTATTATTATTATTATTATTATTATTATTATTATTATTATTCTTTTACCGTTATTGGCAGCATCAGCTGAAATGTTTTTATACAAAATCTCTTCAGTTCTTATTACTCTCTTTTCTTCATTGCTAACATTTGCTAAAAGTTGGCCGATGTTCATAACATTTATAATATATTTAATCCTGTTCATATTATGAACATCGGCGAACTATTAGCAAATATTAGCAATGAAGAAAGGAGACTAATAAAAGGAATTGAAAAGACTGATACTGCCATTCTTTTTAATACAACCTGTTTAAAAGAGGATCTTCCCCCTTCATATTATTATTATTATTATTATTATTATTATTATTATTATTATTATTATTATTATTATTATTATTATAAGGAAACAGACCCTCTCATAAACATGCCCCGTTAAAAAGGGCGAATTCATTTTATATTGAGTCTTCTCAGTTTTCCTTATAATTCTTATTTCATCTATGTTAATATGAACGTAGAAGATGAAAGAATTTTATGGAAAAGTGAAAAGACTCCATATAAAATGAACTCACTTGATGCAGCCATCCTATTATTATTATTATTATTATTATTATTATTATTATTATTATTATTATTATTATTATTATTATTATTATTATGAAATACCAATAATAGCATGAGCCTTGAATTGGAGAAACAAATCCACAGTTATGTATGGGTACAAAAATATCGCAAATAAATCTAAACAGATTCCTTTTTAAATATATTTGTGCCCATTCATAACTGCGGATTTGTTTCTCCATTATTATTATTATTATTATTATTATTATTATTATTATTATTATTATTATTATTATTATTATTATTATTATATTACTTAAACCTAATTGCTTAGAGTGTGTATGATCAATAATATCACTGAAGTAATGCTGATTTTCTTCTATTTAATGTCTTTTGGATTCTTGGGCAGAATCAGCAGGGGTAATATTCTAGTGACCTGATGACCTTCCTGAGGCAAAAAATGGCGTCCAATGCCCCGATACCCATTCTTAATTATTTGGAAGCCTCGCACTGTTATAAATTGATAGAATCACTTATCTTGATTGATTGATTTTAAATAGATTATCTGGCGTCACAAAATCCGAAGCACGAAAAACTTGAAGACCAAATCCCCCGTAGGGGTTTAGTGTCGTCAGTGTACCTCATGCTGTGCACTGTAGGCATTACTAAAGGTTATTTTTAGCGTCCCTTCGGCACGTAGCTGCGACCCCTTTCATTCATTTTACTGTACCTCCGTTCATATTCCCTCTTACTTTCCACCCTCTCCTAACAATTGAATCATAGTGCAACTGCGAGGTCTTCCTCCTGTTACACCTTTCAAACCTTTCTACTGTCAATTTTCCTTTCAGCGCCGAATGACCTCATAGGTCCCAGCGCTTGGCCTCTGGCCTAAATCCTGTATTCTATCTATCTGTCTTGAAGGCCAAATCTATCTCAGGTTTGAGCAAATAAGAGAAAAATTGTTAGGGTCGCCTCTGTAAAGAGAGCAGGCTATAGGAGTTATAGGGAAAAACAAGAAGGATTTCATATCTTAGAAAGAAATGAGATGTGGTAACCGGGTGAGTTCAACATTAGGTCGTCTTCAGCTCGTGGGAGCAGTGGCTGAAATAATACCCGTAGATCCAGAGTATTTAAAAGAGAGGATTAGCGTGTTATAAAACAAAATTTCTATGAAGGGACGTTATTGAGAATGAAAACAAGAAACAAGAAATTCGTCCAAATTACGAGAGTAATTCTTACAAGCTGCGAAAAATAAATTGTTTAATTAAATGCAACACAGATTTAGCCATTCAAAGCATTCTCAGTGGAGTAGAAGTGAAAGGTTTGGATTCTATATGTGCATTTAAGAGTAGGTTGTGTGTGTG
The DNA here is from genome assembly GCF_040412425.1 of Macrobrachium rosenbergii. Taxonomy (NCBI): domain Eukaryota; kingdom Metazoa; phylum Arthropoda; class Malacostraca; order Decapoda; family Palaemonidae; genus Macrobrachium; species Macrobrachium rosenbergii. The sequence continues at coordinate 93,147,293 of NC_089781.1, forward strand.
TGTGAGAGAGAGAGAGAGAGAGAGAGAGAGAGAGAGAGAGAGAGAGAGAGAGAGAGAGAGAGAGTATCCCATAGACATGTCAGATAGAAAATCAGTACAAGTTTTATGAAAGTTTTTCTTCAAGACAAAGAAAGATAGTGTAGGTTTTTACAGAGGACAGATGTTAGGTAATTCAAGACAGTATAGGTTTTATAGAGGACAGGTGAGAGATAAAGGTAGGAGAGGTAAGATATAGAGCAGGTGAGATAATAGAATCCTCTCATCAGGGAAGGGAACAGGAGTTGCACCATCAACAGCTATAGATTATAAGGAAGTTAGATAACAAATATCAAGATTTGAATTTACTTACAGGAAGAGCAGAATTAAAAACTGAAGTTTAATTCAAAGCGCCCAAAACAGTCTTTCTGGCAAGCTGGTCCGTTGGTATAGTGGTTAGTGTCGTGGCATGCCGCTCAGATGTCGCGGGTTAGCGATCATGATCAGTTACTGCTGCAGTTTGGGGTCTGCGGTGCGAGGTTGAAACCAACATTCTTTGGAAGCTGGAATTTCAAGTCAGTGGCTCCTTTAGTGTGCTTTGTTCCATGTGAATAGGTGTCATCTACTGAAATAATAATAGATAATAATAATAATTAGAGATACCAGGTGCCGTGACGAAGACTTTTCTGAAGTCCATTATCAGAAAGAGAAAATGAATCTCCAGTGAAACTTGACTTGCAGAAGTTATATTAGTTATTTAGGGAAAAGAATCAGTGTGGTAGTGATTTGGTAATTGAAACCGGGGTAGAATTTGAGAATACTGCAATTTTGTAGAGTAAAACTAAATGGAAGTGAATTTGACGGGTTGAAGTAGTTACTTATCTTTTGAAAAAAGGATGAACAATTATGCGAGGGAAAAGAATCAGAATCATAGTGAAATGAGAAGTGAAAGTTGAGTATGATTATAATAATCTTGAAATTTTGGTGAGGGAGGCAAAATCGAAGCTGATTTGAAAGGCTGAAGTTACCCATCTTTGAAAAAAGGATGAATACTTATTCAATGGAAAAGGATCAGAATCATGGTGAAATGAGAAGTGAAAGTTGAGTAGAATTGTAATAATTTGGCAATTTTGGTGGGTGAATCAAATTAGAGGCTGATTTGAAGGGTTGAAGTAGTTGCCTGTCCTATGAAAGAAGGATCAATAATTGTTTTTAATACAAAAATTGACTGCAAGAACTTAGGATTAGTTAAGAAAAAAACATCGAGGCAAAAAGAACCAGCTACTTGAAATGCCTTACGAAATCATTTACACCAAGATCGTAACTAAATGTGTACTTGACTTTCAGATAAACAAGCACCTCATAAAAAGATATTAAAAAGGGAGAGAGAATGCGGCTAAAGAGGGAAGAAGCAGAGAAATTAGGAAATCCTGGCTCTCCAGAAATCAGTGAAAACGTGTTTTCTTTTTACTAGCAATTTACTGCTGCCTTTAGTACCCTAAAACCTTTCTGATGGTACCAAGTGTTGCTAACGTATTTCGGCCCAAATATCCCAGGCTTTGATACCAGGGGGCCTATTTTCAAATGACCATTGATGTTTTATTGTGTAATTTTTTCCCCTTTTATATTATTTGACGGCTAGATTATTAGAAAACAGGATGGATATTAATCTTCCCATAATGATTTATGATTCTAAAAGCTTATAAGTGTTGCTGGATCTTGATTAAAACTCACGTAATGGGTGTGGATAGAAATGGATAGAAACTGTCTCAGGCATTCAATCGAAATGATAGGACAATTTAAATTTTGTTCAACTTTTCCTGAAAGTACGTGCATTTAATATTATCTTTCTTTTGTACACAGCATTTACTGGCGTTTCCCGAAAGCGAAATTTACTTGGCACAAGTTCGTGACTGCCAAGTCGTCGAAAAAAAAAAGTTTACATTGTTCGCCGTTTTAGTGAGGTTAATTCCCTTATTTTTATCCATGTCCTTCATAACTTCTTAGTGATTAAATTACTATTTTCGAAAGCTCCGTCACTTTTGAAATGGTCTCCCAAATAGTCAACAATATTGACATATTAAAAGAGAAACCGTTTGTCCCGTATCACTAAATATTCGCCATAGTTTCATTTTCGTATCTTGAAAGAACTTTGATGTATCTCATGGATAAATATCTTGAATGAACTTTGATACATCTCATTAGTTATCTGGCATTCGTGATCGATTCGCCGTCACCAATATGCATACCTCGTACCTGGTTGCCGAATAACTATTTCCGAAGTGGATTAGTCAATACGCAGCTATGTCGTCGGGGGCTTTCAAAAGGCGGATTCCTTCCCCCTGAGTGGAAATACACCTGCAGGAGGAAATGCATTGGATGAGATTAATTATTGGATAAATCTCTTTGAGTTCTTCAGTTCCCAAGGGCTCTGAATAAATCAGTATTGCTCATCTTGGTGCAAGTTATTTTGTTGAGGCGAGCCAAAGTCAGGGGCAATGTAGAAGGCATGTTTTACGGTTATTAAATTGTTTTTCCGTGTTTGTAGGGGGCGGGTGGATTAATAGAAACACGAAAGCACAAGAGAATATGGGTGTATATATGAGGGAGAAAGAGAGAGAGAGAGAGGGTTATAATGAAGTTGTGATTATGTCTTAATAATTTTTCCATATTAATTTAAATATTATGATAGCACTACAATCTTGAATGAATTAAAACAACATAATTATGTCACTGTTACAGCTTTTCTATATCATTTTTTATGTTAATATGAACAGTTATTGGAAGTAAACTGAATGATTATTTAGCTTAAGTAACCACAACATTACCAAGCACACTGTGGATAATAACCACGGTTTCAGTTTCAGTTGTGGCTGAGAACAGTCTCTTGTTTCCTGAATTTTCTTTATGAAGGGTAATTGTAGAGTCTTGCATCTTAAGTTAGGGCAGAAGCCCCTCCCATTAGTTGCAAAGTTGCCAGATGCCTCGAGATGTTACTTTAGGTGGAAAAAATCTTTGAAAATGTGATGAATTTTTCTGGTGCGTGGACTGAATCACCTAAAACATAAAAAAACTTAGATAAATGTAATATTATTTAAAAACTCATAGAAATAATGATACTGCCTGTGAACGAGTATTTCTACAGCTGCCAGTATATATTGAAAGATTAAAACATTTCTGAAGAAAAAGGAGAGTTTTGACTTTTGGATGAATTTAAAAGTATTTGTTTTAACTGCTCGGAAATGGTTTTAACACCACGCTGGAAAATCTTTAACATTTGACTGGAAATGAAGGTCTTTTCTGTAGCATTCCAGCACATTTATAATGAACTGAAAAACTTTATGAATAATGCTCTGATTTCCCTCGGGTTTTGAGATATTTTTTTCAAAATTTTATTTATTGAAAGAAGTGGGAGATATAATGGAAAGCTGCGTTAGGGAGAATTTATTTTTTTTTCTTCAGGAACTTAAAAAATAATTTTCAGGAACCGAAAATGGCGCGAATTCGAATAAGGAAAATGTATTTAATATAAGACAGGGTATGGGTAGTCATCATTATATGCCAGCAATCTGTAATAAGTTGCCAGTTTTATATAATCATTTTATCTTGATTTTCAGGGTAATTTTAGATTTTTATATATATATAGATATATATATATTATATATATATATTTATTTATATATAGATATATATATATATATATATATATATATATATATATATAAATATATATATATATAAATATATATATATAAATATATATATATATATATATATATATATATATATATATATATATATATATATATATATATATATATATATATATATATATATATATATATATATATATATATATATATATATAAAGATTTGAAATTTCTGGGGTCGAAAATTTGAGTGTAAAATCTCAATGTATGGTATTTGTGAAAAAAAAAAATCGTTGTATTCTTTGTAATTTTTAATAATTTTGTTACAAACCTGCTTTTTTATTTTGACAATACTGACTACATTTTCAGTATAGGAATCTTTCCGACCCAAGACAGCTCATAGATGAGAAAGCTTTTCATTTTGGATTTTCACCCAAATATGATTCACCCATAGTGGGGTGTGCCGTCAGTGCACCTCATGCGGTGCACTGTAGGCATTACTTAAGGTTTTTTGCGGCGTGCCTTCGGCCCCTAGCTGCAACCCCTTTCGTCCCTTTTATTGTAACTCCTTTCATATTCTCTTTCCTCCATCCTACTTTCCACCCTCTCCTAACAATTGAATCATAGTGCAACTGCTTTGAGGTTTTCCTCCTGTTACACCTTTCAAACCTTTCACTCTCAATTTCCGTTTCAGCGCTGAATGACCTCATAGGTCCCAGTGCTTGGCCTTTGGCCTAAATTCTAAATTCAAAATATATATATATATATATATATATATATATATATATATATATATATATATATATATATATATATATATATTCGAGTATAACCACTTTTACTCTGCTTAATTAGCTTACGTAATAGATTAAATAATGCGCAACAGATAGGATAAGAGGGATAGAGAGAGAGAGAGAGAGAGAGAGAGAGAGAGAGAGAGAGAACAAGAGAGACATTCAATCCTATAAACTTGAGGCAGCGACCGGCGTACCGTTTCCTGTACTCTTGTTTCGTCTGTCTGATCCAAAGGGGAATGTATACCTTCGCTTGGCACGTAAATACCCCAGCGAGAGAGAGAGAGAGAGAGAGAGAGAGAGAGAGAGAGAGAGAGAGAGAGAGAGAGAGAGAGAGAGAGAGGGTTCAAAGGACTTTGCAACAAGAGCTAACTTACAGGGAGAGAAATTAATACGCCTCTTTGCAAAACGAATTGGTAGTTGGGACGAACGAAGAGAGAGAGAGAGAGTTAAAAGGGCTTTGCAAAAAGAGTTTTGGAAAGAGCTAACTTACAGGGCGAGGAATTAAAACGCCTCTTTGTGAATCTGATTGGTTGATACGACAGACGAAGAGAGAGAGAGAGAAAGAGGGGAGAGAGAGAGAGAGAGAGAGAGAGAGAGAGAGAGAGAGAGAGAGAGAGAGAGAGAATAAAAGGATTCTTAGCAGCAATACCAATTGAAAAAAGCCAATCTAGGAGAGAAATTAAAACACTAGTTTGCAGAACGAATTGGAAGATGGGAAAAACGAAGAGAGAGAGAGAGAGAGAGAGAGAGAGAGAGAGAGAGAGAGAGAGAGAGAGGTTGATAGGACTTTGTAATAGGAGCTATTGGAAGAATAAACTTGGAAAGAAATTAAAACGCCGGTTAGCAAAACGAATCGGTAGATGGAACAGACGAAGAGAGAGAGAGAGAGAGAGAGAGAGAGAGAGAGAGAGAGAGAGAGAGAGAGAGAGAGATTTAAAAGAATCTTCGCAAGAACAGCTGGTCAATGGGTTGACTGAGGGAGAGAGGCAAAGAAATTGACATTTTCTGTGAAGTGTCACCAACTTCCTTCTTACAGTAAAAAAAAAAAAAAAAAAAAAAAAACTGACCTATATTTTACGATGCTTCACTGTACTTTAATTTGTTCCTGTTATTTCCTATAATTAAAAGATAAATATTCCACTGAGTTAGTGAGAATATTATCCTAGATAAAAAGCAAAATACATTCTAACAGGATTCATTGTAGACATATTTGAAGGACTGTGGGAAAGGTTGTTGACCGTCAATAATACAAGCACACATTCGATGCATTCCAGATACAAAGAGAACGTTTTGGGGTGAAAGGATTGAAAATCTCCAGATTAAAGTATTATTATTTGCTAGTGGAGAGAGAGAGAGAGAGAGAGAGAGAGAGAGAGAGAGAGAGAGAGAGAGAGAGAGAGATTATTGGTACAGACTATGTAAACATCTTGGTACACTGTGTACATTTATTTCTTGAGTTAACGGAAATGCTGTTCAAATGCGTTGCATAATCCCCATCTGAAACTTGATATAGAGACGTGTATATATATATATATATATATATATATATATATATATATATTTATATTTATATATATATATATATATATATATATATATATATATATATATATATATATATATATATATATATATATATATATATATATATAGAGAGAGAGAGAGAGAGAGAGAGAGAGAGAGAGAGAGAGAGACCTACGTGATTACATGCACTAGAAACAGTATTTAAAATTAAATAATGAAAATCAGTTATTCTTAGTTATTTGAGTAGTGAAAACGATAGTTAACTTCCCGTAGACTTGTTGGATTCCGATGCCAAATTGCCATCTGAAACCTATAGTTATTTATCATTTTAAGAGTTGAGAAATCCAGCTAAGTTATTTAATAAATGAAAATTTCCTATTTATCTATCTAAGAATATTATGCGATTTTTCTTGATTTGAACATTTTTAGCATCTTGGGACGAAGTGCTTTTTAAACTCCAGAAACATGATAGTGATTTTATACTTTTCTACAATAGTCTCCTTTGCTCTCTCTCTCTCTCTCTCTCTCTCTCTCTCTCTCTCTCTCTCTCTCTCTCTCTCTTTGCCAATACGTTACAAAACTAAAATCCTGGTAAACGACAGCTGTAATTGTGAACAAAGTTGCATCGTAGTGTTTGAGTGTGTGTGTGTGCGTGTGTGTGTGTGTGTGTGTGTGTGTGAGAGAGAGAGAGAGAGAGAGAGGAAAGAAAAAATCACGACCCACTTCTGCGTGCCTTGCTGCCACTTCCACAAAAGATTCTGAGAAATGTTCGGAACTTATTTCGCTCCGATCTCACCGTTCCATTCAGTGTGTTTTTTTTAAAGCTTGTTCTTCATCATTTCCCACTCTTGTTACTCTCTTTTTTTTTACGCTTTATCCCTCTCCGTGGAATCATTCTTTCTCTCTTTATGTGTTTTTAGGTTTTCTTGATTTTGATTTTACCTGACGTTCTCTTATATATGTTTTTTTGTTTGCTAGTTTTGAGCAGAATTTATTTTTCGCAATAGCTGTAATTGATTCTGTAGTCATCTTTCCTCTTTGCTTTATCAGTTAATTTCCTTATTAGTTCCTCTCTCTCTCTCTCTCTCTCTCTCTCTCTCTCTCTCTCTCTCTCTCTCTCTCTCTCTCTCTCAGATAATACAGCATTGCCAGTTTACTTCAGTTCATTTATAAACTTTCCATTTAGAATTTCTTTCCTATTTCCAACAACATATTGTTCGATCATTCTCAGCCTTGAAAGAACCAAGTAGACATAATCACTCTCAGCCTAGAGCTGTCTTGGGCAGCATCCGTAGGGCACCGGGGGGATGGGGGTAGGGGAAAAGGAGGAGGAGGAGGAGGAGGAGGAAGAGGAGGTGCAGGGGCACGAGGGGGTAGGGAAGGGGGGGTGAGTACTCAAAAGAGTGCCCGGACAGTTGCCAGCCAGCCAGCGGGCAGAGGACCAGTGCCACACAGTAGCATGTGTGTGTGCGTGCGTGCGTGGTGCCTCACGGGGCCACCATGCACAGTGCGAGAGTGACCGGGCCCCGGGACACTTGTTGCTTGGCTCTGTGACGGTTGCTGCCACCGCTGTCCACGACTTCCTACTCCTCCTCCTCCTCCTGTTCGTATATTCCTCCTTCCGTAGATGCATTACGCCTGCTGCCACTGAAGAAGAATAGGAAGAAGAAGAAGGAGTCCTTTTGACGTTTCCCGCCCGTGTTTTTGACTCTGTTTCTCTCTCTGTCTCTCTCATTCTCTCCTGCTACTGAAGAAGAAGAAGAAGAAGAATCCTTTTGGCGTTAACTTCCCGTGTTTTGGACTCTCTCTCTCTCTCTCTCTCTCTCTCTCTCTCTCTTTCTTTCTCTTTCTCTCTCTCTGTCTCTTCTTCGGTTTGGATACTCGATACCTGCCACTACATACTTTTCCCCTTCGCTCGGGGGAGGACTCCCAGTTCGACGACGACGAAGGCTATTTTCGACAGCTCTCGCGGGCTTCGGTTTGCACCAGTGAACAAGAGAAGAGAAGAGCAACAGCAACACCAACAGCAGCAACAACAAAAAAAAGAGGAAAATCTAAAAAAGAGTGTGAATCGTGTCGTGTGCTGTGCCTGTGCTTGTGCCTCTCCTCAGTCTCGCGTCAAAAGTCCAAATTTGTTTCCTTTCGAGTCTGTTGGGACTCTAAAGAAGAAGAAGAAGAAGAAGAATAAGAAGAAGAAGAAGGCTCTTGTCGGAGAAGGAGAGCCAAGTGTTCAGAAAAGTTTTGCTCAAAGTGTTCATGTGTTTCGTGAGATAATTTCCTGAAGGAGAAAAAGGTCTAAGTAGAAGAAGCAGAAGAAGAAGGCGAAGACTTCGTCGAAGATGCCCGTCGGGTTACGCGCAGGATGGGTGCCCTGTGTGGGCTTCCAGCCCCTGAAACCCAGCCTGGTGATGGTCGAGGACGCTGAGAACCCAATTGCTGAGGAGTGCGAGAGGGCCTTCAAGAGAATTAGGGAGACCCACCCACAGGATGCTGCCGCTGGTGGTGGGGGCCCCGCGCCTTCAGGTTAGGTGGTTCAAAGGGCACTTGGTTTGAGAAGTTCCTCTGGGTATATATATATTATGTGTTCGAGTTGTAGGATGTTGTGCGTAGGATGCAGCCTAATGACTTGTCCCTTAGCTCTGGCTTCGTACAGGTCCTTTAGTTCTTGATGTTTTGCACTTCTGCAGTATGTTTGTATGTGTATGTATGTATGTATGTATGTATGTATATATATATATATATATATATATATATATATATATATGTTTATATATACAAATATATGTATATATATTATACATATATAAATGTATAATATATATACATATATATATATATATTTAAATACTGTCTTTATATTTTTATTTTATATACATAGCAATTTTATTATCATAGATATATTAGATTAAGTACTGACATGCAACTAATATGTTCGCTAAAACTTCCATTACATTTTTTGGGTTGAGATGGTTCAGTATAGAAATGGAAATGACTTTTGTTTTTGGACTTATCAATAAATCCAGTTAGATTTTTTTATTATATATATCTCTTAAGATGAATTCCACTGCATTTGGGCAGCCTGGATGTATAGGGAAAGAAACACCAAACCTATTACAGATTTTATCACAGATATAGTTTACACTTACTTAATATACATGCACAAAATACAAATATGATACAATTCATTCTGATTATGCTCAAACGTACGTTATCCCAACTTATCTGAACACGAGACTGTTAAAAATATGTAACAGTTCATAAGAATATTACTACCAAACATTAATAATCACTTGTCATAATACAAGCAAATAATACAAGGATCACGTTACACATTATTCATACTTACTCCATAACATACTCGAACATGTAAAACAATTCATAAAAAAAATATTACTTTCATACACCTACAGCACTAGCGGATCCAGAAAAAATATGTATATGTATATATGTATACATAACTGTATATCATTATTTTATCTCTAAATTGTATTATTTCTGTGATAAATTTTTAATTTTTTTCCTATTTTCACATTTCTCATTTGTTTTATTATTATCTAAATTTTCAATATTATTATTTTGTCCTTATTTTTCATGGGAGGGGGGCACGTGTCCAGGTGCCCCCTTCCCCCTGGATCAGCTAGTGATCGACAGTCTTATCACTTCTCACAATACAACCTTACATACAACATTCACGTTGCACAGACCATATACAACCACATAAATTGAACGCACGTTTATCCTTGGCTTCCGCAAACCGGTTAATTAAAACATTAGAATCTAAAAACTTCCAATTCCCACCACAGACTCACACACAGATACGTTCTAAATGCGGTGTTGCGGACACCAACCAGCTTCCTTCCACAAGTAATGCAAAGGCGTCGTCTCCGATCGTATTTATATTTACACTTTATCTGGTTCGGAATACCGAGGCACAATTGCTTCTGTGATATAGGGTGGTTGTTCTTTGCGAAGTTAGTTTTGTTCTCAGTGTTCTTGTTTCTGAAGTGATGGTTTTGTCTAGTTTTAAATATTCTGTTTTTTTGTTTTATTTTTGAATGCTAGGGTTTCTTTTAAGTGGCCGTTATAACAAGTAAAATTGAGTGTTTATATATATATATATATATATATATATATATATATATATATATATATATATATATATATATATATATATATATATATATATATATAGAGAGAGAGAGAGAGAGAGAGAGAGAGAGAGAGAGAGAGAGAGAGTGGACATATAATTAGAAAAAATGAGAACAACAGTATTATGTTACAGACAGAATCTCCTCCCCTCAAGGTATCGGCTGAAAAGGGGTGAATGTACTTCTCGAAATATAACAATTTTCTGTTCACCATTTTTCTGTTATGTGGGTATTTTTCGTCTTCTCCATATTTGTTTAAAACATATAGATATATATATATATATATATATATATATATATATATATATATATATATATATATATTATATCACAGTCAGCGCATGCTTAGGCATTACTATGTATATACGCACATCCACGTACATATATATGTGTTTGCTTGTCAATCTGAGTTTTATGTTTGCAGATAACACAGAACACTACATAAACATATACGTTGTTGATGAGCGACGTTTGGTGTGGTCAGTACTTGAATGGGTGGCCACCAAGAAAGCCTTGGTCCCATCGGCATGTAACCACCCTGATCGTGTTATGAGAAAGGCCTCAGTCTAGCAACCTCATTCCGTAAATTCTTGCTAACGACCAGAATGGTAACACTTGGCAGCACTCCCTAAAAGAGAAACAGAGGAGTTTGGTGAAAAAATATACATACATACAGAAATACATACTTACACAAATAGATACATACATACATACATGCATACAGTTATACAATTGTGTTTGAGACTAGTTAATGGGCGTTGAATTTATGCAAATGATAGGAATTGTTTTTCCCTCTAATTCAAGAAAAGATTAATTTATCTCTAAAGTAATGGCCAGCTAATTTGACTACGTGGAGTGAGTGGGTCATTTTCCTCAGATGAAATGGGAATAGGTGACAATAAGGCAACAGTGAATTTATTAGAATATTATATATATATATATATATATATATATATATATATATATATATATATATATATATATATATATACACATTATACATAAATTGTATAACATGCATCTTTGCTTTGAAGATAAGCAATAGTCTTCAGAGGGAATGCTTTGTGTTCAAGCACTAAACTGGAGAGAGAGAATTCGTGAACATTTGATACAAAATTCTCAAAGGGAAGTCTTTGAAGTCATCAAAGAAACTCAGGGTGCATTTTACGTTTAGTTAAGTATCCGCGTAACAGATTGCAGAAAATGTGAGCAAGATATGCAGGTCTGCAATGGCAATCTTGAGCGTCGTATCAGAGAGAAAGCGCGTTTGATGATAGTAACTTTCATGTGAATTAGTATATACTCTATTTTGGTTTCAGTGTTGTTCTTGTCAACGAATAACCTTAAGGATTTTACAAGGGGTTTCAACTCTTTGGTTAAAACGATATAATTTTCCTTTTTTCTTTACCCTCTGGTTAGGTTAGGGATAGCTGGTCAGTCTGACCCTCTTGGTTTTACCATGTTTAATTTAAATCTACTGACACAAGGAGTTATTTGTCTGCATATATGACTTAAAAAGGACAGTGAACTGTTTTCTCTCAGCAGACATAAAGGTTAATGAAATTATAGCTTATATAATTTCAAGCAGAAAAGTTCTGTCGTATCTACATAAAAGCAAAGTTGACTGTTGCGAGAATGAATGGAGAAGGCACTGAAGAAGGCTTCACAGAGAATCAGGGGCAACTCAAGGACTTGACAGAAAATCAAGGCTAATTAATGTGAGGGTTACAACAGTACTTGGCGGAATCAAGGACGACTGATACAAGATTAACAAAAGGATTTGACAGGAAATCAGGGCCAACTGAAATGAAAGAGACTGAAGGACTTGTTAGAGAATTAGGGCCAATTGTTGTGAAAATCAGGGACGACTGATACAAAGTGACAAAAGGATTTGACAGGAAATCAGGGCCAGCTGATATGGGGATGACAAAAGGATTTGACAGAGAATCAGGGGCAAATGAAATGAAAGGGACTAAAGGACTTGTTAGAGAATCAGGGCCAAGTGATATGAGGGTGACAAAACAATTTGACATATAGCCAGGGGCAACTGATGTGAGTGACATAAGGACTTGACAGAAAATCAAGGCCAATTAATGTGAGGGTTACAACAGGACTTGACAGAGAATCAGGGTCAATTGAAATGAAAGAGACTAAAGGACTTGTTAGAGAAATGTGCCAGTTGATATGAGGGTGACATAAGGACTTGACAGAGAATCAGGGAAGACTAACGCAAGAGTGACAGCATGGTTTATGCAAAGAGGTGGGAACAAGAAGTAGAAATGTCTGGTAGAGTGATTGGACAAAATTCAAACAGGATTGACCTACAGTCAGAGGCGACTGATGGCAGAGGGACAGGAAAAGTAATTCTAACGTGATTCACAGATATGCAGAGTTGACTGATGTGATAGTGACTATACTCGTAAGTGATTTGAAAAGAAAATCTGATACTGAACTAGAGTCACTCATGTGAGAACAAATGGAACGATGATTCAAAGATTAATGGCAAACAGAGATGCGTTTTAATATGGAGAGCTAATGAAAATTTTTGAAGCAATCAAAGTATGTTTGTCAGCTTAAGAGATTTTTAAATTGGCTAAATTAACATCAAAAGACCATTGTGTAGAAATTAAATATTCAGTCATTTTAGTGGTAGAAGTTTCTGCAACCTCTTGATTGAGGTACATGACGGTGTTTTGTTGTTTTCGAATTCAGGGTTGCTAATTAATAAATCAGAAACTAGTGGGAAGGTACAGAAATAAAGATGGCATCAGATTGCCACAGCAGTTTGTTGATGCAGAAGGATAATAAAAGTATAGGAAATTTATTCATCTAACAAGAGAAAGCTTTCGGAAATGAAACAGTCTTTGATGATGAGAAGAGGGAGGCTCCAAATTGTTTCTTGGTTCTTATATTTGGATATGAATTAGGGCGTTATGACCTGCGCTAGTTTTCCCAAGAATTTTTTGCAAGGTAAATAAATTTGCTCGATAAGAAAATAGTTACTCATTCACACACACACACATACACACACACACACTTAGGTTCCAACTCCTTTTTTGACCTTTGTGCCCGAATTGCTATTGCCCTGGACTCTCACTGGAAAGACCAGCGTTAGGTCCCGTGGTAGGTTAGAAATGTATTTCTGCGAAACACGTTCTCATGTGTTCATTTCCAACATATACAACATACATATGTATATTTATACACATTTATACATATATACACACATATATATATAATTATATAATTTATGTATATACACAATGTTTACTTATTTAGACACTTACTAATCAATGCATAACATACCTCTTCACACTGGAGTACACATTCATACGCCATAGCTAGAAACACAACCTCGAGAAATAAAAAAAAAAACATGCAGATAAAAATAAAAAAGACCCTAAAATATAAACAAAACCTCGCCATAGGAAAATCCCGAACCAGGGAGTTCAATGACACAGAAATTTTGATCACAGATTTTGTTGACTCCCATTCTGACAAAGTGAGTCAGGTGGCATGGCATCGTGATAGCTCAGGAACCCAGTTGACACTTTTAAAAGACGCCCGAGTGGCCTTGGAATGATTAACAGCCGTTTATTTTTGAGTTTGTCGGTGTTGCCATAACGTTTTCTGATCTTTCTTTTGGCTTGTGTTGGTTCGTGGGTTGTTTACAGATTTGGTTTATTCACGATTTCGGTTTTTGGATATAGATAGAATACTTTCGTACGATTATTTTATTTCACTTTTTTTTATTCATATTTTGGCTTCAGGGAAATAGATAGAATATATCTATATAATTACTTGTTTAATTTATTTATGATATCAGTTTTTTAATATAGATAGAATAGACTTGTATGATTATTTTATTTCATTTTATTCATATTTTCGTTTCTGGAAAATAGATAGAATATATTTATATAATTACTTGTTTACATTTTATTGGTTCGTTTTGGCTTCTTGAAAATAGATAGGTTATACTCAGATGATTGTGGAAAATCACATTTCGCAATTTTTTTTTATTGGATTTTTATTTTTACTTTTATAATGTTCAATAGTGTGTTATCTTAGATTTTTATTTATTTAACATTTGCTCAGAAAACGCTAAGCTAGTTCAGCACGTAAGGGTGAATTTGCCTGTGAATGCCTTTTAATTACTCATCTAACAGCGACTTTTAAGGTAATGGCTGAGTGACGTGTATATATGCATATATATACTGTATATAGCATTTATTTTATACATTTTGGCGTTTTTATGGGGTCGTTATATTTGACGGAATTCTGTTTTAACAGAAAATATTTCACAATTATATATATGTATATATACCTACATATATATATGTATATGTATATATATATATATATATATATATATATATATATATATATATATATATATATATATATATATATATATATATATATATATTGTAGCTTGTATTGTTGATACCGTGACTTAATTCAACACTCATTTCCATTACTCCTTTTTCACAGAGTACAAATAAAACTAAGTGGCACAAGCCAAGCGCAGTCAAGCCACCTGCGTAGCAACTCTCTCTCTCTCTCTCTCTCTCTCTCTCTCTCTCTCTCTCTCTCTCTCTCTCTCTCTCTCCAAGCAGAGACAGAAATAAGAAACAAAAGCTCATTTTGGAGGTAGATCACAATTAACTTATACGAAAAGGAACGGTCTAAAAAAAAAATACTCTATTCTCATAGTTGTTTCTCATTTTCGAGGAAAGTGGTTATATTACTGCTGTTTGTCAAACGTGTTGCTGTTTTACTCCAACAACAACATAGTTTCCTAGCTGCCGTCAGGGTTCGTTTCACTCTCTCTCTCTCTCTCTCTCTCTCTCTCTCTCTCTCTCTCTCTCTCTCTCTCTCTCTCTCTCCTTTCAATCATTAGTATTGACTCCATATCTTTCAACACCTCCTGTTCTTTTGTTATTTTATTCATTTGTTCTACCTCCTTCGCTCCCCTTATCATCTTCCTCCTCCTCCTCCTCCTCCTCTTCCTCAGCTACTTCCTTCCCATCTTCCTTCCTCTCCTCCTTCCCTTTTCCCTTTCCTCCACTACTGTACTTTTACGACCTATCACTACTCTTCATTCAGCCTACCTCAACCCTTTTTTTTTACCTCCTCCTCCTCCTCCTCCTCCTCCTCCTCCTCCTCCTCCTCCTCCTCCTCCGTGACCAACCGCTCTTCCTACTTTCTCCTTTCCTCATACTTTCTTCGTTTTCTTCTTCTACTTTTACGAACTATCACTACTCTTCATTTTTCCTACCTCAACCGCTTTTCCCTTTCCCTCCACCTCCTCCTCCTCCTCCTCCTCCTCCGTGACCACTCGCACTTCCTACTCTATTATTTCCTCATATTTTCTTCGTTTCCTTCTTCTTCTACTTTTACGACCTATCACTACTCTTCATTTAGCCTACCTCAACCGCTTTTACCTCCTCCTCCTCCTCCTCCTACTCGACCACCCGCACTTCCTACCCTCTCCTTTCCTCATACTTTCTTCGCTTTTTTTCTTCTACTTTTGAGAGTCGTTTCCAAAGATGAAGTCGACAAGAAGAAGCAGTTTGTTACACAATTGCTGCGAGAGAGTTTTGGCATCGTTTTCATGTGGATGGAAATACAATGAGACTGTAAGGATAAAAAAATAAACAAAAACGAACACACGCACAGGATTTATGATATGTTTATTTTAACACGATGCCATAATTTGAATTATGAGGTGGAAATGTGTAGATATCATATTTATATATATATATATATATATATATATATATATATATATATATATGTATATATATATATATTCATATATATATTATATGCACATATATATATATATATATATATATAGTATATGTATATAGTACATATATATATATATATATATATATATATATATATATATATATATATATATATATATATATATATGTGTGTGTGTGTGTGTGTCGATGGCTGGGTGTAGCTGTGACTGTAGGCAGTCGTTTTTAGAGCATCATTTAGTGCTACAAAAACAGTTATAACTAAATACAACTTTATACCAAATATCAGTAATTATAAAAATGTTTTTGTATCATGAGGTAAAAAGTTCATAAGTAATGTATTTTTTTTGTATTTAGACAAATTCCTTACGTACAGGAAGAAGCTATTTCAAGTGAGCATCGGTATTGTAAATTCGCAACGCCAGTTTTAGTAGCCATAAATCAATCAAAGGGTTGAATTAATACAGGAGTTATGGAACGCATAATGGCGCACAGTTCTTGTATTGATTTTCATACGATAATTAACTTTGTTTTTTCATCTGTCGAAGGTTTCGTTACGAAATGAAGTTACAAAAGATATTGCCATATTCTTCCTCTTCTAAGAATACTTATTACCGAGCGCCAGTGCCTTCATAGAAAACGTTATCTTTGGTCACAGTATTGGAGGGGAGACTAACCTAGATATTTTCTTCCGCGATGGGCCTCCTTTATACCAGTGGTTCTTAACCTTTTTATTACCACCCTTCTCTAAGAGTTGGTCCTTTCCTCCAAGCCCCCCTCCCAGATTTAAAGGAAAATGAAAAAAAAGAGAAGGTGTGTTTTTATTCTTTTGGGAATGAATTAGTGAGATACTTGACACTGCTTCTTCAAGACTCTTGTTAAGAGTCTTGAAGAACCAATGTCAAGTATTCTCTTGTTAAGAGAATAACGAATATAATTAGAGAATTTTTAATTTTGCCTAGGCCTCGCGTCCCCCCTGGAAATTGCTTGGCCCCCCCCCTCTCCAGGTTAAGAACCACTGCCTTAAACGTTTTTGGCTAGAAGCCAAGTTTTTTCTGATTATTATTTTATTCATGTTATTGTGTACCTTCCTGTTGTGTCATTTTTATTATCGAATGATGCTGTTTTATTTCAATTTATAATTTTTTGTAGGCTATAGTTAACAGGCCAACAATAAAGAAAAATAATTATTTTATTAGAAATATAAATTTTCTATATTTAGATTTGTGTAAATATATGATAATAAATACATACATGCTTGAAACTTTGAATTTTGTGGATTAGAATATATTTTGAGGCTTCAGCAATGTTTTTCTCGAATCAATCATTGCACAACTAGAGGAATAAAAACATTATTAATTACTTATATTTACTGTCGTTATATAATAAGGATTGCTTTTCATCTTATTGGCAAGCTTTGGAACCCTCTCCCTTCTTTTGTACTCTTTTATTTCTCTAATTTACTTTAAATTTCTCTGTCGAGCCTGGGCAACATTAGGGCGGTAGGTTGCCTGTCTGGTAAGGGATGCATTTAAGAAGTATAATTATATATTTATATATATATATATATATATATATATATATATATATATATATATATATATATATGTGTGTGTGTATATATATATGTGTGTGTGTGTATGTATTATATATGTATGTGTGTATATATATACTGTATATTTATGTGCATATATTTACATATATGTATATATACATATATAGTTATATATATAAACGTATTATATATACATATATATGTATATGTATATATATTATATACATATACATATATATATGTGTATATATATATATATATATATAATTTTAAAATAAATCTTAAAAAGAAGATGTACAAAGAAAGTACTGAATTTTTTTTCTTTCCGCGCTCCATACCCACTTAAAGAAAGTCAAGCACAGATCCTTCCTTCGAGTGCCATTTCAATTTGATTTGTTTCCTGGCCCTTGTGCTCTTCAGACCTTATTTGTTTGTCTCTCGGTAGGATTTCGTCTTCAATGGCCGGGTTTGATATCGACTTCTATTTTATTGTGCTTTTGGTCCGCTGGTACTCGGCGTTGAATTCGGGAAGGCAGTTTATTACGGGTCTCGGTTCCCGGGGATTTCTCGAAATCGATTCTTGGTCCCACTCGAGAGCGGAAGATTCTCTCTCTCTCTCTCTCTCTCTCTCTCTCTCTCTCTCTCTCTCTCTCTCTCTCTATATATATATATATATATATATATATATATATATATATATATATATATATATTATATATTCCCTCCCCATCACCTAAAGCTTTCCGATTATTCATGCCTCTCTCTCTCTCTCTCTCTCTCTCTCTCTCTCTCTCTCTCTCTCTCTCTCTCTCTCTCTCTCTCTCTCTCTCTCTCTCTCTCTATATATATATATATATATATATATATATATATATATATATATATATATATATATATATATATCAACCTCTCAACACACTGTTCACCCTCTCTCAACCTCTCAAGCATTCTCTCTCTCTCTCTCTCTCTCTCTCTCTCTCTCTCTCTCTCTCTCGCACAAATTGAAAGGGTGCAAACTCAAGGTTTGTTTACGAGGTAACAGGTGTCTAGGGTATGCCAGCGGCCGAAGAAGTCTCAGAGGCTGTTATGACAAGTGCCTCTGATACATACTCTAAATATACATATATATTTTGCGCAGCGGGAGTGGCGTCTTAGCTGAAATACTCGGAGAGGGTATTGGGCACAAGGTGTAAATTCGCTAAGAAATAGTAAATGTTTATAAAATTCATTATTATTATTATTATTATTATTATTATTATTATTATTATTATTATTATTATTATTATTATTAACGCCCACGTATTATGGAACAAGCTAAATTGCCTTTTGGTTGATAAACGTTTTGTGGATAGAAAACCATAATTAGGTATTATTATTATTATTATTATTATTATTATTATTATTATTATTAATTATTATTAGTTTTTTATTTTAGCATCGTTATTACTTAGGTCACAGAGCATTTACTTCGGAATACCAGGTAAACAAGAAGAAAGATGAAAAATATATTAATTCATACCGCTGGGTTAAAACAAAGTTTTTGCTGTTTACCTTTTCAAAAAGTAGCAGTTTTTGTCTGTAAAAAAGTTCTAAAAGACAAAATGGTCATTAAGCATTATATCTTAGTTTAACCAGACCACTGAGCATTAACAGCCTTCCGAAGGATTAGATTTATTTTTACCAGAACCAATTGGTTAAAGAAACGGGAAGAAGCTTAGTGTGGAATCCGAACCACATTATAGAGAAATGAATTTCTATCACCAGAAACAAATTCCTCTTGTTCTTCACTGGCCGCTCGGGTTAAAAACAAATGGTTTGCTGTTTAGCGTGGAACATTTTCATTTGTTGAACAGCATCCAATATGCAGTAAATGTGCCACACTGTTGAACTCATGGAACGGGTTGGTACTGACACCGCTGGTGCGTTCGATTCTCCGACCGTCCAATTTAAAAATTAGTTTCTGGTGAAGAAAAATAGTTCTTAATACGGTCAAATCTAGGTGACCTGGTTTTTAACGTAAAACCTCATCGGCGTCCAGCTGTAAATGTACCACTCACTGTTAAGGTATGCTTACTTTTGAAGTCCCAGTCCAGTGGTGTTTCATTCCTCACACCTTTGGACTGTGGAACAATATCCCTGAGGGTGCTGTGCAATTGGAAGCTGTAAAGTTAAGTGAAGTTACAATGCATTACTTCCCTAAAACAGCTCAATTTGTATTTTAATCATTCATTTGATATCTTTGTCTATTTCTTTTTTAGTGTGTTAATTTAATTGTTTCTTTGTTGAATAACTGATCTCAGCTTTCTGTATTTCCTATTAGCTTCTGTTACTGCTTTTCGAATGAACACCATATTCTTCGGAAGCTTGAATTTAAATTCAATGGCCCCTGTACGCTTGTTCCGAATGAATAAAGGTTCATCTTTTGAATAATAATAATAATAATAATAATAATAATAATAATAATAATAATAATAATAAAGTACATACGATACATTTTTATGTCTTTACTGAGTTTTGGACAATTCCCAAAGTGTCTGTCCAGTCCAGTGGTTCTTAATATTTTTCAGTATATGCACCCCTTCCAAATCAGCAGTCAGTTCTCGCACCCCCTGAATTGCTGAAATAAAAAAAAAAATAAAATACAAAGTTGTTATAATGTGTGTTAATAACAAAACCACATATTTTTAATCTTTATTATTATTATTATTATTATTATTATTATTATTATTATTATTATTATTATTATTATTATTATTAATAAATTTTTTTCAGAAAAAATAACATGCGTGTATAAAAATATAGTTTACTTTAATTATACATACTGTAGTCACCCTTGCACCCCTTAGGAAAGGGCTTCTCACCCCCTTGGGGTGCGAGCACCCCTGGTTAAGAGCCACTGGTCTAGTCAAAGCAATCTCCCAAGGAAATCATTAATAGAAGCCACACTTCTCAATCATCCAGAAATGTTTGTTTGTGCGTGAAAATGTTTTGGTTCATTCTGCACCAGAATATCTCGACGGTGTTGTTGCCTCGTGTGTTTTTTGGATCCATAAATGTTTTGGGATCATTTCTTTAATGTTTGCGCAACAGTTTTCGTCGGAGTGATAGCAACAGATCAGTGAATATATATTTTTTTTCGGTTTTCTTGGGGCACTTACAAAGTTAGTGTTTAATTTCAGTATATTTATCCTGATTTATCATAGTTGCGATTTTGAGAGTATATTATATATATATATAATATTATATCCATATATATATATATATATATATATATATATATATATATATATATATATATATATATATATATATATAGAGAGAGAGAGAGAGAGAGAGAGAGAGAGAGAGAGAGTATATCCTTAAAACCACAACTACATGTTATGCATATATACAATTTACCTTAAGGAACATGGAATTCGGGTGGATTTATACCTAGTATTTAACTTTCCTTGTGGTTGCACACACATCTCTCTCTCTCTCTCTCTCTCTATCTCACTCTCTCTCTCTCTATATATATATATATATATATATATATATATATATATATATATATATATATATATATATATATATATATATTGATAGTAGAATGAAAGAAAATGTGATCCGCAGTTTCGGTAAACCAAGGAATGAAGGAAGCAGGATATTTACTGACAGTTTACAGGATGAAGACTAGTGACTATAGGGCAATATTTATGAAAATAATACATGTATGTTGAGGCCATTTGAAATTAGGAAGGTATAAATGTACGTTTCTTTTCATAAACAGATTTTCCATATAGATATAAAGATAAAAAAAAAAAAAATATTTTAGTCGTGAAACGACACTGGCAAAGCTGTTCAAATCAAGTTCGGTCTATGTGTGAGAGAGAGAGAGAGAGAGAGAGAGAGAGAGAGAGAGAGAGAGAGAGAGAGAGAGAGAGAGAGAGAGAGTTCACGGTCTCCTAATTAAAAGCTGGTTTATCTTACCAAGGAAGCGTAGAAAACTCAAAAGTTGGAAATGCAGACCACAGTAATTCTTTATTCTTCGATTATTTACTTTCATTGTTTCTTTATTTTTAAATATTTTATACTTTTTTATCATTTACATTTCAGAAAAAGATTTCATATTCATTTTGAGCAGCAACAGCAGCAAATAAAACAACTGCAGAGGGAGCTAGAAAAACAACAGCAGCAACAACAGCAGCAACAACAACAATAATAATAATAATAATAATAATAATAATAATAATAATAATAATAATAATAATAATAATAATAATAATAATAATAATAATATCATGAGTCACTAAATAGGCGAAGAATTGAGCAGGTTCTCGAAAGCTCTCGTTGGTATATATATTTTTAAATATATGTCTACATCTACACCATTGCAAATTTCTTCACCAACAACAACAACAACAACAATAATAATAATAATAATAATAAAAATAATAATAATAATAATAATAATAATAATAATAATAATAATAATAATAATATTTCTCTCATATTATTTTCAGTGGCCTCCAGCATTCAGGAACAGTCTATGGACTCGCGACTGACCGTAGAACTCGTAATATATTTTTTTCTTCTCTCTTTCCAGGTCCTGGAATGGATGCCATGGATGAAGACGCGATCCGACCACCTGTAAGTATGGTTCCTGTACACAGGAAAGCTAAAGATGTTCAATAATATTAAAATGTCACTTGCTTCAACTCCCGCCGTAAATGGCTGCTTGTTCTTCTGTCGAAGTGTTGGCGAATGCACGGCAAAAGCATATAGGTCTTTTAGTGAGATACATCAGTGTATATATATATATATATATATATATATATATATATATATATATATATATATATATATATATATATATATATATATATATATATATATTTCACTAACAGGACCTCATTAAAACTGGATGGTACCTAGCGGAAATATTTATATATCCAGTTTTAATGACGTCCTGTTAGTAATTGTATTAATGCACAGAACAATTGTGTAAGTGATAAATTTTATATATATACTGTGTGTATATATATATATATATATACATATATATATATATATACATATAAAATGTGTGTGTATTTTAATAATCAATTTATAATATATTTCTGCATCTGTGGAACGGATTGATTCACCCAAAGTTCTCTTAATATTATTTGAAGAATGAAACAAGCCGTGTCATTGTAAACATTTCGACAGAGTTCCTCTCGTCACTTATGCAGTGTTTATCCTCATTGTGTTTTTTTAACCTTCAGAGTTTCTCAACATGTTGTATATATGTCTTTCAACTTTATTTTTAATCGTTATTTTTGGTTTGTATATAACTCCTCTCTAATTTACAATGGTCATCTCTTCTGTAAGCGAGAACTGAAACTCAGGATGCATCTACGTAGGAATGCAATTGTAAATTAGTATTGCAGCTGTAAATAAGTACTGTAAATAGTATTGCAAACGTTGAAGATGGAGGATATTCCTGAATATTGGTTGTTAATGAAAGTCCTCCAGGATTGAGGTTATTGCAATAAGTAAGTTGCTTGATATCCGTTAGACCGAAACCGCTGTATCATATCAGCTACGTATTTTAATCATCATCATCATCATCTCTCTCTCTCTCTCTCTCTCTCTCTCTCTCTCTCTCTCTCTCTCTCTCTCTCTCTCTCAAACCACAACATCAGATCACGCACGTATTGAGCTAGTTTTCAATCATCTCTCTCTCTCTCTCTCTCTCTCTCTCTTCCACAGCATCAAATTAACCACATATTTTAACCAGTTCTCTCTCTCTCTCTCTCTCTCTCTCTCTCTCTCTCTCTCTCTCTCTCTCTCTCTCTCTCTCAAACCACCCTACCCAATCAACCATGTATTCTATCCACCGTTAAATAATCTCTCTCTCTCTCTCTCTCTCTCTCTCTCTCTCTCTCTCTCTCAACTCTCTCTCTCTCTCTCTCTCTCTCTCTGCAGAAAATCAACCACGTTTTCTCTCTCTCTCTCTCTCTCTCTCTCTCTCTCTCTCTCTCTCTCTCTCTCTCTCTCTCCCATCAAACCACCCCATCAGCCCTCTCTCTCTCTCTCTCTCTCTCTCTCTCTCTCTCTCTCTCTCTCTCTCTCTCTCTCTCTCTCTCTCTCTGTCCATGAGAAGAACAGAACCGGCGCTTCATGCATGGAGGCAAGCAGCATCCCATGCATGATTGCATCATTTAATAGTTTTGCGTTACGTATGATAATGAGCGAATAAAACATTCCGATTGATTACGCAAACAATGTACCCGGCTCTGGTTAATTTGCACAGCAAACAGTTCCAGAATTAACCTACATCGAGCGCGCATTGAAAACGCAAAAGGTTTCCACGGGATGTTTTGATCTGTTTTGGAATTTTTTGTTTTGATTTTTATTTCCATTATTGATATCGTTGTGTTCTCCTCTCAGGGTGAAATTGTCATTAAATTTATTGTTATAACGAAAATCATAAACCTCGATATAAGATATAATTGAATACAGTATTAAATACAAAACTAGTGCAAGTAGTTATTATAAAAATAACTTTTTAAAATATATTAAAATCCGTAAACCTCGATGTAATTTAATACAGTATTTAAATATAAAACTAGTGAAAATATGTATTATAAAAATAACTTTTTAAAATGTATTAAAATCCGTAAACCTCAATGCATTTTAATACAATATTAAATATATAAAACTAGTGAAAATAATTATTATAAAATAACTTTTTTTTAAATATATTAACTGTTCGGTTAATGTAGTTTTTAAAATACGTTAATTAACCATCTTAAAAATTTATTAGAACAGTTGAATGAAACCATTTATTGGTAATTTAGGCTAAGAATTTAAATGATTTTTCAGATTTCATTAAATGAAAACATTTTATTAAAAAATTAGCTGATTATTTGACCTGTACCGCTTCCAGGAAAATATAATTATGGTTTTTCTCGTGGGGTGCCTAAGGAACAAGTACTTGTGCCGGTACGAGGCCAGCTAACAAATAAATCACAGTTGTCGAAATGGACACTGTAACTGCTGAGTATTTTTGTTTTCTAGCTCAGAGCATAAACATGTAAGCAGTTATGTTACAAAGATGCATATAAGTTATCTTCTGAGTATTTTTTTTTATTTTGTTATTTCTCTGTGTGCCTTTACAGTTTATTTGTTCATGGAGTTTGATGCTAATTCTTTTGACAAGGTTTAAACAATTCTGATGTAAAAAAAGGAAAAAGTTAGCAAAGAGATCCAGTATTATCGCTCTCCAAATAAATATTTTGCGCTGCAATTTTTGTGTATTTAATTTATTGATATTTTCAATTTCAAATGATTCATGAAAATTTGCTCTGTATTTTTCTGCCTCGCAGTTTTCCAAATCCTTGTTTGTATTGTAAGCACTGTTTGAATATTTTCTCTGAAACAATCTTATTTTTTTATTATAACTCGCTTCCAATTTAGTTTCCATCTCCCGTGCAAAAGCTTCACATAAAATATATTTACCTTTGGCAATGTTTCCTTAATCCCTGCTTGTCACCTTCAAGCACCTGTTCCTGATCTGTTTCTAATGCAGGAGGTCTTTGCTTTTTCGATCGTAAGCGCCTACTACGATCCTTGCTCCCTGCGCTAAAGATATTTGAGTCAGTATTAGCTCGCTCAGTGGAAGTATTTTGGGCTATTGTAGCATTTGCTTACAAGAGTATTTTTTTAATCGTACAGTTTCGTCTTGTTTGTATAACTTTTCATCAGTTATGTATAAGAAAATATATGCTGGATCTCTGTGGTAACTCTTTGTTCCGCCTCCTTATTCTAAACCCCTCATTTATCAAAATTTATTTCGGTTCATTTGTCGGTGTTGTTCAAACCCCTTTTGCCAATGTGTCTCCTCATTTATAAATGTCAGTATTTTCTCTCTCTCTCTCTCTCTCTCTCTCTCTCTCTCTCTCTCTCTCTCTCTCTCTCAATCCATTGAAATTTGTACATGTTTGGTCTCGTAGTCCCAGTGATTGTTTATATGCTTCTTCTTCTTCCTCTTGTGTCTCTCCCACGTAGGCCCGACGTCCTGTGTCCATGCCTCCCCTTGATGAAGGAGACAGCAAAGTAAGTTGCGGCCTGAGATGAAAGTCCCGCGCTTGAACTTGCATTTTTTTTTGTGTTTGGTAGGATGGAGGATTGCTTGAACCTATAAGAACGTATCAGCTCATGGTATTCACACACATATATATACCGTATATATTTTATATAAATTTGTGTATGTATGTGTATATATATATATATATATATATATATATATATATATATATATATATATATATATATATATATATATATATATAATATAATATAATATAATATATATGTATGTATACATGTATGTATGTATATGCATCATTATACTTAAAAATTTGTTGGTTTTAAATGTCCTTGTGCATTGAACCTACATCGATAACTAAATACGAACGAAAGCTGTCATTTTAAAGAGTCGAATTTGTTTCGAACTGGCTTTGTCTTGATATCAAATTCAAAATCTTGTCCAGCGTAAGAAATTAGGTAGAACTAATGCAGCCTTTTATTTATATGTACACATTCCTGTTCATCTAGTTTGTATTTCCAAAAAATGTGCGTAATCTCATATTTTTCAGAATATTGTAAGAGAAAAAAATTGGTCCCAAAACCAGTTGTCATTCGGTGACAAAATTCACGAAAGACAAATTTCTGTAAACCAATTTATGGAAAGTCGAAATTTCAAAAGTTGATTTTTGTTAACGAAATATTAATTGTTTGAGAAGCAGTTGTGTTCGAACGCGGTCTTTCATCTCAGGCCTTGTACATTTTAGGTATAGTTTTGCCTTTACAGTTTAGAAATACCTCATATATAGAATTTCCGTTTCCTGTTTTCCAGGAAAACCTAACTTGGAATGTTCATGCAAGAGAAGATGTTTCCGATAAGTACATTTGTATGATATATATACATATACACATTATAAATGCATACATATTTATATAATATACATATGCATTATATATATATATATATATATATATATATATATATATATATATTATATAAATGTATATATATATATATATATCTATACACTATATATATATATATATATATATGATATATATATATATATATATATATATAAATATATATATATATATATATATATATATATATATATATATACCTAAATTTTTAGTTGATAATAAGTCCACCGTCCCGTTGGGACTGGTTAGTGTGTCAAAGTCTGATTCCTCGTCCAAATTAGAAACGGGACGGTGTTAAATTCTCTAAGATTTCTTAAAAGTATTTATCAGTGGTTGTCAGCTTTCAAATTATATATTTCTTGACCTGTTATGAATTAACAAGAAATAGCAGTTGTAGAAAGTTATTAACTGTTAAATTCTGTAGATTTTTAAACTCAGTATTTATCAGTGGTTGTAACTCAAGTTGTATATTTCTTGACCTAGTTAGAATTAACAGGGCAGTCATTAATTAAATTTTATTCACGCACATTCATGTAACGTTTAAGCTACAGAGAAAACGTTTTATATATCTCTGTATATATATATATATATATATATATATATATATATATATATATATATATATATATATATATATATAATATATAATTGTAAATGGAGGTTCTTGTAAGTAAATTGTGTAGATGTACAGAAGCCCACCAAAGTATCATAATAACTTTTATAGAGTCCAGGTCTTTAATATAGACAAATCGAGTTATAAATCTAGCACATAGATATATTTATTCCTTTGGAATGTCCTCTCCTGATCCCTTTCCAGAATTTACTCTTTATAGCTAAGTTTACTAAGCATTTTGTCTACATATCTTTGTTTCTTTTAAGTGACGCCTTTAGTCTCTTTTAGCTGTTATTTACTCTCTGTTGCCCTTTGCAGGAGAAACCCGCCATGAAGCTCCTGATGAGTTCGAAGGGCGTGCAGGACTTCCACCAGGTGCAGGAGCACTACCAGAACCTGATGAACCAGGCCCCTCCCAGTCCAGAGGTCAACAAGGTAATCACAGAGATCGCCAGTCCTTCAGGCAAAGGTCAGTGGTGGTTTCTTGAATCTGTCTTTCTGTCTGTGTGCCCGTCTGTCTTTAACCTTTTTTGTACCCTTATCAGATCCTTAAAAGAGTAATTTTCTCTAATCTCTCGTTACGTATCTGTCTGTCTGTCTTTGTACAGTATCTGTTTTTTCATAGGTTTTAAACCTTTTTGTACTCTTATCAGATCCTTAACAGAATATTTTTCTCTAATGTCTTGCTACCTTTCTTTCATATTTTGAATCTGTCTATCTTTTCACAGTTTTTGAACCTTTTTGTACCCTTATCAAATCCTTAACAGAATAATTTTCTCTAATCTCGTGTTACCTTTCAAATTTTGAATCTATCTGTCTTTTTCGTAGTCTTTGCACCTTTTTGTACCCTTATCAGATCCTTAACAGAATAATTTTCTCTAATGTCTTGTTACCTTTCTTTCAAATTTTGAATCTATCTATCTTTTCACAGTTTTTGAACCTTTTTTGTACCCTTATCAGATCCTTAACAGAATAATTTTCTCTAATGTCTTGTTACCTTTCTTTCAAATTTTGAATCTATCTGTCTTTTCGTAGTTTTTGAACCTTTTTGTACCCTTATCAAACCCTTAACAGAATAATTTTCTCTAATCTCTTGTTACCTTTCTTTCAAATTTTGAATCTATCTGTCTTTTCATAGGTTTTGAACCTTTTTGTACCCTTATCAAATCCTTAACAGAATAATTTTCTCTAATCTCTTGTTACCTTTCTTTCAAATTTTGAATCTATCTGTCTTTTCACAGTTTTTGAACCTTTTTTGTACCTTTATCAAATCCTTAAAAGAGTAATTTTTTCTAATCTCTCGTTACCTTTCTTTCAAATTTTGAATCTATCTGTCTTTTCACAGTTTTTGAACCTTTTTTGTACCCTTATCAGATCCTTAACAGAATAATTTTCTCTAATCTCTTGTTACCTTTCTTTCAAATTTTGAATCTATCTGTCTTTTCACAGTTTTTGAACCTTTTTGTACCTTTATCAAATCCTTAAAAGAGTAATTTTCTCTAATCTCTCGTTACCTTTCTTTCAAATTTTGAATCTATCTGTCTTTTCACAGTTTTTGGACCTTTTTTGCACCCTTATCAGATCCTTAACAGAATAATTTTCTCTAATCTCTCGTTACCTTTCTTTCAAATTTTGAATCTATCTGTCTTTTCACAGTTTTTGAACCTTTTTTGTACCCTTATCAAATCCTTAACAGAATAATTTTCTCTAATCTCGGCTTATCTTTCGTCTCAAGACCTTGTTCCTCTTGAAAGGACCCTTATCAGATTTCAGAATAATTAAACTATTCTTTCAAATTTTGAACATTTTGAACCTAGTTCTTTGAAGTCCAGTATTTTCTTGATGGGTTAGCTTACTGCTGATCTGTTTTTTCTTAGTCTTGAATTTTTTTCAGATCCTTAACAGAGTAAAATCCTAATTTTAAGGGTTTAAGAATATGTTGAATCAGTGCAGAGT
This sequence comes from Macrobrachium rosenbergii, assembly GCF_040412425.1. Lineage (NCBI taxonomy): Eukaryota > Metazoa > Arthropoda > Malacostraca > Decapoda > Palaemonidae > Macrobrachium > Macrobrachium rosenbergii. The sequence continues at coordinate 93,176,259 of NC_089781.1, forward strand.
CTCCTCAGAATAAACTAATCTGTTGTTACCTTTCTCAAATTTTGAATCTATTGATTATTAGGTTTTAACCTTTTTCTTTTTGTCTCAGGTCTTATTCTTTTTTTAAAGTTTAAAGTTCTGTATTTTTGTAGTTTTGATAAACATTTTCAAATATAAAAAAATTTTTCTCTAATTACTTTCGTCTCAAGACCTTGTTCTCTTAGAAAGGACCCTGAGTTCTAAGTTTTTTCACATTTCGACAAGGTAGTCTGCATTTTATTGATAATTTAACTTGTATCTCTTTCCCAGATTTTTTTTTTTAGCTAAGAAAATCCATTTTACTTTTAATATTTGAATCAGTGCAGAGTGCTCCTCCTATGATTTGTTATAAAATAATAGTTGATTTATTTTTCCTCTTTTTAAAATAATTTTGTAATTTATTTTCCTTTTTTTTCAAGAATGCAAAATTCAATACGGCATTGGTTCTTGAGTAATTGACTTCTAAGTCTTTTGAAAATCTAATTATTTATCAGAAGTCTGGTTTGTTACAAAAGTAATTTGGTGACATACAGTATATGTTATTTAAGAGCTATAACAATTAATGATAATCCAAAAATGCCTATTACCTGGATTGCTTAGGAGCTGAGTTCACAAGTTCTTACATGAATATCTAATTCTTCACATAAAACCAATTTTATTGTCAAGTTCTTTTTAGTGTATCAGACCATATGTTTTATTCTTGTGAGCTTTATTCGTAACAGCTAGACCCACATTGAACATGACCTTGGTGCCTCAAGAGCTGAGTTCTAAGTTGTTTTTTTTTTTTTTTATGAAACCTAGTTCCTTTTCAAAAGCTTTAGTTGTTGTACTGTTGTGACCCGCTGGTCCTTGTGATTTGTTCCAAAGAGATATACCAATTTCAGACAAATAAAAATAATACCTTAAGTAATACCTTGGTTCCTCAGGAACTTAGCTCTTGAGGTCTTCCATGAAAATCTGATTCTTTTTCAAAACAAAGTTTATTGAAAAGCATTTCTTTTTTGAATTGTTAGACCTTGTGTTTTATTCTAAACAGTTGCATTTGTCAGAACCATGGTTTGTTGTCAGTTTTTATTCTAGATTTATTAGACCATATTTTTACTTTTAAGAGTTTTATTAGTGCGACTTTCATTCATAAGAGCCAGATCCATCTCTCAGAGGCAAACAAAACCCTGACCACGACCTTGGTTCCCTCAGGGGCCGAGCTCTTAGGTTCTTCCATGACAGTTTAATTCTTTGTTGTCAGTTTTATTCTTGATTTATTAGACCACATTTTTATTTTGAAGAAATTTATTCGCAAGGCTTGTATTCACAAGAGCCAGACCCACTTCTCAGAGGCAAACAAAACCCTGACCACGACCTTGGTTCCCTCAGGAGCCGAGCTCTTCGCCAAGCGCAAGAAGAGGATGGACAAATTCATCGTCGACGAGACGACCGTACAGAAATCACAGCAGACTTCGATCACGCAACAGTCTTCCGTTTCCTCCTCCTCCACCTCCTCCTCCTTCAGCAGCCTCAGCGCCAGCAGCAGCCTCAGCAGCACCAGCCAAAATGTAAGCAGCAAAACTCTGAGCACCAAGAAACAGGCCGAAGTGGAGAGAGACAAAGAGCAGGACAGGATCATGGTAGGTACTACGGTTTGGGTAAGGCGTGTGTCCCAGGGCCAAAGTTTCCTCTGGCTGACTTGAGTGGGAGTGGGGGAGGGAGAGTGACTGCTGAATGGTGTGTGTTTTTCTGTTTTGGGTTCTTTTGGTGAGTTTTTTCTTTTTCATTATTTAATTTCCTGTGAAGATTTAATTTTCTAGATATGATGAAGCTGAAAAATAACTTATTAGAATACACTGAATTTCATAAGTAAGCCTAGCTGGTAAATTGAACCAGCATGTTGATAGTAATTTGCTAATATAATCTTATCATTCTCACTTTTGATAACAAAAAATTTCAAAAAGAAATTGCGTCAATTGTATATTACAAGAGAGAAAAAAAGCAATCTTGTGAATGGTCAGGAGAATTTCATGTGTCTAGATTTGTAGCGTGTAAATACTTTAAAAGAGAGAGAGAGAGAGAGAGAGAGAGAGAGAGAGAGAGAGAGAGAGAGAGTATCCTCAATCAAAGAGATGGAAGCACGCATGCGCCTCAGTCAGCCGAGGTAAAACTTTGGCATTCACACATGCAGGAAGAGTTCCTCAAGAACAGGAGTGCCAGCATCGTCATGGTAAAGTCCCCCTGGAACGCTGCCCTTGAGACAGGTTGTGCTGCCGATGCCTTTGAAGATAAGAGAACGAGATTCCAGGTACATAGACACACATACACACACCCAAGTTACATGCACGTCTCCTCCTCCTCCTCCTCCTCCTCCAAAGCCTATGCTGCTACTGAGCCCAAAGACACTAACGTGAGCTGTGACTGCGTCGTTAGCAGCCTGAACAGCAGCAAGCGCAACACAAACGGACAGATTGTTATTGTACATAATATGGCGTTTGACCACAGCATCTTGGTGCTTTGTCGTCTTGCCTGCTCAGTGTTCACTAAAAACTGTTGGCTCCATGTCCCCTCTGACTCATGATAAACAGCATTTTAATTCAGTTTCTCTTATCTTTGCTTGGTTGATACTTGCAGTAAGTAGTAAGTCTAGTCTCAGCGCCCTCAGAGTAGGTAGGTTCTTGTGCCACTGTTGTGCTTTTTTAGGAATAAGAAACCAACACTTTTAGAAGTATGAAGGTATTTATGTGTGTACGGAATATATTCTACATATGATTTTTATAATTACGTCCATAAAAAACTGCCCTTTCCCCCGTTACAGGCCAAAACGAACGTGACCACAGCAAACGACAAGCCCAAGGTAATGGGTGTCGTAGATAGATTTAGTTCAATAGGAGAGCGTTTTTTTATCTTAGGCTAACAAGCTTAGAGTAAGCTTTGAAGAGGGCTAACATTTTGGCTTGATATATATCATATATATGAGTAATCAGCATAGAGTAAGCTTTGAAGAGGGCTAACGTTTGGCTTTAGATATATATATAAAAGAGTAATTCTGTTCTAAAGAAGAATTATTACATATACATATAAGTCAAAAAGACCAATGTTACGTGGCTGTTATGTAAGTCACCAAATTAATTAGGCTTGAGAATATTTTCTCAAGCGGAAATACTGTTTGTAGCCGTTCATACTTAAAGTTATTCCAGCTTCTTTGTAATAAATTGAATATTTTAACCTTCCTTGAGGGGGGTTTCAGGATTCAAAATGGAATATACTTACATCACCTGGCGCATGCGCCCTGAGTTTAAAGTGGTGAAATTGAATCACCTGTTAGTTATGAGATAAATTGTAAGAATTAAGAAATAATAAAATAAGATTATGGGTAAATTTTATACCAAGTAAAGGACGAGAAGTTTGAACGTACAAATTTTTAATCATAAAGAGGTATTTTTTTATTTGGTAGCTTATACAAAAATGACCCTATTGGGGAATAGTTATTAAAGGATTTTGTTGTACTTCAGATTTGGGGATTTTGAGGAAAAATGATAATAAATTCTCTTCTTTTGTAGCTTTCGAAACTGACTGGAAAAACTGAACAAGTTCTGCTAAAATGAAGAATAATGTAATCTTAGTATTTTTCTGAGAATTACTTGGTATTATTTTCATGAGAATTAGCTGTATGCAAAAACATAACTCATGTGATTTCGTGAGTCATGCATTGGTCCAAGACAGACACTTATATGCATATGTTGATGCATTAATACTTTTAAATTACCGGGAAAGCATTTCTCTTAAAGTTATATATAAGGAATAATAAATATGATAAAAAGTAAGTTGGCAATAACTGGTAAACATTTTAAAAAGACTAAATTTTAAGCTAATCTGATACCAGAATAGATAAATTAGGTAGATGGTGTAGTATTATTTAAGTGCCATAAATAAACTTGGAGCAATTTTACTAAGCTTCATGCGACTAACTGGTGTAAAGACTTTAATATTCTTTGCTGAGATATAACTCGTAATATATATATATATATATATATATATATATATATATATATATATATATATATATTTATATATATATATATATATATATAAAATTTATATATATGTGTATATGTATATATATGTTTTGATATATATGCACGTAATATGCAAACCTTAAGAATTATCTCTTGTTTATTAAACACAAATATCAGTGCTTTCATGCGCATTGCAAGTCTCAAAGAGGAGAGGAAAAACTGGAAAATATTGTAAATAATATATATTTTTATGTGGTGTTCCAATCCTCCACACGATTACTTTCATTCCAGTCGAAATGTAACTTGTGGGGGTTAATTTCTCCTTCTTTTCCATAATGTTGTTACTGGAAAAAAATAACTTGGGTGTATGTCCATATGAACATACACGTGTATATATACTCGTATATAATACATATATATATGTATACTGGTATATATATAATATATATATTTTTATATATATGTATGTATATATATACATATATATGTATATATATGTATACTGGTATATATATATAATATATATATTTTTATATATATGTATGTATATATATACATATATATGTATATATATGTATACATATATATATATATACATATATATATATATATATATATATATATATATATATATATATATATATATATATATATATATATATATATATATATATATATATATATATATATATATATATATATATACATAAACATATGAATCAAAACTGTGCATATATAACCGTTAACAGAAAATGGCGCAAAAGCAGAAATGCCACTTAATGATATACTTAATAGGGCTGAAATAAATTTACGCATATTTTAAAATATATTATCCTAATATTCTATGTCTTTTTAAATTTTTTTTATATTCCTCCCCCCAAAAAAACCTTCCCTCTCCACCTGAATTTCTAATTTGGTTTTTATTTTTATCCTTCCCGAATTATCCAAGCCATAAACCAATCTTGTAAAACCAATTTTATAATGGAATAAGAGCTGACTCGATGCTTTTGGACAATATATTATTTCTACTTAATGGTAGGCTATATTTTGATTGCGTAGTGATAATTTATCTTTTAATGTCGTGTAGATCATTGAGAAACATCAGTTACAGATTCTGCCTAAAACAACCTTTTTTTTTTATGATGTTTCAGTCAAAGTGTTGTGTAACTCGTAACATTTTTCATTATTCGTATGTAGCGTTTCAATTAGCTTGTAATTAATGAACGCGGAATGTTTTTGTTTAATTGTGCGAATTTCCTATAATATAAACCAGTGGTTCTCAAATTTTGTGGTATCGTTACCCCCGGGGGCGGTGGTGTGATAGATCACCGTGACCCCTACCCCAGATTCAGTTATGTGAAGTTATAATATAAAGGAAAGAAAAATATTGGAATTCTTAATTTCTGAAGCATTTTATACGTAAGAAATTAATTTGACTTTTACTCAAGTCTTAAGAAATAAAGAATTTAGATTCTAGACATTATTCCTTTGACAAAAAATTAAAATTAAAGCATTATTCCTTTTATTACAAATTGGAACTGCCTCGTTACCCCCCAGAAACGGCTTCATTACCCCCACGGGGGTTAATTACCCCCAATTTGAGAACCACTGGTATAAGCAATACGGGCTTTATATTCTCTGAAACTCGGAATATTGGAAGAAAAGAAAGACTGAAAACTTCATTTAAGATGAGGACAGTTGTATTTGAGGAGTTTCAGATTTAGCCTTCAACATAAAATGATCAATTCCTGGCACTTGTCTTTTAATTCGATAGCAGTACTTTTTGTTGAAATTCATTTTCATTATATTTATTCTCACGTAATAATTGAGAGTTGTGCATTTATTAGAAAGACTTTTGGTTCAGTGAATAAAACTCACTTTTGTATACTATGGAATGTGAAATTTTTTCTGCTGTAAATCCAATGCTTACTTGAAAGTCATATGATTGTGATGTAAATATATCTGAAGAATAATCTCAAGAATCTCGTGATATTTTCTCATTCCTAACTTCAACTCTAGAGGGGAATAAGAATGTATCATACGTTGTGAAATCAGTGACACATCTGTCATAGTCGTACATTCATACGAACGATTTGCTGTCAGTTCGTACCTACATTCCGAATGATCTCGTTATTAAGGCGAATGACGTTTTTGCGCAACATGAGATAATACGCTTACAACATAAAAAAAAAAAGCTATGTAAATTGACTACATTAATGCTGCACTGCATAACAGAAATTAACATCAATAACCCAGGCGGATAAGCTAATTATTGCTGCACGCTGGTGGAAGTCAAAAAGTATTCACAAACAAAACGAATGGAAATCAGTGGCGATTGTTCGATGGAAATGAAGCCAAGTTTTGTTTTGAATACTTGTCTCTGTGTTTCTTGTTTGCGTAGTTAGAGTGGAAGAAAAATGTGGCATGTACGCATTTATTATGTTTATTTGTTTAATACTTGGCGTTGTCATTAATTTTATATCAGTAGAAGTGGTAACTAACAATGATGATTTGACCAAAATGTAAAATTTGGGTCATAACTTCTATACAGGTTCAGTACATTCGAGGGACTATAGATATGCAGTTCCTTTATTTAATCAACAGCTAATTATTTCCCACATATATTATTTTCCTCAGTTTCCGCATTTCGGATAATCAGTCTGCCTAAATTTGCTTAAGTTTATGGATAGAAAATTCATTGAAATTTAATAGTTCTGTGTAGCTCTGAGAGTGTGCTTAGAAAATGCAAATAAGACAGCAAGACGTAACTTCAGAATTAATTTACAGCAAAGGGAAAAGATATGTATATATATTTTTTATGATAAAGCTTCTCAGAGGAAAGTCTGAAGAATTTTATATCTTATTTTATGACTATGAACATGTATAAAATTGCCCCAGCTTTTAATTTTTTATGATCAAAGCTATTCAGAGAGGAGGCGGAAGAATTTTATATCTTTTTTTATTTAGATACGTATCAAAGCTTTTAATTTTTATAATCAAAGCTATTCAGAGAGGAGGCGGAAGAATTTTATATATTTTTATAACTAAACATATTTATATCTTTTAATTTTTATTCTATTCAGAGAGGCGGAAGAATTTTATATATTTTTTTCTATAGATACGTATAAAATTGCCTCAACTTTTAATTTTTTTATAATCAAAGCTATTCAGAGAGGAGGCGGAAGAATTTTATATATTTTTTATAACTAAACATATATATAAAATTACCTCAGCTTTTAATTTTTTATAATCAAAGCTATTCAGAGAGGAGGCGGAAGAATTTTATATATTTTTTTATAACTATAGATATGTATAAAATTGCCTCAGCTTTTAATTTTTTTATAATCAAAGCTATTCAGAGAGGAGGCGGAAGAATTTTATATATTTTTTATAACTAAACATATATATAAAATTACCTCAGCTTTTAATTTTTTATAATCAAAGCTATTCAGAGAGGAGGCGGAAGATATATTTTTTTATAACTAAAGATATGTATAAAATTGCCTCAGCTTTTAATTTTTTTATAATCAAAGCTATTAGGCGGAAGAATTTTATATATTTTTTATAACTAAACATATATATAAAATTACCTCGGCTTTAATTTTTATAATCAAAGCTATTCAGAGAGGAGTCGGAAGAATTTTATATATTTTTTTTAACTATAGATATGTATAAAATTGCCTCAGCTTTTAATTTTTATAATCAAAGCTATTCAGAGAGGAAGCGGAAGAATTTTATATATTTTTATAACTAAACATATATATAAAATTACCTCAGCTTTAATTTTTATAATCAAAGCTATTCAGAGAGGAAGAAGAATTTTATATATTTTTTATAACTAAAGATATGTATAAAATTGCCTCAGCTTTAATTTTTATAATAAAAACTATTCAGAGAGAAGACGGAAGAATTTTATATCTTTTTTATATATAGATATGTATAAAATTGCCTCAGCTTTTAATTTTTTTGTAATGAAAGCTATTCAGAGAGAAAGCGGAAGAATTTTATATCTTTTTTATAACAATAGATATGTATAAAATTGCCTCAGCTTTTAATTTTTTATAATCAAAACTATTCAGAGAGAAGGCGGAAGAATTTTATATCTTTTTTATAACTATAGATATGTATAAAATTGCCTCAGCTTTTAATTTTTTTTATAATCAAAACCATTCAGAGAGAAGGCGGAAGAATTTTATACCTTTTTTTTATAACCATGAACTTGTATAAAATTGCCCCAGCTCGCTGAGACGCTGTGCGGGAGAGCGGAAACGAAAGCCTCCTCCGTACCCCGTTGGATGGAAGTGCCCAGGGCTGCCCCGGTAAGTGAACGGGCACGCGACTGACGAGGGTTCCTACCCAAAAGGTTGACGGACGGACGGACTGACGATGATGATGATGATGAACGTTGGCCTTTGTAGGGTCAAGTTAACGTACTGGTCATGACTGTCCTTAGATAAATAAAGATTTTTACACTTCGTTTGTAATTTTGGTAATTTTTTTTTCGAAATAAGTATTCATGATGATTTTTTTTAAAGTATATAAGTTCTTTCGTACTTTTTTTGTAATTTTATTTTTGATAAATCTATAAACAGATTTTTCCAATTTATTTCTTCCGTAATTATGGTAAATTTTTTTTTTCGAAATCGGTATTCATACTGATTTTTCAAAGTCAGGTCTTTCGTAATTATGGGGATTTTCTTTTTTTCGAAATCAATAAACAGATTTTCCAGATAATTTCGTTTGTAATTTTGGTAATTTTTTTCCGAAATCAGTATTCATAAAGGTTTATCCAAGTCAGTTCTTTCGTAATTATGGTAATTTTTCCGAAATCAATATTCATAATGGTTTATTCAAGTAATTTATTTTTTAATTTTGGTAATTTTTTTTTGTAAATCAGCATTCAATATGATTTTTCAAAGTAATTTCTTTCGTAATTTTTTCGATATCAGTATTCATAATAATTTTTCCAAGACAGCTCTTTCTAATTATGGTATTTTTTTTTTTATATCGAAATCAATATTTATGTTTTTTGAATAACTGACAAATTTTTCTTATGGTCGAATTAACAATAAACCAAGAATTTTGTCAGAATTAGGTTCCTGCAAGGACTATATTACCAAGTCACGAATTTTGTCAGAATTTACTAGTTAACATTGACAGAAAATTCTTCCTTCATCTTGAGTGTCTTGCCAGAAATGTTTTGTCAAAATCATGTCCTTTTCATGAACTGGTTGAGAATAAACGATGACTATTAAAGTCCTTACATGATATAGATAACGTTAGAGTACCAACAATGTCTCATCAGAAATATGTCATTATGACTGTCATGTGATTTTTACTCAGAACCTAGATCCCTTAATCACCTCGGAAGCCCTGAAACGGTTTGCAAAAAGTTCAGTCTTGTCACGATTCAGTGTGATGATGTGACGATACTTTGATTTAGCTGCAGTTAAATCCATTACTCCACTTTTTTTTGTCACTGTTAAGTTACAACGACTATAGAAAAGGTCGAATTTGAGTTCTAGTTATCAAGATTCATGATTCATGTTCAATTGCAGTTTCCTAAAATGTTAGCTATAGGTGGTGACTGTCATTGAATAGTTTCTGTTAAACAGAATTTATTGTAATTATTCTCTAGGCGTGGACAGGCCATCGTTAAACTGTCATTATTGGTTCTTCTACATTATGTTTATTATTAACTTTGCTATTGGGTTCTGATCATTCTTTAATCATTGATAACTGTAACATGAACATTTTCCACTAACAGTCCTTGTGAATTTGGAAGGTCTGTTCAACGTGAACTTCTAATTCTAGAAATTTTGGCACAAATTTTAGAATGAAATGACTACAATGTGTTTGTAGATTTCATGGTCTAGCCAAAGTCCTTTTCTATCTAGATCCGGGCAAGGTCTTAGGAACCTTGCTATTCTTTTTTCTGTTTCTCTTTGTAGATTTCTGTCTCAAAGTCTTATGGTTCGTCACTCTAACATTGGTAATTGTGGCCAGACATTCCTTTACATTTCAGTGGGGTTAGTTCACCTTTGTCATAGTACAAACTGTTGCTTACTTTTGTACCTTTTGGTAAGCTCTTTGTCCCTAGTCCTTCAGGGATTTTTTTATTTCTATATTCTAAAGAAGTAAGGCAGCCGAGTAATATATCGCCATATTTAATTCCGTGTTATTGCCTGGAGTGAGTTAATGGCCAAACATCTTTTCAATGAATACCAAGAAAACAAACCGGTTTAGCTTAGGTAGATTAGACAGTTCCAAGCTCTTCGGACTTATAAAACCAATGCTTGGCGGCAAAAGGACTTCAGATCAAACTTCATATCTAAAAGATATGAAGTTTCATAGGGTAACTGTTTTTCGATTACTTAATCTTAGAAAACCACAGGACGGTTAGTGAGGTTTTTACGATATTTACAAAGATTCACCAAGAAACTGCATAACGTATTGAAGGACGAATTATAAGGCATGAACGAGAAAATGAATTATTGGTACAACATTAGTGACAGGAAATTTTTATCAAGATTACCAGAGACTATTGTCTCTCCATGATAAGATGGTCTGCCCAAGATGTTTTAGCCAAAGAGAAAGACATTTCTAAGGCAAATCCCTCTCGGATATTTTGGGAGACGAAGTAGATATTTCTGCAACCATCTCTTTTTAAAGTCTATACAAATTTTTATTGACATTTAATTTTTTCCTTAATATATATACCACATCATACAGATTTATAATGACATTAAATTTTTTTCCTTATCTGATTTATTGGTCACATCGCTACATTTGATTTATTAACGATTTCCTTCATGAAATCATCAATTCATTTACCTTAATATAATTTATTTACTCTTCATTGAGGCGCTGAATGGCCTCCTTGGCCCCAGTGCCTGGGCTTTTGCCCGAAATATCGTACATCCACCTATTTCCACAATAAGAGAGAATCTAGTACGATACATACTTCTGTCTCTTCTTCGCAAGAGAATCTCTTCTGAGGAGGATGACGTAGACTTTCTTCCTTTCAAAATTCGCAAGAGATAGGACACTATATTAACTGCATCTTTTTAGCCCGTAGAGACTTCTTTCAGGTCAAGTAGAACCCTGTTTTTCATTGAGTATTGGCTACTTTCATTTTTCCTACATAGCAAGGAAAAAATTTGTCATAAAATTCGACAGTTGATAGGTATGTTTTCCAGTGGATAAGATAATCACTATGCTAAAACAGTTTTAGCACATTTTTGAGAGATAGTGTTAATTATATATGCTAAAGCTAGATAAGACTTAATTATATATGCTAAAAATGGATAACGCAATTCCTAACTTTTTCCGTTATATTTATGTTGCACAAATACTTAAGAAAAGTTAAATCGTGGATATGTATGTCAGTAGGTATAGTAGCTGTTAAATTTCATTGTGTATAAATTATGTATATGTAATTATATATATATATATATATATATATATATATATATATATATATATATATATATATATATATATATATAACTGATATGATTTAATTTCTATGATGTAATTATAATTAAACATAAAGATATGAGGTAAATATTTAGAGATTAATCTTTTCCTTAATTTTGTTAATTTATAAAATGCTTGGTACAACATCAGTGCCCCATGGCATCATTTAGTTTACTGGCATTTCAGAACCGTAGATTTTCTACACAGAACTGATTGCTAACATCTTATTTTACAGATTGCGACTGGATTATCTATTGCCCCACCAGCAGCTGCACCAGGTGAGTGCTTTTTGCAAAAGAGTTATCAGAATGTTTATATTTAATGATGCATTTCTATTCAGATTTTCCAGCTGAGGAAGCCAGGAGAGTGTGTGGCAAGGAATGACCAACACTACCACTGGCATTTTCAAAAACATTGTTTGGTCTCTATTGTGTTATATACAATGATCTCATGAAGGACAGTGTCACTGTAGCCTTAGACTGTATATCTCATTTAAGACTGATTCTGTCTCTGCTTCAAAGAAAGAGTTTTATCTCAGTCAGATGTCTGGAGTAAATTCCTTTTGAAAAAGGGTGCTTCTCGGGGCAGAGCGTTTTCATTCCTTTTGACTTTACAAGTGTTTTTCTGTCCACCATTGTTTCTCTGCTGTGCCATGGTCGTTAATAAAGTCATGCTTGAGGTCTTTGGTTGTTAACATTGCAATATCTTTGTTCCCCCCCCCCCTTTTTTCTGCAACTGTGAGTACTGACCGGTGATCCGCATCCTACTTCGTTGTAATATATGCAGCGCTAAGTGCATGACTTGCAGCATGACAGTCTTTAGCATTGTTTTTATATTGTTTATTCATCTCCTCTCCCTGAATTTTCCCTGAATTTTAAGTATGATGACATTATGCATGAACTGTGAAAAATTGCGTTATTATTGACCCCGTTTTTAGTTTTTTTTTCTTTCTTACCGTAGTCTTCCAATGTCTGTCTGCAGGCTCCTTCAATCTCCCAGATATCTCTAAGATCTTGACCCAACCTACTAGGCCTACTACTAAATCAGAACCTTCCAAGCCTAAACCAGAACCTTCCAAGTCTAAACTGGTGCCAGCAACCACTCCTGCAGGTGGTGGCAGTGGTGGAGGCAGGGCAACGCCAAATCGTCCCTATCAGATCAGTGCAGCTAGCAACAAAATGGCAGACAATATCCCTGCTCGCTCTCATGCTTCTACTCTGCCTTCAGCAGCCACCTTCGCTAGTTGCCCCAAGCCTGTCGCCAAGACTTTTTCTCCCTTGTGTTTTCCCCCTACTGGTGTCTCCAGCTCCCAAAGAACTACTGCAGATTCTCCTATTCAGAGTGCTTGTTCTCCTAAACCTCTTGCAAAAGTCTTTTCACCTCTTTGTCTCTCTCCCAGCCCACTTTCCTGGTCTGTTAATACACCTACTGGCTCACCTATTCCAACTAGCCACATTAACCGCATGGCTGCTGTGAAATCAGGCAATAAGTCTCCTAAGCCTTTTATATGTACTGGAAACTCTGCTTCATCTTCTCCTGTACCAACTGTCATATTTAAGCCCAAACCTTTAGACCTCTCTAAGTTCCATGAAAAAATTGCCTCTTCCCAGTCTACTCCTGCACTTGTAACTACTAATAAAAAGTTTCCAGTAAGTGGAGCTAATGTGTCTGTAAGTAATTCTTCTTGTGCCAAGGCTGCTGTCTCCTTCTCTGCTGATAAATCTAAAGTTTCTGCTCCAGTAGATTCTGTAACTGCCTCTCCTGCTGCCACTGCACCTCTTAAGAAACAGAGACCATTTCCTGCATCGTCCTCCTCCTCCTCTTCAGTGATCACACCTTCCACTAACAATGAAATATCACACAAGGACGAAAGCCAAGATACACTAAAACCAGGAAGCCCTCCATTAATTGTCACCCCAAATGGTACAGAAATGGTGCTGAATGGTTTTGAAGCAAAGGTGAATGAAGCATTGGGTAAGGCAGAAACCAAAACCAGCACTCAGCAGGTCGAACATAAGGGCATTGTAAATAAGAATCTGGAAAAAGGCCCTACCTTTCTACCAGCTACCAATTATTCATCTTTAAATCAGAAAGATTTAAAAGGTACCAGTGCTACCCAGTCAAACAGTAGCTGTAGTGTAAGTTCTACAAGTACCAGAGCATCCAACATAATTCAGAAGGATAGCTGTGTGAAAAGTATCACAACCACCATAAACAACAAACCAGCTCGGCCCACATCTCTCCCCCTTATCTCCTTATCTTCACTGATACACAACGTTTCACAGTTACAGTCTCCATCTCCTCCCTCAGTTCCCCAAACCTCAGTTCCCCCCATTACTCCTCAGTTCCATAACAATAAGTCTGCTTATGATAATCTTTCTAGTGCATGCAACAGCTTATCACAATTTTCTTTAGCAAGCGAGCCTTCCTTCTGCAAGGATGCTTCTAATGGCAATAGTTATCACCCTATTTCATTAGCAGGAGAATCTGATTCTACAAATTTGGTTAACAAAGAGAGGATTGATTTGCCACCCCATAAGGTTGCGGTCATATCCTCTCTGGATACCAGTGCCTCTGTATCTTCTGAAAAACTCTCTAATACTTTGTCATCTTGTACAGCCATAAGCAAGACTAAGACATCTGCAGTTTCTGAATCTCTAAGTACTGAACAGATAAAAGTTATTGACTCACAAGTCAGCCATACTTCTGAATTAACTACAGTGCATCAGAGTTCTGACACCAAAACCAAAATCATGCACAGCGCAGGTGACTCTACATCTAGAACTGTCCATCCAGATAGTTCTGGCAGCATAGGTAGTATGTCAGAAGACAAAGAGGGCACACATAAAGATGTCAAAATGATCAAGAGAATTCCTCAGCTAAAGTCACTGGGTGAATTTAAGGGATATGATTTTGTAGAAAGTCCTCTTCCTATCCCAAAAATTCAAGTTTACGATAACCGAAAACGATCATCCTTGAACGAGGATGAACTTCGAGATTTTTTAAGCGACTGGGAGAAATCCTTTGAGAATTCCTCCCTGATTGATACCATTAACGTCACTGACCTTCATCCCCCTGATTTCTACCGAAGTGTATCAAGAGCAAGTTACAATGAAGAAGTAGAAGGATCTGAGCAACTTTTTGTGAATGACCTAGACACAGAGAGTGATGATGTCAGCTCACAGGAGAAAGATAGTTGTGCTGCTGAGGACATTTATTCAGATAAAGAGATGGACAGCTCTAGATGTAATCAGTCTCAGGCCAATAATGAACACAGCCCTAGTTCACATAAACACTCAGAGAAACCAGTTCCACAGCAAACAGAAAAGGTATTAGAGAAAGTTGACAAGATGGATGCAGAGGCAGTGGAAGTTGGGAAGGTGGAGGAAAAAGTAGAGCAGGGGGTGGAAGTAGTAGTTGATGGGAAGCAGGCATTGACTGAACTCACGAGTACCCGACAGGGTACTGAGATGAGTCTCATGTCCGCTAAGACACCTCCCCCAATGACTTCTTCCTTGCTGTCATGTGGCACCAACAATCGTCCCGATCCCTCCTCATCCGCAGGGGCTGGCGCCATTTATACTGCCGAGGTGAAGGTCGTCCAACGAGCTTCTCTTCCTCCAACACCAGTTGATGGTAAGAATTGGCATCAGTTTATCTGTCTAAACTGGTATTTGTATTACATTAAGTTGGAGTTTTTGTGATTTGGGTTTCATTTTGCCCAAAAAATCTAGTCAGAAGTACCCTGTCAACTAAGTTAAGTGAAGTTTGAAGACATCTGCATAGTATTTACACTTTTGTGTGTGTGCGTGAAACTAGAATCAGGGTGCTTTCACCAACTTGATTGTGTAGCCTGCTCAGCCATCAAAAACATATATATCACTGTGCACTTCTTATCCACCCTGTCATCCTTTGAACGGGACTGTTCCGTCCGCTCACGACGAATTTCTTGTCACAGTGCCCCATCACTCGTTGCTGGACCTGGTCAACACCACCGATCAAATGGACAAGCGTCGCTCGGCCAGCTTCAACCTAGCGGCCAAGGGCTGGGGGACTTACAACAACTTCTACACGCCCGTGACCTTCGCCACGCATTCCTAGGAGGTGTGGGGAGATCCTAATGAAGGACTCTTGTGTAGCCATTCAGCGTTGAAGTCGTGCCTTATCTCTGTATGCCGGAAGGAGAGGTCTTCGTCATCTAACTCTCCTTCTTCTTCGTCTTCGCCTCTGCTTGTTTGAAAAAGGAAATAAAAACACATAAAATGGCGGTCTGAAAGTGATATATATATAAATGTATATCTGTATAAAAAAAGCAAAGATGGCAGAGGGGGAATACTGTGTTTCTCCACCAGCCATCTTTTGACTAAAAATGTTTTGGGTCTTGTGAAAATACACCTGTTCGTTACGCACATAAACATATCTGCTAGCATTTTAACAGTTAAGTTTGATACTAAGACGGACTTTGTGAAGTCCATTGTAAACATGACTTAATGCTTTCATTGAATTCATGAGTTATTTTAATAGACACGCTGAGATACATCCATATGTTCACCCTGATGTTACACTAGACATAATCCAGACTCACCATTACACGCCATTACGGTTTCATTACACTTGTTAGGTAATTATTAGCGTTTTCCTAGATTGAAGTATGAAGAGAAATGTCACACTTGCATTTGTTCATATACCCATCTTGGTCAATCTTTTTCTCTGTAAATTAGCTTTGTTGAAACATCATCCGCTGTAAATTTGCACATTTTAGTTGCTGTGTTTGGTGGTGTTAAGGAGGATATTGCTAAATCGTGCGAGAAAAGAAGAAATTCTTTTATTTTTTTCGTTAGTTCTCATTTGGTTGTTGATTTTGTTATTTGCACGACAGTCGTGTACTTCTATACGACTGCCGTGTACGACTGTCGTGCAAATAGGACATGCCTTTTTTTGCGTTGTTACTTAGATTGGACGAGATTAACCCGATATCTATAAAGGTAACGATTCTTATTTGTATAGCTGATTAGATATTCTTCTGATTTCAGTCATTTACCTCAACACGTCCCGTATCTGTTGCCCTATTTTCGCGAAGAATGTAAAAATATTTATTATATGTAGCTTTAAAAAAGAAAACAACAAGTGAGTCATAATTTTGATGGAGGTGCGCGTGTCTTTTGTTTCGTGATAAAATAAAAAAAAAAATATGCGAAGGAAGTTTGAAATTCCCTCAGGTCAATTTTTGGCTAATCTCACAAAATGAAAAAAAAAAAAACTCGCTCCCCCTTTTGGCTCATTTCTTAAATTGAGTTTTCTGTCGCTCGAAAACTTGCAGTGGAGTAAGGGGGGTTTTTGAAAGGAGGGATTCGCTTCTCGAGAAAAAATATTAAATAATAATAAAAGCCCAGTTGGCCCAGATTAATATATATTATAAAAAAAAACTCTGGAATCCTCGAACCCATGCATTCAAAAAATTGCTTTTTTTAAAAATCGTTTCACGCGGGAGAAAAAAAACACGAAAAAACAAGTGAATTCGCTAAAAAGAAAATAATTCGGCGGTTGTTCATAATGTATAAAGCTGTTCATAGTGTATAAATGTATTGGTTAGTGAATGCAAGGGTTTTTAGATTTTAAAAAACTGTTAGGATACTCAAGGGAATCACTTAGGAATGTTTGATGAAACCCTTCTTGGTATAATAGGCTAGCAGGTCCAGGATCGAATCCGGTAACCCTGCGTGTCCGCGTCAAAAGGGCGCCGCCCACCATCCCGCGCGCCCCCCCTCTGGTACCTGAGGGTTCCTGTCTTCTTAATACCTGCTGCTGTTGCTGTAGAAGTCTCTTGCATTAACATCGGAGATCGACGAATGAAATAAGGATAAACAAGAATATAAGCGCGGAAACAAGATGGATAATCATTCCCCAGGTTTGAAATCGCAGCAGCGCCAGCTTCTTAGGCCTAACCCTCACGTACCAGAGGCTGGAATACTTGAAAAAAAAAACCGCTTGTCCCCACCACGCAGGGTGGCAGGAAGTTTAAAAACAAAAAGTTATCATCTATAGAAGGATTGGTTATCTACGAAATCCTACAACTCCTACTTTACTCCTTCCTTGTTCTTCTTCAGAATAATAATCACTTCTGCGTAGATGCTCAGTCCTGCCTTTGATGTGATCTTTTGAAGGACCCTTCACCCTGTTAGCTCTTCAATGCCTAAAGTATGTGTCTCTTTTTTTGTGGATAAATAAATGATTCCACGCTCCGTGTGTTTTCTTATCCTGGCAAAAAGTGGGAAGTAATAAATGTAGACATTACTACTCTTTTATCAAGGCTGTTTAAGAGAAGGTAGATTGTTTTAGACGCAACTGATAAAGATCCGCTGGCCATGAGGAAAACTGGTCGAGGGTTGAAAATGGTAAGTCAATAAACAACTAGATTCTGATCCAGCCTTTTCTGTCATCTTCAGTTTTTGTCACGTATTTTCCATCACCTCAGTTTTCTCAAGCTCTGAAGCGTTTTTCTTTTTTTAACAGATGACAACTGTTTATCTGATGCTTGTGAGTCTACGAGTCACGTGATTCTTTGATTTGATGTCTTCTGTGACAGCCTCCATAAATTTTGAATGAAACTCTTTCAAAGTACTGGTTTAGTAAGTATGCTGTTTGTCGAAAGACTTACTTTCTTTTAGCGTTGCTTTCTTATATGAAAGAGCCAACCCATGAGTATAGAGAATAAAAGAAAAACGAGTTACGTATGTTCTGTGGATGACTGGAAGATTTGTAGGCGTAAGATGCATTCCTGAAATGTTGGCTCAAAGAAACATATGTTTTGGATCCTGTTTAGTCCGTATTGTAGTACTGTATTGTAGATTAACGACTTGTAGTCCAAGGAGGAAAAATTATAAAAAAAGGAAGGATTAATAGCTTTACAAACATAATTGGTGGCTGGTGGATTAGGCCTACTCATAGTCTGTAGAGAGGACGAGCCAGTGAAGTTATCGCTTTCCCAAATGGAAAATATAATGAGTTTAATAATTTATAAACAAGAGAAACCTTTCTTTTTTATCTATGATATAATGATTTCAAGTGTTGCAGAGGAAAAATGCAAATTGCTCAGAAAGACCAAAAATAAAATTTTGAAAAATTCCAACAGTCTTGCAAGCAACTCAGAGAGAGATTCCTACTGGGAATGGTGTCAGTGACCTATGACGTTGCGTCTCCAGTAAATCTTAGACCAATACATCAATCCTACAGAGTCTTACAAGTATATTCATTCTGGTATTTTTGTTAAGTGCGAAAGTTCCGTCTTTTCTTGGGAAAACTTTCCAAAACATGACGGTTTCGCGAGTGGGAAATTACAGTATATAATTTTCCCTAGACTCATTGAGGGTACGTGTAACCTGCAAAGCCACAGCGATTTCAACATTAAGGAAACTCTCTCTCTCTCTCTCTCTCTCTCTCTCTCTCTCTCTCTCTCTCTCTCTCTCTCTCTCTCTCTCAGCAATCGAGGAATATAATAATGAATTCCCGAATATTTATAATGCATCCTAGGATGGCACATACTATTTCCATCCATAACATTCTTGTTATGTCATTTGCAAGGCCGTTGAGTCTAGAGGCCGTTGAATTGAATTGAATATAGAATTTAGGCCAAAGGCCAAGCACTGGGACCTATGAGGTCATTCAGTGCTGAAACGGAAATTAAACTGTAAAAGGTTTGAAAAAACCTCAGAGCAGTTGCACTATGAATCAATTGCTAGGAGAGGGTGGAAAGAAAGATGGAAGAAATGTAATGCCTGCAGTACACGGCATGAGGTGCAATGACGGCATTAACCACCTACGGGGAATATTGTCTAGTCAATTCCTGTTTCCTGTTCGTCATCTTGATTTAAGAATGCAGTGTCTTGAGGTTTCTTTTCCCGCGATTTTGTCAGTGAGCTATTTACCTGTTTACATAGGCCTAAGAATAGACTAAGTAGTTAGCGGAGTAAAGTTAATGTCTCCTCTCTAAAGCTAGGGAATTTACTTCACAGTCTTTGTGGCAGTTTGATTGATGCCTTCATGATTTGTTTAGCAATTCCTCTTGTTATTGGCATTGCTAGAAAATTAAATAATTGTAGATGAAGGAATACTTTAGTGGTGTATTTTATTTATTATAAGTAACAACGACAACCTAGCTAACTAATATTAGTGCTGAGCTCATCCAAAGGGAATATGCTGATAAATCTAGGAAGACGAAGCTGTCATAATACTAGTTTGTCAGAAGGAGAGAGAGAGAGAAGAAACCCATACACCATAAACACGATGACACGCTGTGCTGCAGCATAGAGACCCTTTTGCCAGATCGGTTCAACATAACAACTTCTCAAAAGGCGCGAAACGAAGCGCTAGTACCATTGGCCGCCTTCCACTAAGTATGCGTGTGTTCCGCAGTGTTTTACCATTCATATGTAAACGAAAATGCCACCCCTCTCGAGAATACTGCGTAGGGAAGCGGATGGAAAAGGAAAAAGAGAAGAAAAATAATAATAATAATCGTAAAAAAATTGGCCTGGTACGTCAAATTCGGCTGCGTCGTAAACCACACCAACGTAAAGCGTTCTTGTTGGCACCCCGCTGGCACTCTTTCGAGAGTTCTGACGCCATGTGGCACTCATCAACAGTGTCATGTAAATGAAGTTCCTCTTCTTGCAAAAAAATAAAAAGAGAGGGACTCTTATAGTTACTTGTATAAACGTCTCTTAATGGCACGCCCCAGGGGGACGCCACGATACTTTTGGGGCAATGTAAACAGAAAACTCTTCAGACTCAGAAATCTAGAAGGATCTTTAGCCACTGATATGAAGGCTGACTGAATGGGTTCATTTGGGGTATTTTGGGGATAAACAAGTCAGGCTCTCTGTCTGTCAGTCTGTCTGTCTATCTACTGTTCATTAATGAGATTTGGCAGTAGTCTCAAGGTCCCGGGTTCATAATCATATCCGAGATTGTTTATTGAAGCTATTTCAGTCCTCAGAAATGCGAATGGGTAACCCCTTGAAGGGAAGGGGTTAGCAGTCCCATATGAAATTCGACAGAAGTATTTATGATTTCCCATCATGAATGATTTAGATTTGAATTAAAGTGGTCTCAGCTTGGCGACTGATTTAGGTCGAAATCGTAATGGTTTCAGGCTCTATGATTTTGAAATGATACTTGTCTGTCTCTGAAGTGGTATTTACCACCTGGTATATTAGTTCATTATACAGTTGTCTACAGCACTAAGACCTACTGTAGTGTACCACAGGTTAGTTAGTATTCCAGTCCAACTGCTTGATAATACAGTGAAGCATATTTACTATTAGTCAGTTGTTTACTTAGTATTAAGATTGTTTTATTCATAGCTGTTTTATGTAATTTCACTTCATTTCTGTCTTCTTTACCCTGCCAATTCCTTCTTTCACATTCCGTTCCGTAGTAGTTTGTCACAGACAGGTTTGTAATGTTTGGGCTCTCATATTTCTTTTCTGTAGGTTAATGTCATACTCCCTTATACATCCTACCACTCTTACAGACTGCCCAAGGACAAGGGACCGTGTTGGCATAAGGCCGGCTTAACTATACCAGCCTGTTGTAGTACAAAGGGAATTCGAACTAGGAACACCATAATGAATTAAAGTGTAGTAGGATTAACTGACATTAAAATTGTGTAGTATATATATATATATATATATATATATATATATATATATATATATATATATATATATATATATATATATATATATATATATATATATATATATATATATATATATATATATATATATATGCATCTGTGTGTTTGTGCATAAATGTATGCATGCATATGTTTAAGCCAGGAACAAGGCCTCCTCCTCCTCCTCCTCCTCCTCCTCCTCCTCCTCCACCACGACCTTTGGCTTCCGACCACAGTGCTCCTCCCCTCCCCCTTCCCCCTCCCTCTTTCCCCGCCACAACCACCACCCCCGCCCCTGCCCCCTGATTCTCGAGACGTTTACAGAATGTTAATTAATCTCCATTAATCCGAAATTAAACCTTAATTAATTTATTCCTTGCCAGTTCTGAGGTAAATAAATCATCCGACTTTTCCCCCTCCCCCCCCCTCCCTGACTCGCTAGGGGGGGGAAGGGGGTTGGTGATGGGAGGGGGAAGAGGAAGATTTGTTTCGCAAATATCGTGCGAAAAAAAAATTTTTTTTTTGCGATCTCTCTCTCCCATTCCCCTCGCCCCCACCCCTCTCTCTCTCCCCTCCCCCTCCCCGGGGTAGAGAGAGGAGGTGGGGGGGGGAGGGGAGGGAGCAACGTATTTCGGGGAAATATAAGGCGTCGCTGAAGAAATAAGTACTTGGTAATCCGTCAGCGAAATCTAATTAGAGAGGTGTTTTACATGCTTAAGGAGACGGATGTAACCGGAAATTCATCTCTCTCGAGTGCGTGTATGTGTATGTATGTGTGTCAGGATACCCCTTACGAATATGACTTGAGGCATGTTTGGTTTGTGTATGTATGTGTCTGTGTGTTTGTTATTGTTATTATTATTATTATTATTATTATTATTATTATTATTATTACAAGCCAAGCTGCAACCCTGTTTAGGAATGCCAGAATGCTACAAGCCTAAGGATTCTTATTATTATTATTATTATTATTATTATTATTATTATTATTATTATTATTATTATTATTATTATTATTAAACTAGCTGGAAACATAGTTGTAAAAGCAGAATTTTACAAGCACAAGGATTATTATTATCATTATTAGTATTATTATTATTATTATTATTATTATTATTATTATTATTATTATTATTATTATTCCAGATATATAACACGATCAGTAAGGAAAAGGCACTAACTTCATATCAGATAATTATCATTATATATGAAAACCTCAAGGTGGTCATTCTCATAACACCTTCATATAATTATTAACAATATCAGATAAAATGAATCTCGTGACTTCACATGTAAGTATTACCAAGTGACTTTGAACTGAAATAGAGCAGTTCACATAAAAAAAATATTGAATTTGTAATAAAACTAAATGCTTATCGGAATGGAATGGAATATACGGTAGAGTTTAGGACAACGGCCCAGCAGTGGGACCTATAAGGTCATTCAGCGCTGGAAAGGAAATTGAGAGGAGGTAGGTTGAAAGGTGTAACAGGAGGAAAACCTCACAGTTGCACCATGAGATAATTGTTAGGAGAGGGTGGATAGCAAGATGGAAAAGATAATATGAATGGAGGTACAGTAAAAGGAATGAAAGGGGTTGCAGCTAGGGGCCGAAGGGACGGGGCAAAGAACCTTTAGTAATGCCTACAGTGCACCCCGTGAGGTGCACTGACGGCACTGCCCCTACGGGGTAAATGCTTATCAGATTAGAAAACACTGTTAACAAGCTTGTTATTGGTAGTAAGTGGTCTAGGGAATTTACGAATGCTAAAGACAACTCAAAGATTCAACTGTGAAAATTAAAGACGTGGGTGAAATATTTATGTTCATAATGTAAAATTAAATTTATTAATAACAGAGAAAATCATACGGAAGTTTTCAATGTAAACGTAATGTTCGGGAATACTGTGAGTGCCAATGGTGGTGTAAATGCGGTTGTTTAAGTAATTGGGCAATTCTAAATCGGGTCAAGTATATATTTGTTTGTTTCATAGATAATTTTATTCAATGGCAGCTTCTTAGGAAGTTGATGGCCTTCAAAATTGTTCAAATAATAATAATAATCCTTGGGCTTGTAGCATTTTGCTTTCCCAAATAGGGTTGCAGCTTGGCTTGTGATAATAATAATAATAATAATAATAATAATAATAATAATAATAATAATAATAATAATCCTTGGTCTGGTAGCATTCTGCTTTCACAAATAGGGTTGTAGCTTGGCTTGCGATAATAATAATAATGCTAATAATAATAATAATCCTTGGTCTGGTAGCATTCTGCTTTCCCAAATAGGGTTGCAGCTTGGCTTGTAATAATAAATAATAATAATAATAATAATAATAATAATGCTTGGCCTGGTAGCATTCTACTTTCCCAAACAGGGTTGCAGCTTGGCTAATAATATAATAATAATAATAACAGCACGAGTCTGCAGTCGTTAAACCACCGAACATTCATAGTGACATGATAACGATTAAAATCATCTTGTAATTTTAGCCTTGAGGTTAAACAACCTCAGTTTAGCTTTATACACGTTAGTGTTCGGTGCTCTCGAGTGTTCAGTTTCCTCTTGTGGATGACGCTGCTTCTTAATCTTGTCATTCAGACGACGCGTTATGTAATTACATCGGTTTCTTAACCGTTCCCATGGCAACGGAGCTAGTAGCTACCAGCAGTGTGAATCAAGATTCTCATGGTTGGTGGGCGTTCTTTTCCAACATGGCGCAAATTCTGTTTAACGTGAAATCGTGGTTTTAAATTCTTTTAGGCTTTTAGAATGTATGGATACAGAATATTCTTGTGTTTCGTTGTTGACAAAAAATCGTTTGTTGTATAGAATTTGAATTATTTTTACCAGGTGTTGCTAGGGGCTGCATCGGACAGGCTTTCAAAATTCTGATGGTAATTACTCATTTGAAAATACTTCATTGAAGATGCTTTGTCATTGTTTCCAAATATATATATATATATATATATATATATATATATATATATATATATATATATATATATATATATATATATATATATACTGTATATATATAATGTATAATTTGTAAATTTTATGAAAATTTAGCACATAACCGTGACATTTTGTATATTCACAAACATTAAGCTACAAGTGTCGTTTAATGTCCAATTCGATATTCCTCGGAAATAATATCTAAAGGGAAGTATATTTATAAAATTCACCATCGGTTATATGTATGTATATATTTATATATGCATTATATATATATGCATAGTATAATATATATATTTTATAAATATAAATCATATATATATATATGTATGTATATTATAAATTTATATGTATATATATACATACATACATACATACATATACAGTATATATACACACATATATATAAACACAAGTTGTGTGCGCAGCTGTGCTTGCTCGTGCACGCGCAAACATCAGTGTCTGTAACCAAGTATATACATCATCTGTCGCAGCCCCTGATAAAACTGCATAACCTTCCGAATCCCGGAAGGCGCGATCAACTTAAAACTCGCAAACTAAAAAATAAAAGAATCTTTTTCACAAACGTCTGGGGCGCGCATCGCGAGGAAAATATTACGATCTGTGAATTACTGCGCTAATGGACTTTTGATATTTAACGAAGGAGATGAGCTTAATGAGGAGGAAGGTAAGTCGGAGAGAAGAAGGAGAAGAAGAGAGAGAGAAGAGAGAGAGATAGAAGTACGCTAGAAAGAAGAGGAAGAAGAAAGAAGGAGAGAGGGAAAAAAAGTGAGCTAAGTAAATTAGAAAGAAAAATAAAAAGAAAGAGAAAGCGAAGTAAGTCAGAAAGAAGAAAAAGAAGAGAGAGAGAAAGAGAGCGAATTACGTCAGAAGGAAGAGGAAGAAGAAAAGAGAGAGAGAGAGAGAGCGCGAAGTAAGTCAGAAAGAAAGAGACTAAGAGAGAGAAAGAGAGGTCATCCATTCATCCGAGAAGGGCAAAGAATAAATTAATTACCTCCTTAATTTTACACTAATGGAGATTAATTAACATTCTCAGAACGTCTGCAGATGCTGTTGATGGAGCAGACGCCAGAGAGAGAGAGAGAGAGAGACTGGAGTGAGGAGGATAAAGGTGTTAGAGACATGGATGATGGGGTATAGGTTTGTGTAATATATATGTTATATATATATATATATATATATATATATATATATATAATATATATATATATATATATATATATATATATATATTTATATATATAAATTTATATATGTATATATGTATGTGTTATGAACCACTTTTGGTTCAGCAGGTTCTTAAATACAGACAAAGTTACGGGACTGGAATGACTGGCAGAAATTGAGGCAGACAAAGGAGGAAGGAGCTGAACAGAAAAAAAAAATTACCTTAAACTAATTTATTATAACAAAGTTATATACATTATATACAAATGAGTTCAGGTTCAGTGAAGTTACACTTGAATGAACAATTCATTCAACATTATTAAAGAGCAAATTAAACAAAATCGAGTCAGTACAACGTACAACATACAACACAAGTAATTAAACTTCAAATACTAGTAAATCAATAACACTTGAGCAGGAAAATACAATCCAATTAATTAAACTTCAAATAAATCAAACATTTAAGCAGCATAAATAAACACAGGCAGCAAAACAAAACAAAAGCAACAATACAAGCAGCATAATACTGATAAATAAACGGCATAATAAATACATAAGCAGCGGTCTTCAATAACTACATTACAGCCATTAAAACATGTAAACAAAAGTGACATCAATAATAATATTCAAAACTCGTCCAAAAGATGTAATTACTAACAAACAATTACACGTAATAAAGAGAACTTTGTCTCAAAAATATACCTTGCCCCAAATCGGGCTAAACACAGAAAGACAACCCCAGAAGAGTTGTCGAGACAGTCACAACTGTCTACAAGGACGAAATCAAACAGACGAACTCGTCGTGCCACCAAGACAGCCTCTGGCTGCGAACAGGAACCAATCCACACACTGGATGACCACGGCCGAGTCGTCGAGGCAGTCACATGCTGCCGAACGGGAACCAATCCCCACATTGAATGACCACGGTCAGTCATCGAAATACCCTCAGCTGCTCTCAGGGATGAAGTCACGCAGAACAAGGAGATCCTTCACCTCCTGTCGAAGCCAACAGGTAAGCAATACCTGATGCCCATCCAGACCGACTGCCTGCTGCTCTGCTGCCGAGATACTAACTCGTTGCTGCTACGAACCTGACTGCCACTGTCAGAGACAACGCGACAGACGTCAACTTTCCTTCAAAGAAAAATAAAAAAAAAAAAAGTAAGGAGGCAACAACCCACCAAGGAACAATCGGCAAACGATTGTCCCAACAGAAGTACTAAACCTCACACCTCCTTACCTAACAGAAAAAAATAAAATTTTTTTTTTTTACACTTCACACACACTCTCTCTCTCTCGCTCTCTCTCCTCCAGTGCCGTCACAACCCTGCCAGATAAAACAGAACCGATCCTGTCACGGTCGCCAAATGTTATGAACCACTTTTGGTTCAGCAGGTTCTTAAATACAGACAAAGTTACGGGACTGGAATGACTGGCAGAAATTGAGGCAGACAAAGGAGGAAGGAGCTGAACGAAACAAAAAAATTACCTTAAACTAATTTATTATAACAAAGTTATATACATTATATACAAATGAGTTCAGGTTCAGTGAAGTTACACTTGAATGAACAATTCATTCAACATTATTAAAGAGCAAATTAAACAAAATCGAGTCAGTACAACGTACAACATACAACACAAGTAATTAAACTTCAAATACTAGTAAATCAATAACACTTGAGCAGGAAAATACAATCCAATTAATTAAACTTCAAATAAATCAAACATTTAAGCAGCATAAATAAACACAGGCAGCAAAACAAAACAAAAGCAACAATACAAGCAGCATAATACTGATAAATAAACGGCATAATAAATACATAAGCAGCGGTCTTCAATAACTACATTACAGCCATTAAAACATGTAAACAAAAGTGACATCAATAATAATATTCAAAACTCGTCCAAAAAAGATGTAATTACTAACAGACAATTAACGTAATAAAGAGAACTTTGTCTCAAAAATATACCTTGCCCCAAATCGGGCTAAACACAGAAAGACAACCCCAGAAGAGTTGTCGAGACAGTCACAACTGTCTACAAGGACGAAATCAAACAGACGAACTCGTCGTGCCACCAAGACAGCCTCTGGCTGCCGAACAGGAACCAATCCACACACTGGATGACCACGGCCGAGTCGTCGAGGCAGTCACATGCTGCCGAACGGGAACCAATCCCCATTGAATGACCACGGTCAGTCATCGAAATACCCTCAGCTGCTCTCAGGGATGAAGTCACGCAGACAAGGAGATCCTTCACCTCCTGTCGAAGCCAACAGGTAAGCAATACCTGATGCCCATCCAGACCGACTGCCTGCTGCTCTGCTGCCGAGATACTGACTCGTTGCTGCTACAAACCTGACTGCCACTGTCAGAGACAACGCGACAGACGTCAACTTTCCTTCAAAGAAAAATAAAAAAAAAGTAAGGAGGCAACAACCCACCAAAGGGAACAATCGGCAAACGATTGTCCCAACAAATACTAAACCTCACACCTCCTTACCTAACAGAAAAAAAAATAAAATTTTTTTTTTTACACTTCACACACACTCTCTCTCTCGCTCTCTCTCCTCCAGTGCCGTCACAACCCTGCCAGATAAAACAGAACCGATCCTGTCACGGTCGCCAAATGTTATGAACCACTTTTGGTTCAGCAGGTTCTTAAATACAGACAAAGTTACGGGACTGGAATGACTGGCAGAAATTGAGGCAGACAAAGGAGGAAGGAGCTGAACGAAACAAAAAAAATTACCTTAAACTAATTTATTATAACAAAGTTATATACATTATATACAAATGAGTTCAGGTTCAGTGAAGTTACACTTGAATGAACAATTCATTCAACATTATTAAAGAGCAAATTAAACAAAATCGAGTCAGTACAACGTACAACATACAACACAAGTAATTAAACTTCAAATACTAGTAAATCAATAACACTTGAGCAGGAAAATACAATCCAATTAATTAAACTTCAAATAAATCAAACATTTAAGCAGCATAAATAAACACAGGCAGCAAAACAAAACAAAAGCAACAATACAAGCAGCATAATACTGATAAATAAACGGCATAATAAATACATAAGCAGCGGTCTTCAATAACTACATTACAGCCATTAAAACATGTAAACAAAAGTGACATCAATAATAATATTCAAAACTCGTCCAAAAAAGATGTAATTACTAACAAACAATTACACGTAATAAAGAGAACTTTGTCTCAAAAATATACCTTGCCCCAAATCGGGCTAAACACAGAAAGACAACCCCAGAAGAGTTGTCGAGACAGTCACAACTGTCTACAAGGACGAAATCAAACAGACGAACTCGTCGTGCCACCAAGACAGCCTCTGGCTGCCGAACAGGAACCAATCCACACACTGGATGACCACGGCCGAGTCGTCGAGGCAGTCACATGCTGCCGAACGGGAACCAATCCCCACATTGAATGACCACGGTCAGTCATCGAAATACCCTCAGCTGCTCTCAGGGATGAAGTCACGCAGACAAGGAGATCCTTCACCTCCTGTCGAAGCCAACAGGTAAGCAATACCTGATGCCCATCCAGACCGACTGCCTGCTGCTCTGCTGCCGAGATACTAACTCGTTGCTGCTACGAACCTGACTGCCACTGTCAGAGACAACGCGACAGACGTCAACTTTCCTTCAAAGAAAAAATAAAAAAAAAGTAAGGAGGCAACAACCCACCAAGGGAACAATCGGCAAACGATTGTCCCAACAGAAGTACTAAACCTCACACCTCCTTACCTAACAGAAAAAAAAAAATAAAATTTTTTTTTTTACACTTCACACACTCTCTCTCTCTCTCGCTCTCTCTCCTCCAGTGCCGTCACAACCCTGCCAGATAAAACAGAACCGATCCTGTCACGGTCGCCAAATGTTATGAACCACTTTTGGTTCAGCAGGTTCTTAAATACAGACAAAGTTACAGGACTGGAATGACTGGCAGAAATTGAGGCAGACAAAGGAGGAAGGAGCTGAACGAAACAAAAAAATTACCTTAAACTAATTTATTATAACAAAGTTATATACATTATATACAAATGAGTTCAGGTTCAGTGAAGTTACACTTGAATGAACAATTCATTCAACATTATTAAAGAGCAAATTAAACAAAATCGAGTCAGTACAACGTACAACATACAACACAAGTAATTAAACTTCAAATACTAGTAAATCAATAACACTTGAGCAGGAAAATACAATCCAATTAATTAAACTTCAAATAAATCAAACATTTAAGCAGCATAAATAAACACAGGCAGCAAAACAAAACAAAAGCAACAATACAAGCAGCATAATACTGATAAATAAACGGCATAATAAATACATAAGCAGCGGTCTTCAATAACTACATTACAGCCATTAAAACATGTAAACAAAAGTGACATCAATAATAATATTCAAAACTCGTCCAAAAAGATGTAATTACTAACAGACAATTACACGTAATAAAGAGAACTTTGTCTCAAAAATATACCTTGCCCCAAATCGGGCTAAACACAGAAAGACAACCCCAGAAGAGTTGTCGAGACAGTCACAACTGTCTACAAGGACGAAATCAAACAGACGAACTCGTCGTGCCACCAAGACAGCCTCTGGCTGCCGAACAGGAACCAATCCACACACTGGATGACCACGGCCGAGTCGTCGAGGCAGTCACATGCTGCCGAACGGAACCAATCCCCACATTGAATGACCACGGTCAGTCATCGAAATACCCTCAGCTGCTCTCAGGGATGAAGTCACGCGCCAGACAAGGAGATCCTTCACCTCCTGTCGAAGCCAACAGGTAAGCAATACCTGATGCCCATCCAGACCGACTGCCTGCTGCTCTGCTGCCGAGATACTGACTCGTTGCTGCTACAAACCTGACTGCCACTGTCAGAGACAACGCGACAGACGTCAACTTTCCTTCAAAGAAAAAAAAAAAAAAAAGTAAGGAGGCAACAACCCACCAAGGGAACAATCGGCAAACGATTGTCCCAACAGAAGTACTAAACCTCACACCTCCTTACCTAACAGAAAAAAAAAAATAAAATTTTTTTTTACACTTCACACACTCTCTCTCTCTCTCGCTCTCTCTCCTCCAGTGCCGTCACAACCCTGCCAGATAAAACAGAACCGATCCTGTCACGGTCGCCAAATGTTATGAACCACTTTTGGTTCAGCAGGTTCTTAAATACAGACAAAGTTACGGGACTGGAATGACTGGCAGAAATTGAGGCAGACAAAGGAGGAAGGAGCTGAACGAAACAAAAAAAATTACCTTAAACTAATTTATTATAACAAAGTTATATACATTATATACAAATGAGTTCAGGTTCAGTGAAGTTACACTTGAATGAACAATTCATTCAACATTATTAAAGAGCAAATTAAACAAAATCGAGTCAGTACAACGTACAACATACAACACAAGTAATTAAACTTCAAATACTAGTAAATCAATAACACTTGAGCAGGAAAATACAATCCAATTAATTAAACTTCAAATAAATCAAACATTTAAGCAGCATAAATAAACACAGGCAGCAAAACAAAACAAAAGCAACAATACAAGCAGCATAATACTGATAAATAAACGGCATAATAAATTACATAAGCAGCGGTCTTCAATAACTACATTACAGCCATTAAAACATGTAAACAAAAGTGACATCAATAATAATATTCAAAACTCGTCCAAAAAGATGTAATTACTAACAAACAATTACACGTAATAAAGAGAACTTTGTCTCAAAAATATACCTTGCCCCAAATCGGGCTAAACACAGAAAGACAACCCCAGAAGAGTTGTCGAGACAGTCACAACTGTCTACAAGGACGAAATCAAACAGACGAAGACTCGTCGTGCCACCAAGACAGCCTCTGGCTGCCGAACAGGAACCAATCCACACACTGGATGACCACGGCCGAGTCGTCGAGGCAGTCACATGCTGCCGAACGGGAACCAATCCCCACATTGAATGACCACGGTCAGTCATCGAAATACCCTCAGCTGCCCTCAGGGATGAAGTCACACAGACAAGGAGATCCTTCACCTCCTGTCGAAGCCAACAGGTAAGCAATACCTGATGCCCATCAGACCGACTGCCTGCTGCTCTGCTGCCGAGATACTGACTCGTTGCTGCTACGAACCTGACTGCCACTGTCAGAGACAACGCGACAGACGTCAACTTTCCTTCAAAGAAAAATAAAAAAAAAAAGTAAGGAGGCAACAACCCACCAAGGGAACAATCGGCAAACGATTGTCCCAACAGAAATACTAAACCTCACATATGTCATATACATATATATATATATATATATATATATATATATATATATATATATATATATATATATATATATATATAATTTAAATATAAAATATATATATATATATATATATATATATATATATATATACAAAATATATATATATATATATATATATATATATATATATATATATATATATATATATATATATATATATATAAATATAATTAGAGAGAGAGAGAGATTTCAACAAGGAATGGGATGTGTCAATCAATCATTTATTATGGTAAAATGAAAAACTTGCTGTTGGCAGAATTAAAAACTTCCAGCTGGCATATAAAAGAAAATAAAAAAGAAAAGCCACCCGATAGAATTGATGAACATGCAATATGGAGGGCGCTGAGAATGTATATGGTGTAAGTAAGTTTTCGCAAAGCAATCAGACATCATTATGACAAATTCAGCATACTCACGCCAACTTTCTCCCTTGGGAATTTGAACCGTCTACCACTGATTAGATCAGAGCTTAGCACCCTATTCAACAGAAATCACAAGGAGGCAGCCGTAGTTAGCATGTATTATCAGGCTGTCGAACCTATTTGTAATGTGGGAATGAAGCTTGTGGTGAATGCACTGATTGGAGAGTGACTGGTTTGGCGTGGAAGTGAGTCAAAGGAAAGGGCGTGTTTAAAATAAGAGGAATAAGGGAATATATAGGTTATACAACGATGGAATAAAAACAATGTAATTTTTTATACTGTAAATTGCCGTACATAAGCTAATGAATGCGCGAATGACAGTGATGAAATAAACAATTGAAGGATGACAGAAAAGAGACTAATACAAATAAGACGGTGAAAAAACTAATTGAATGGAAGGGAAGTAAAGGTACTGAAAGCCTCGCAAATGATGAAAAAAAAAAAACGCGTAAAATGATCCAGAATATGAAAGGAAAAATTACCTTTGGGAGACAACAATGAACTGAAAGAAGTGACATTCTCTCAAATTAGTCTCTTTAGCTTGATCGCGACATCTCAACCTTTATTTTTCTATTTCTACTTCCATTTTGGTTTTCTCTGTTTTATTTCATCAACTTTAACTTGTTTTAGCCTTCCTCTCCAAATTATAAATATTTCCAGCCATCCATTTTTTTTAAATTCTTTCAATGTCTGTTCTCGGTTGCAATTGTATTTTATTTTCTTAAATAATATTAGGTACACGGTTAAAATCGATTCTATCTGGCGTTTCTCCAATATCTCATCGTCAGTGCACCTCATGTGGTGCACTGTAGGCAATATTTTAAGGTTCTTTGCATCGTGCTTCGGCCCCTAGCTGCGGCCCCTTTCATTCCTTTTACTGTACCTCCTTTCATATTCTCTTTCTTCCATCTTACTTTCCTCAATTCAATCTATATTCAATTCTAATATTTCATATATATTTTTCAGCTATGAATGACGATATATCTTCAGTTTGAATAATATTGAAAGTTCTTCAGAATATTGCTCGCGATTACTACTTTTTCTTTGCTCAGTGTTTTTATTTTCTAAAATACTTTCTAAGAAAATTTCCACAGGCATTTTTATTATTAAGTTTATTAGGTTTACTTGTGGATCGTGAGCTGATCTTGGCATAAGGCCAACTTGATGAAGCAACTTTTTCATACCTTGGTGGTGTTTACTCTTCAGGCTTTGCATAGCAGGATGTTTTTTTGGGGGGAGTCTTATTTATTTATTATTTATTTTTTTATCAAATTCGAATTTTTCTTCCTTTTTGCATCCGGATACTCAAATTCAGAAAGGTTCATGACCTCTTGACGCACCACACATACCCCACTTTTACCTGATTTTTCTCTCTCTCTCTCTCTCTCTCTCTCTCTCTCTCTCTCTCTCTCTCTCTCTCTATATATATATATATATATATATATATATATATATATATATATATATATATATATATATATATATATATATATATATATATATGTATATATATATATTTATATATATATATTTATATATATATATATATATATATATATATATATATATATATATATATATATATATATATATATATATATATATATATATATATATAAATGTGTATGTGCGCGTGAAATAAACTCAATGTAATACTCTTATGCCCCTCGAACAGCGTAAATTACCGGAACCGAATCATAAAGAGAAAATAAAACATATCTCTCTCACGAAGATGCGTCAAAAGACTTTTATATATCTCTCTCAACGTTTCATAAAAGAACCGGCGACAAAAAAAAAAAATGCGCCGAAGTTTCCTCGGCGCAATCGAGTTTTCTGTACATCATAAAATCAAGGCCACCGAAAACAGATCTATCTTTCATTGTTCTCGGTATAATGCTGTGTGAGTCGCGGCCATTTGAAACTGTAACCTCGGCCCGGTGGTGGCCTGTCCTATATCGTTGCTAGAAGCACGATTATGGGTAACATTAACCTTAAATCCTATATCGTTGCTAGAAGCACGATTATGGGTAACATTAACCTTAAATGAAATAAAAACTACTGAGGTTAGAGGGCTGCAATTTAACATGCCAATTTGCAGCCCTCTAGACTCAGTAGTTTTTGAGACCTGAGGGCGGACAGAAAAAGTGCGGACGGACAGACAAAGTCGACACAGTAGTTTTCTTTTACAGAAAACTAAAAAGGAGAGGAGATATGGGAAGAGAAGAGGAGGAAGAAGAAAAATGAAAAAATAAGAAACAGAAGAAGAAGAAGAGAAAGAAGAGACGGATTAAAAAAAACGGGGCCAAAAAAAGAAGAGATATGAGAAGAGAAGGAAAATAAAGAGAAGAAGAAGAGACTGATTAAAAGACGGCGGCCAACCATTACCCTGCCCAAGAGATATGGGAAGAAGAAGAAGACGAAGAGGAAGACGACAAAGAAGAAGAAGAAGAAGAAGAGGAAGAAGAAAGGATTAAAAGACGGGGGCCAGCCATTACCCCGACCCAAATGGTCAGGTTAACTGCCATAAGTAGGACTTTGGGCGCCTGATAAATACCCCATTACAGAATGTCGTCCCCCCCAAAAAAAAAAATCCGCAAAGAAGAGTTTTATGATTGTTGATACATCTTCATTGCTTTTTTCCGGCCGTCCCAGATGTCCTTCCCCCTTCCCCCTTCCACTTCCCCTGCTCCTAATACCCCCTTCCATTTCCCCTACCCCTAATACCCCCTTCCATTTCCCCTACCCTTATCCACACCCGCTTCCTTACCCAATACTGGTGATTGATTTTTATTGATTTTTTTTATTTTATCTCCCTCCCCATCGACATCCCCCTCTCCCCTCTCCCATTCACTTCCCCTACTCCTAATACTCCCTTCCATTTCCCTTACCCATATTCACATCCCCTCCCATACCCAGTACCAATGATTTATTTAAAAAAAAATTTTATCTATTCCCCTACCAATCGCATCCCCCCTGCCCTTACCACCAGTACCCTTATCCACTTCCCCTTACCATCGTCTATCCTCCCCCCTACCCATATTCACACCCCATATACCGAGACTTTCTCCCTCATTCCCCTACCCAGTTGATTGATTTTTTCATCTATCCTCCATACCCCATCGGCACCCCCATCCCCCTAGTCCCAGTACACTCATCCACCCCCTCCCCTACTCCCAGTACCCTCATCTATTCAATACCCCATCTACCCCTATCCACCCAGGTCCACTTCCCCAATACCCTCATCTCCCAATACCCTCATCTATTCCCCCTACCCCTATCCACCCAGGTACTTCCCCCCTACTCCCAATACCCTCATCTATTCCCCCTACCCCTATCCACCCAGGTACTTACCCCCTCCCAATCCAAACCTATTCCCCTTCCCCTATCCACCCAGGTACTTCCCCCTCCCCAAGCCAACCCCGGTGAAGGGTTTTTTATTTATTTGATTTTTTGGGGGGAGGGAGTTGTTTACGCTCCCCTTCACCCCCTCCCCTCCCTTGAATGACCTCTAAACCCGCCCTCTCCCTCCCCCCCGTGACTGATTTTTTTTTTTTCCTGTTTACGTTGTTGCGTTTCCATGTGTCAGTTTTCAGACTATTTAATTTTTATTTTTTTTTATTGTTTCTCTCCTTTAGCTTTATAAATTATGAATTAATCCATTTTATTGGTCACCTTTATCCTTAACCTTAACTTCACTCTACTGCTAAAACACTAATATTGATAGTTCACATTTTTATGAATTTACATTGATCGCTAAATGGAATAAGCTTAAAGTTGTATGTTCATTTCACTGCACTAATCTCTAAATTATATACTGCTTCCTGTTAGCCTCGTCAATTTTCTTCCTTTTCAAAGTTGTTTTTATCCAGTTTTTCATTTTTTATCTCTTTCGAAGAAGACCTTGCGTCACACGACATTGGAGGTGATGATGATGATAATAATATCTACCTTTATTCAGTTACACCTGATTGTATTTGAATGTCATTTGATATTCGGTAAACAATAATTGGCCAAATTATCTACCAATTTCTTTCTTTTTAGTTTTCTGTAAAAGAAATCCATAGTGCCGGCTTTGCCTGTCCGTCCGCACTTTTTCTGTCCACACTCAGATCTTAAAAACTACTGAGGCTAGACGGCTGCAAATTGGTATGTTGATCATCCACCCTCCAGTCATCAAACATACCAAATTGCAGCCCTCAGCAGTTTTTACTTTATTTAAGGTTAAAGTTAGCCAAAATCGTGCTTCTGGCAACGATATAGGACAGGCCACCATTGGGCCGTAGTTAAAGTTTAATGGGCCGCGGATCATACAGCATTATACCGAGACCACCGAAAGATAGATCTATTTTCGGTGGCCTTGCTTATATGCTGTGCCGAAAACTCTATTGCGCCAAAGAAATTTCTGGGTATTTTTTTACTTGGTTTTTATTGTTCTTTATTGCTCTACGTTTTTTCTTCTTTGTTTTTCTTGGGCTGAATTATTAGTTCCTTTGCTTATTATCATTAATCCAAATTGTCATTCCACGGGCTTTTATTTCTTTTTTCTTATTCTTTACATTCTTGATTAAATCTGGCACATGATTTTGAAGGTGCAACTACCTTTGAATTTTGTGTAAGTAAATTTCATTCATATAAGCTGTTTTCCGTTTTCATTTTCATTTTTACACCTGGTGTTTCTATGCAATTTTCGTCAAGTGTTTTTAGTTTCTCTCTCTCTCTCTCTCTCTCTCTCTCTCTCTCTCTCTCTCTCTCTCTCTCTCTCTCTCTCTCTCGTTTTGATTTGATTGTCATCTTCGTTCCTGTCTTCATTCTTTAATAGATATGAAAAGTAAATCAATCTCTCTCCCACAGGCGCAGAGAGAAAAGTTAAGTATACCTTAGTTTTACCAGACCACTGAGCTGATTAACAGCTCTCCTAGGGCCGGCCCGAAGGATTAGACTTATTTTACGTGGCTAAGAACCAATTGGTTACTTAGCAACGGGACCTACAGCTTATTGTGGAATATGAACCACATTATAGCGAGAAATGAATTTCTATCACCAGAAATAAATTCCTCTAACTCTTCATCAGCCGGCCGGGGAATTGAACTCCGGCCCATCGAGTGACAGTCTGAAGCTCTACCGACGCAGCCAACGAAGGGCTGGGGCGCAGAGAGAGAGAGAGAGAGAGAGAGAGAGAGAGAAAAGAAATAATTCAACATAATAGGCCTTTCACGCAAACACAACCCTCTCTCTCTCTCTCTCTCTCTCTCTCTCTCTCTCTCTCTCTCTCTCTCTCTCTCTCTCTCTCTCTCTCTCTCTCCTCTAATCCTCCCAACACTTTTGACACCAGACACGAAATCTGAATCGGCGTTCAGTGGTTCATATTACTTTCCAACACGAATATTAAGAACATCGTGTTGACAGGCCACTTTTGTGCGTAAAAGCTTAAATATGTTGGGGGGATCCCGCCCCCCCAAAAAAAATAATAATAAAAAATTACGCTATAATAACCGAGCTGTTTCAGACAGTTCATAATTGGGAACCGCTTGCTAATGCTCATTTCATATGGCGGCGAAATGTCCAGAATTAAATATTTGTATTTATTTGCCACAAATATTAATGCTCGTGATGGTAATTCTTTTTTTTTTTTTTTGCCCACAGGTCGACATTTGCATCGAAGTAAGGCCAGGCAGGCTGGGGGGGGGATGTGTATGTGCTGTCTGTCTGTCACGGCTTTGCAAAGAAATGCGTTTTTTTTTATTACCGTAACGCGTGGGAAAAATTCGGTTGCAACATGTATGACGTAACACGAAAAATGGTTCATCTTTTTTGAGATTGTATTAGAGTTAGGATTTATTTATTCAACTGAGGCTTTGCTTTTTATGTGGTGTGGTTCTTGTAAGTGTGTGTGTGCATGTGTATATAAAATATATTTTATATATATATATATATATATATATATATATATATATATATATATATATATATATATATACATATATATATATATATCATATGTATATGCATGCATATTTGTCAATGTATATATACATACATATATATATATATATATATATATATATATATATATATATATATATATATTTATATATATATATAATATACACATGTACATGTATATATATCCACACACACATATAAGACCCACACCCCATAGAAACAAAGCTCAGCTGAATAAATAAATCTAACTCTAATACAATCTCAAAAGGATGAACCATTTTTCGTGTTACGTTTCACAAATCGCGACCGAATTTTTCCAACGCGTTGCAAAAAAAAAAAAAAAAAAAAACACGTCTCTTTGCAAAGCCGTGACAGTCAGACAGCACATACACCCCCACCCCCACCCCTGCCTGGCCTTACTTCGATGCAAATGTCGACCTGTGAGCTAAAAAAAAAAAGAATTATTATCACAAGCATTAATATTTGGGGCAAATAAATACGAAAATATTTAATTCCGGACATTTCGCCGCCATATGCAATGAGCATTAGCAAGCGGTTCCCAATTATGAACTGTCTGAAACAGGGCAGTTATTATAGCGTAATTTTTTACTAATATTTTTTGGGGCGGGATCCCCCCACATATTTAAGCTTTCACGCACAAAAATGGCCTGTCAACACGATGTTCTTAATATTCGTGTTGGAAAGTAATATGAACCACTGAACGCCGATTCAGATTTCGTGTCTGGTGTCAAAAAGTGTCGAGGGGCGGGGGTGGTGGAGAGAGAGAGAGAGAAGAGAGAGAGAGAGAGAGAGAGAGAGAGAGAGAGAGATGTGGCCGGGGTGGGGGAGGGATGTGTTTTTCGTAAAAGGCTGATTATGTCGAATTCTCTCTCTCTCTCTCTCTCTCTCTCTCTCTCTCTCTCTCTCTCTCTCTCTCTCTCTCTCTCCTTTTTATCTGTGTGAGGGAAACTGATATAGTTTTTATTTCTATTAAAGAAAAAATAGAAGAAATTGAAGGAGAATTTCTCATTAGAAAATGATGTAAAAAAATTAAAGAGAGAGAGAGAGAGAGAGAAGCTAAATAACATATATAAACGATAAATCAATCAATCTTTATCCTCCCAGAAAGTCTTTTAATTTTCCGTACCGTACTTAAGACTGGTTTCCTCCATATCTTTTCTCAGACGAAATCAGTTTCCCTGCCTTTTATTCTTCAAATACTTTTATTTCCTACATTCTACGCTGTTTCCTTTTTAGTTTTCTGTAAAGGAAAACTATTGTGCCGGCTCTGTCTGTCTGTCCGCACTTTTTCTGTCCGCACCTTTCTGTCCGCCCTCAGATCTTAAAAACTACTGAGACTAGAGGGCTGCAAATTAGTAAGTTTGTCACCCACCCTCCAATCGTCAAGCATACCAAATTGCAGCCCTCTAGCCTCAGTAGTTTTTATTTTATTTAAGGTTAAAGTTAGCCATGATTGTGCGTCTGGCAACGATATAGGATAGGCCACCATCGGGCTGTGGTTAAAGTTTCATGAGCCACGGCTCATACAGCATTATACCGAGACCACCGAAAGATATATCTATTTTCGGTGTCCTTGATTATAGGCTGTACAGAAAACTCGATTGCGGCGAAGATACTTAGGCGCAATTTTTACTTATCTGCATGTTGCAATTGCACTTAAGCAACATTCTGTTCGCCTTTACCTAAAAAAGTCACGTTCCGTTATTTTTCCACCCTTGTCTTCGTTTCTTTGTTCCCAGATTCCTAATCATGGAACATGGAACATATCTTGGGAACCATTCATTCGTAATGAACTGATGTCTGTATGAACATAAAACGTGAATAATGAAGGACTGATGTAGAGAAAGTGTAAAAAAATATATATATATATATATATATATATATATATATATATATATATATATATATATATATATATATATCAAATTGAATGTAAGGTGGCATAGTTTAGAGAGAGAGAGAGAGAGAGAGATGCAAATGCGGCAGATGAAATTCAGAAATCAACTTGCATAGAAATTAAAACCAGGAAGTCCGAATGCCTCATGAAATAAATAAACAAATCTTAGGATCTTCCTCAGTTTATCCAAAGCAGTATACCGAACCAGTTTACAAACTATACAGTACCGACTGACCAAATGCCTTCATTATTCCAGTTGTGGCGCCAGTTTTAGTAACCACAAACCAATCAATCATCTGTCCAGGTGGCAAATTCCTGAGATGTATGCTGGTATTGTACCAGCCCCAGTTTTTTTTTTTTGCCATGCCCCTAGGTTAGGTTAGGTCAGGTTGGGTTACGGGTTAGGTCAGGTAGGTTAGGTTAGGTTAGTTAGGGTCTAGTTAAAACTTCCGTGGTAATTTGGGTGTGGGAAACATAATGAGATTATTTTCAAGAAAATGCTATGGTTAGTTTTTAAGATATGGCGTCCCCTTTTTTTCAGGCAAAGGTCCCGGTACTCGGTTACATCTCGGGAAAATGCGTCCAGGTGAGCCCAGAGCGCAGGTGTGGAAAAGGGGGTTTTGAGGCGCGACCCACCTAACCGGAAGTTGGGCAAAACAAGCGTTCCACCGGGTTCCCCGCAGTTCCCCCTTTTCGCTCTGATCGAAGAAACCAATCGGGTAAACTCGTTCCAGCTAATGACCTTGACATTAAGAGAGTCGGTTTGGTCGCGGTCACAAATTGTCTCGCGAATTCTTCTTGCGCTTTCGGAAAGAGAAAGTAGGATAGGAAAGTAGGAATAATTATCGGGGAAAATGGAAGTGAAAGTAGATGTGGTGGCGTTAACTAAAGTCAATGTTTCGACCTTGAGCACTGTATGGTACATCCAGGAAATGGAACGATGGAAGAATATTGCGAATATTTGGTAAATGCCCCTTAGGGGGGTAGTGCCGCCAGTGCACCTCTTGCGGTGCAATGTAGGCATTACTTAGAGGTCTTTGCAGCGTCCCTTCGGCCCCTAGCTGCAACCCCTTTCGTTTTCTTTTGCTGTACGTCCATTCATATTCTCTTTCTTCCATCTGACTTTCCACCCTCTCTAACAATTGTTTCATAGTGTAACTGCTTTGAGGTTTTCCTCCTGTTACACCTTTCAGTCCTTTTTACTGTCAATTTCCCTTTCAGCGCTGAATGACCTCATAGGTCCCAAGCACTGAATGACCTCATAGGTCCCAAGCACTGAATGACCTCATAGGTCCCAGTGCTTGGCCTTTCGCCTAAATACTCTATTCATTTCATTTCAGTATTTAGCAAATGTGCAATTTTGGCGAAAGCTAAATTGAAGCTGATTTTAGTTAGTCCAGTACAAAGGAATGGATGAAATCTTGTTTCAGTTAAAGGTGTTTTTCTAGGAAGGCCATTTCTAGTTATACTTAGACCCTACGAAAAAAAAGTTTAGTTTGAATTTATTTTTAAATCACAAAACTTCTTCGCGTGGCTTGTTAATTACTTGTTTTTAAGGTTGTATAATATGTTACTTGATTTTGGTTGCAAATCGACTAATTTCCGGTAATTTCGTAAAATAAGTCTTGCGCGAAGTGGTATTCGCTAAATTAACACGTTCTCGAATTGCGTGGAAAGTCGAAACACATTACCTCCTTAGAGCACCCCACTTTTATGGTACGAAGTAAATCTCTCTCTCTCTCTCTCTCTCTCTCTCTCTCTCTCTCTCTCTCTCTCTCTCTCTCTCTCTCAGGGCACTAGGTACCTTCAAGGTTTTTTCATAATTCATTGGCTGTGCGTAGCGTATATCTGTTCATCCTTTCTCTCAAAAATAAGTAAACCAATCCCTCTCTCTCTCTCTCTCTCTCTCTCTCTCTCTCTCTCTCTCTCTCTCTCTCTCTCTCTCTCTCACGCACACAAGGCACTAGGTATCTTTGAGCTTTTTGATAATTCACTGGCTGTGTATAGCGTATGTTTGTTCATCCTTTCTCTCAAAAATAAGTAAATCAATCTCTCTCTCTCTCTCTCTCTCTCTCTCTCTCTCTCTCTCTCTCTCTCTCTCTCTCTCTCTCTCTCACGCACACAAGGCACTAGGTACCTTTAAGGTTTTTGATAATTCATTGGCTGTGCATTGCGTATATCTGTTCATCCTTTCTGTCAAATTTAAGTAAATCAATCTCTCTCTCTCTCTCTCTCTCTCTCTCTCTCTCTCTCTCTCTCTCTCTCTCTCTCTCTCTCTCTCTCTCACAAGGCACTAGGTACCTTTAAGGTTTTTGATAATTCATTGGCTGTGCATTACGTATATCTGTTCATCCTTTCTCTCAAATTTAAGTAAATCAATCTCTCTCTCTCTCTCTCTCTCTCTCTCTCTCTCTCTCTCTCTCTCTCTCTCTCTCTCTCTCTCTCTCTCTCACAAAGCACTAGGTACCTTTAAGGTTTTGATAATTCATTGGCTGTGCATAGCGTATATCTGTTCATCCTTTCTTCAAATTCTAAAATCAATCTCTCTCTCTCTCTCTCTCTCTCTCTCTCTCTCTCTCTCTCTCTCTCTCTCTCGCACACAAAGCACTAGGTACCTTTAAGGTTTTGATAATTCTCTCAGAGCGTATATCTGTTCATCCTTTCTGTCTCTAAATCTCTCTCTCTCTCTCTCTCAATAGGTACCTTTAAGGTTTTTGATAATTCAGCATAGCGTATATCTGTTACGTAAATCAAGGTTTTGATAATTCACACAAAGCACAGGTTTTGATAATTCATTGCTGTGCATAGCGTATATCTGTTCATCCTTTCTGTCAAATTTAAGTAAATCAATCTCTCTCTCTCTCTCTCTCTCTCTCTCTCTCTCTCTCTCTCTCTCTCTCTCTCTCACGCACACAAAGCACTAGGTACCTTTAAGGTTTTGATAATTCATTGTCTGTGCATAGCGTATATCTGTTCATCCTTTCTGTCAAATTTAAGTAAATCAATCTCTCTCTCTCTCTCTCTCTCTCTCTCTCTCTCTCTCTCTCTCTCTCTCTCTCTCTCTCACACACACAAAGCACTAGGTACCTTTAAGGTTTTTGATAATTCATTGGCTGTGCAGAGCGTATATCTGTTCATCCTTTCTGTCAAATTTAAGTAAATCAATCTCTCTCTCTCTCTCTCTCTCTCTCTCTCTCTCTCTCTCTCTCTCTCTCTCTCTCTCTCTCTCTCTCTCACACACACACAATGGTACCAGGTACGTTTAAAGTTTTTGATAATTCACAGGCAGTGCATAGCGTATGTGTTCATCCTTTCTTTCAAAAATAGCTGAATTGCTGAAAATATATAAATGGAAAATTTTACAAATCAAGAACTGCACAAAAGTTTTTTTTTCCAGAAAAAAAACAACGAGCTTAGATGCGAAAAAACATGCCAACATTTAAAGATTAAAGTTCACACCAAGGACATCGTATTTTCATTCATAGAAATTATGATTCCCGTATGGAGGCAATGCCGTCAGTGCACCTTGTGGGGTGCCCCGTAGGCATTACTAAAGGTTGTTTGTAGCATCCCTTCGGCCACTAGATGCACCCACTTTTTAACCTTTTACTATACCTTTGTTCACTTCTTTCTTCCACCTTGCTGTCCAGCCACTCAAACTCCCTCTTTTCACCTTAACTGAATGGCTTAAAGTATTCGGTTGCTTGGCCTTACAGCCAAATTTTCATAAGTCAGTTGATCTAAATTATGATTAAAAATCTTGAAGAGTTAAACTGCTCGCAAAAGCAGACTGCTCTTATAATAACGTCTTAATCGGTAATTTGAATAAGTCATATAAATACTTAATAATTCCCCAATCGCCATCATAGCCAAATCCATACTCCGCAATACCCAATGAATCTATACCCGTTCCCATACCGATCGTAGAATCAGTCAAATTCCCCCCGTCCACTAATTGCTAAAGTGTTTCCGATTGGGGGCACGGGACATCATCCCCCCAACCCACCCCCGAGGTGGAAAGGAGAGAGAGAGAGGACCCTTATGAATCTTATTTAAGGAGCGAGAGAAGAAGAAACTTTGGCCACAATTCGCGAGTCAACCTTTTCAAGAGCTCGTAAAATGCAGCAATAAAAAGGATGAGGAGGGAGGGGGTGTTTGGTGGGGGAGGAGGTGGGGATGGAGATAAGAGGGGGAGGGGAAGAGAGAAGGCCAAATGGCGGGCATATGTTTCTGCGCGTTGATTTCGTCTTAACCGGAACAGTTTTCGGGAGGTTATTAAACCCCCGGCCCCCCCTCTTTTACGGTCCAACTTTTGGATGTTCCTGGAGCACTCTTCTGAGGAAGAGGGGTTCCTCTCTTCTTTTGTCTTAACGGACGAGAGGGGGTTTTTTTTTGGGGGGGGCAGCTCTTAAAATGAGGTTTCCTGGAACAGGGGAACTCGCCCTCCCTTTGGATGTCTTCATAAAAGCGTTATTAGTTATCAGTTAAGCCTTATCTGCCTTCGAGTTGATCACTTCTACTCTCGTTGCAATGAAAGTTCTGAGGCCGAATCCAGGTAAAAAAAAATCACAGGAAAAAAAAATGGCACAATAATCTTTCCTAGATAGTGACCCCCAAGGGTTTTAACCCGGTATTTATCCTACACCTCTGAGGCGTGTTTAGTACAAGCCCGTTGGGGATTACCGTAAAAACATAAACAAAAGACTCTAAATATCATAAAGATAATGACCCTCAAGAAATATTGTGAATTTCTCCCTTGTGACTTCATTACCGGCCACCATACATTAATGTGCCTTTTTCCGTGTGACTATTTTCCTAGCCAAACTTGTGACTTTTTTCCCCTGTGACTTTATTACCGTCCACCCTGAGGACACGTTTTACGTTTAGAAAAAAGAAA
Source organism: Macrobrachium rosenbergii (assembly GCF_040412425.1). NCBI lineage: Eukaryota > Metazoa > Arthropoda > Malacostraca > Decapoda > Palaemonidae > Macrobrachium > Macrobrachium rosenbergii. The sequence goes on from NC_089781.1 coordinate 93,221,109, forward strand.
GTTTTTATTTTCCTTTGAATAAATATATTGGGTGTCGTTCAGGCATTGAGTTAGATTCAGTAAAATTTACTAGTTCTACTGGCACTTTGGTGGTTCTAGTAAAGGATATTGGTTACGGTATTATTATATTACATTTCTTGAAGTTCATTCGGCCTAATACCAATTTGACCGAAGCCAAAGAACGCATGTGAGACGCTTCTTGAATTTTATTAAATGTTTTGCATCAGCTGTGCCTTAAATTAATGGAAATTCATCAGATGTGCTTTTAACATGTAAACAAACGACCAGACTTGTTTAATTAATTGGCTACGAAAAAGAGAATCCAGGTAAAAAATGTCACAGGAAAAAAAGTAACAATAGTCTTTCCTAGACAGTAACCCCCCAAGGATTTTAACCCGGTATGTATCCACCTTTGGGGAGTGTTTAGTACAAGCTCGTTGGGGAGTTTTTTTTTAACCGGTATCCATCCACCTCTGCGGCGCGTTTAGTACAAACCCGTTGGTGATTTCCGTATAAACATAAACAAAAGACTGTAAATATCAAAAAGAAAATGACTCCCAAGAAATATTATGAACGTTTCCTCTGTGACTTAATTACCGGCCACCATAAATTAACGGGAATTATTTTCCTGTGACTTTTCCTATCCCAAATTGTGACTTTTTTCTTGACTTTTTTTTTCCCCCGTGACTTTATTACCGGCGACCGAAAAAGAATGCTTAGTTATCTGAAAAACATTAAATTCCATAAATTATTGATGTTCTGCTAAAAAGTGTGTTCAGTGGGAAAGTAACAAGCAGCTCTTATGTAATAATAATAATCATAACAGTCATAATACAAGGAATCCTACACCATTAGTTAAACTTCATATTCCTCATAATTTTCTATGATAGTCCTTAGACCGCTAGGATATACCATTGCTTTGAATTGTCTTCAAAGGTGAATGATTTGTCGTAAGTAAAGATTTAGGTTCCGTAAAATCCATTACTAATGTTTCCACTATACAGAGTTTTAAGACTGGAAGACAACCCGTTCAACAGATGCCTTAGTAAGAAGTAATTTTGTTATAATATTACGTAAAAATTTGTTTAAATTAATAAACAGGTAAAAAATGAGCCGAAGTTTCTTCGGCGCAATCGCGTTTTCTGTACAGCGTGTAATCAAGGCCACCGAAAATAGATCTGTCTTTTGGTGGTCTCGGTATAATGCTGTATGAGCCGCGACCCATGAATCTTTAACCACGGCCCGGTGGTGGCCTTCCTATATCGTTGCCAGACGCACGATTATGGCTAACCTTAACCTTAAATAAAATAAAATGTACTGAGGCTAGAGGGCTGCAATTTGGTATGCTTGATGATTAGGGGGTGGATGATCAACATACCAATTTGCAGTCTTCTAGCCTCAGTAGTTTTTAAGATCTGAGGGCGGACAGCGAAACCGCAGACAGGAACAAGTACGGACAGAGTAAAGTGCGGACGGACAGGCAAAGCCGGCACAATAGTTTTCTTTTACAGAAAACTCAAAAAATAAAAAAAAAATCAGTCTGCAATCATTCTTAACCATAGTTCTCAGTAAAATAGTTTAACCAGACCACATGTCTCTTACAGGGCTGGTATTTTACTTATTTTTAAAAATGTTTTAGTTACCACAGCTTATTGTGGAAGAACCACATTTGACGAGAAATGAATTTTATCACCAATTCCTCTAACTTCTTTGGCGGTTCTTTCAAAGACAACAGGTTCGAAAGCTTTTTCCTCCAAAGAAATAGTTGTTATGTTGTTTACATACAGGTATTTTACTAAAACATTTGTTAGAGAAGAAACATTTCGAGCAAAAACTCTAGGTTCAGGTTTTTCTAAGGTTGTTATTTGGCGGCCATGGGCCCAGCCAGGTTATGCAATATGAAGTTTATCCAACTACCTGTAGACAGGAAAAAGGTGGTGGTACAATATTTACTTATTAATGCTTTCAGGTAGTGACAATAAAGAGAACAAACACAAAGCTTTAAAGTCTTGTCAGTGAAAATACATAATCTTTACAACACACTTGTCATGTCCATCTTTGCCTAATGACCCCAGCAATTATGCTTGAAGATTAAGCCAGGGTATTTACGCTTTGTTGTGAATGATGGCGCCATAAAATATTGCAGTAAAAGCTTCCAGCCTTTCAAAGAAGTGGTCTGAGAGAGAGAGAGAGAGAGAGAGAGAGAGAGAGAGAGAGAGAGAGAGAGGCCTTGTAAGCGCTCTTGCAATACGTTTTTTTTTTTATATATCTAATACATTTGTATGCTTGGAAAGCAAATTAAGATTTTAAAGCACCTTTTCGTTCTGCCCCTATTATTCTTCCATAAATAATTTTAAGTTTCCTTCGGTAAGAATTAAACAGGGGTGGGATGGTACCGGACTTTAGGGGTAAGGGAGTTGGTTCGCCGGTCACTCTTCAGTCTGCTCCAGAATATTTTAATGTTCCTTTGACTGCTAGTAAAAATTTACAATCTAGAATTACTTAGCGTGTTTGCTCTGTGATGTCTCATGATTGAACTAGTTTGGACCAGTATCATACGCGTACCCATCTAAAATTCTCAACTGGTACTGTGCATGTATCCAAACCAAATCCTATATGTGTAAATGGGTCGAGTATACCCTAATAGCAACGTTGAATATAGCCATACACCCACATGTTGGTGAAAGACCACTGTGCATAATTCATAAACCTTAATCACGCTAAACCATAGAAAGTGTACCCATCAAACCAAAATAGAGCTTAGAAATCCTCCTTAGATTATGCCTTGAACAAGTTCTGTAGGTGTAGAAATGGTACTGAACACACTTAATCTGTATACTTAAAAGTTCCTAGAACAAATTCAAACCTTGTATTAAACGCACCTATCCATCAAACTCAAACTAGACAAGAATCTGAGAGTATTTTACGACAAAACACGTTTTGAACACGACCAGACAGACTCCATACACGTACTCACCAAACCTCGACTGGACGCGAGACCCCTACGCGTGAAAAAGCGCCTGGCGCATGCGCGAACCGGAACGATACGCGTATCCATCAAACCGAAAGAAAACGACTCTGAGTAAAAGCGCTAGCTTCCCTTCTCTCTCTCTCTCTCTCTCTCTCTCTCTCTCTCTCTCTCTCTCTCTCTCTCTCTCTCTCATCCAACGAGCAAATATTCCGAAAGACGCCAATAAATCTCCTCGTAATATATGGTGATAACGCCGACGGGCCCTTTTGTCGGTGATGTCCTTCGCGTTTTATTGTATCCTTGGCAGGACTAAAAGGCCGATTTCCTCAGCCTATACATTTTCAGAAGAAGGATATTTTTCAGCCGTCCTTTTATTTCCTGAAAAGTTTTTCTGCAGTCGGCCGGATGTGGGATTATTTTATGCGATAAACAAGCAGAAGACGGCACTTTATATGTATATATATATATATATATATATATATATATATATATATATATATATATATATATATATATATATATATATATATATATATATCTATATATATATATATATATATATATATATATATATATATATATATATATATATATATATATTATTATTTTTTTTTTTTTATATATATATATATATATATATATATATATATGGGGAAAGCTGGAAGCCTGATGAATTGGAAAAGATTAACGCAAAGAATTTTAAGTATATTCATCAGATAATTCGGTATATGAATGATAACTGAAAATAATAACAAAAAGTCGTATTTATTTTAATATAAGTATTGATGAGTAGTTACTGTTATAAAAACATCCATGAGTAAATAGTTATAATAAAATATTTATAACTGCATTACTGTGATAGATAACAATGAATGCCATATTGAATTCAAGTCCATAAAAACTGAATTTGCTTAAAATTATGGAATGGGGCAACGAATTGTGTGATGGTGTTTCTGTGTATGCGGAGGAATCGTCGTTGATTCGACACGTAAGGGATTAATGTTATGGTAAATATTGTCATGGGTTTCCCTGGCACCCCCCATCGGTTATGAAGTAATTATGATTATAAAGAAAGCAAGAAACAAAATTGGGGAATGACTTGGTGCATGACGTTAGTCAAATAATAATGAGTAAAGACGATTGTCATGATGCTAGACATGTAAATAATAATAATAATAATAATAATAACGCTAAAAATATAATCAAAACAATAATGATAACGGAGAAGAGAAGAAGATAAGGAAAAATATAAACAGAGTGATGGCATTTGCGCAGACCATGTATCATAGAAGGAGAAAGGGTACAGTTTGGCAAAACCAAACCTTCCAGCCATAAATCAGGCCAATATATTCTTAGGTTTTGGATGATTTTTACCGTAAAGTTTCCGCGTCAATGCAGCGACTTTATTTATTGAATGAGGATACACCGTCATCGTTAAGGAGGGGGCTGCAACCCCTTTCGTTCCTTTTACTGTACCTCCTTTCACATCTTTCTTCCACCTTGCTATCCACCCTCTCCTAATAATAATTATTTCATGGTGCAACTGCGAGGTTTACCTCCTGTTACACCTTTTCAAACCTACCTACTCTCAATTTCCTTTCCAGCGCTGAATGACCTCATTGGTCCCAGTGCTTGGCCTTTGGCCTAAACTTTATATTCCATTCCATTCCATTCCGATACATCGTCATTGTGATGTATAGTCTTATCATTCTGTATTTATTTTTTTTATTTACTTATATAATTATTTATTTGTTAGAGAATCGTTGTGATTTGTTATCGTTATCCAACCGCAATATTCTGTAAATAATTATTTATTTGTTAAGAGAATATTCTGAAAATGATTTTTAAAATGTGGAACGTACTCAGTTTGGTTTACCAAACTGAAAAAAAGATTATATACCATGTAAACAAGTATTCATAATTACTGAATACTTGAGGCATAGTTCTGCCTGTAGGTTATCTGAATGGAGAGAACTTCAAGCAAAACAACAGTCACATAGGAAGAAAATGGCGGAATGTTAGAATATTTACAATGAAAGCATCGCTGGAAACTAAATGGAGAATTTAAAAAACTTAGTCGTGAAGAAAGGTCAGGTGCTGTTTATCATATAATTAGCAGATTTTACCTTTAATATATTCCAATTCCATCAACTTTTCAATTTTCTGTAAAAGAAAACTATTGTGCCGGCTTTGTCTGTCCATCCGACCCTTTAACCTGTCCGCACTTTTTTCGGTCCACACTTTTTCTGTCCGCCCTCATATCCTAAAAAAACTACTGAGGCTAGAGGGCTGCAAATTGGTGTGTGGATCATCCACCCTCCAATCATCAAACATACCAAATTGCAGCCGTCTAGCCATAGTAGTTTTTAATTTGTTTAAGGTTAAAGTTAGCCATAATCGTGCGTCTGGCAACGATATAGGACAGGCCACCACCGGGCCGTGGTTAAAGTTTCATGGACCGCGGCTTATATAGCATTATACCGAGACCACCGAAAGATAGGTCTATTTTCGGTGGCCTTGATTATACGCTGTAGCGGCTGTACAGAGAACTCGATTGCGCCAAAGAAACTTCGGCGCATTTTTTACCTATGTTTTACTTCCTGATAGTTCAGTGATGTCTTGGTGTCTACAAAGATGGTTTGATGAATGTCACCCCTTTATAAAATGTTTAATAAATTGCGTTTAATCCTAAAATGCGTGCTTGCGTGCATGCACTATTTAATATATATATATATATATATATATATATATATATATATATATATATACTGTATATAAATATATATATATATATATATATATATATATATATATATATATATATATATATATATATATATATATATATGTATATATAATGTCAGTCCCTTATAATAAGTTTCTGTAGATAGGAAATTGCGTCAGTTTCAAAGAAAAACAAAAACAGTCACTGCTATGCTCCTCTTTTACTGCTGAATCAATGTGCAGCAAAACCTCCTCATATGCCACACACAAGGCTCCCCAGCAGCACGTCGACTATTCTGTGCTACCAAACACTCTTGTTCTTTTACTTTTTCGCGATAACACCTTTTCTAGCCAGCATCTCTCTCTCTCTCTCTCTCTCTCTCTCTCTCTCTCTCTCTCTCTCTCTCTCTCTCTCTCTCTCTCTCTTCCATCCAGAGTTCCAGATTACACGCACTTTTCATTAGTCCATCTTCCTCCATTCTCTCCACCTGATCAAACCACTTCATAACAATTGTTTACCACATATTCGTTGTCTGGCTACTTCCCTCACTCTTTCAGAACTTCTCGCCCCACTATCATTTATTATGCAAACAGTTTATCCGATCAGCTTATATATATTTCCTTTCATTCGGATTTAGCATCCCAATTTCATTTCGACAAGGATGAATTGGTACATCAATCCTTTTATTTATAACCAAACTTTTCCTTCCACGTCAGTCTGAACGTTCCTGGATTCGTCCTTAGAACTAGAGTATTGAATAACTCTTTATAGTGCTTTTATTTCATTGACAGTACTTAGCTAATTGGGAATCATAACTAATGCTGGAGTCAGTATGAAAAACAAAATGCGTCGAAGTGTCTTCGATGCAGTGGAGTTTTCTGTATAGCGTATAATCAAGGCCACCGAAAATAGATCTATCTTTCGGCGGTCTCGATATAATGTTGCATGGGACACAGCCCATGAAACTTTAACCGCGGCCCGGTGGTGGCATATCCTATATCGTTGCCAGGAGCGCAATTATGGCTAACTTTAACCATAAATAAAATAAAAACTACTGAGGCTAGCGGGCTGCAAGTTGGTATGTTTGATGATTGGAGGGTGGATGATCAACGTACCAATTTGCAGCCCTCTAGCTCCAGTAGTTTTTCAGATCTGAGGGCGGACAAAAAAAGTGCGGACGGATATACAAAGCCGGCACAATAGTTTTCTTTTCAGAAAACTAAAATCCGTCGCTCTCTCTAGGAATTTACACAGCATAGTCTGCATCTGTAGTCTTCTTGGAAGCAGGAACTTGTTAAAGGAAGTAATTTTTCTATGACTGCAGAAGATATTAAAGCATTTCTGGATATAAATATGGCAATCGCTCCCATTAACGTGTTTTACGAAACATATACATATTTAGCTTTGATTTAGGAAGCCTTTGTATTTCAGATACAAGAATATACCACTTTTGGAGCAATGCCTGTGTTTATTTGTTTATTTATTTTTTTACAATACAGTGCCGTAACCAAGTCGGGAAAACAGATGGGGGAAGGGAATTCTAAAGCTGGTATTTATTGCCATACAAACGTAGCTTTTAGGGAAAATATGTGAAAAGTTTTTTTTTACCGGGTGTTGATTTTTTGCTGCAAAATAGTAATGAAGACTTTTTCCTTTGTTTATCTTTTAACGATACATTTAATGAAAAATTTTTATCCTTATTGGGGTTTGCTGAACAAAATTTGAAAAGCCAATAATAATAATAATAATAATAATAATAATAATAATGATAATGATAATAATAATAATAAATAATAATAAAGAATTAACTAAGGGACAAATTAGACTAAGAACCAAATGGAAATCAAAGAAGCAACGAACCAAAAAAAAAAAAGGAACTTAATCTAAAATATTATCAGTAAGTCTATACATGGACCCCACCCTACCCCCTCTACTATATATCCTGCCACCAATACCCCCCCACCCCCCAACCCCAATCCCCTAAAAGCTCCCAAAGAGCGAAATAGCTTCATGATTTACATAGATGCCTGGACTACGCCCACAGAGGAGGGGGAGGGAAGGGGGTAGGGGGCCAGAAGCGCCCCGCCCGAGGAGTTCTTGCGGGCGGGCGACGCCTCAACTTGTAGCTTATTTATTTGTTCCAGTTTAAGCCCGGGGTTGGGGTGCCCGGGGGGGAGGACACTCTAGATACAGCGGCGTCGGCTAAGAGATTCTAGTGCGTGATACGACCGACATTTTTTTTTTTTTTCTTTTTTAGTTTCTTCTTTCTTTCTTTCTTTCTTTCTTTCTTCTTTTCGTCATGCGTTGGATTCCTGCCAAAGAGAACAGGAGGAGGAGGAGGAGGAGGAGGAAGAGGACGAGACGAAGACTTAAGACGTTGACGGCTGAGAAGATGTTTAGCCTTAGGAGTTGTGTCTTCGTTGTGCTGGCTCTCTCTCTCTCTCTCTCTCTCTCTCTCTCTCTCTCACACAGAAATGCTGAGTAGTATTTTTCTCTCTCTCTCTCTCTCTCTCTCTCTCTCTCTCTCTCTCACACAGAAATGCTAAGAAGTATTGCTCTCTCTCTCACAGAAATGCTAAGTAAGTATCTCTCTCTCTCTCTCTCTCTCTCTCTCTCTCTCTCTCTCTCCACACAGAAATGCTAAGAAGTATTGCTCTCTCTCTCACAGAAATGCTAAGAAGCATTCTCTCTCTCTCTCTCTCTCTCTCTCTCTCTCTCTCTCTCTCTCTCTCTCTCTCTCTCTCTCTCTCTCTCTCTCACACAGAAATGCTAAGAAGTATTCTCTCTCTCTCTCGCTCTCTCTCACAGAAATGCTAAGAAGTATTCTCTCTCTCTCTCTCTCTCTCTCTCTCTCTCTCTCTCTCTCTCTCTCTCTCTCTCTCTCTCTCACACAGAAATGCTAAGAAGTATTGGCTCTCTCTCTCACAGAAATGCTAAGAAGTATTCTCTCTCTCTCTCTCTCTCTCTCTCTCTCACAGAAATACTAAGAAGTATTCTCTCTTTTCTCTCTCTCTCTCTCTCTCTCTCTCTCTCTCTCTCTCTCTCTCTCTGTCCTCGACGTATTCTCTTTCTCTCTGTATCACAGAAATGCTAAGAATTATCTCTCTCTCTCTCTCTCTCTCTCTCTCTCTCTCTCTCTCTCTCTCTCTCTCTCTCTCAGTCTGGCTGAAATGTTAAGAAGCGGTGTCTTGCTTTCTCTCACTCTATGAATGCATAGTCACTCCCCCTCTCCTCTCTCTCTCTCTCTCTCTCTCTCTCTCTATAGTCTTCAGATGCAATTTCTTTCTCTCTCTCTCCTTCTTTTTTGTTTTTAATTTTTGATGTGTCTCCCTTTCTATTTTTGTTTTTGAATGATGGTTTGATTCTCTCTCTCTCTCTCTCTCTCTCCTTATAGTTTCAGATGCAATTTTTTGTGTCTACCATTTTGGCTTTGTTTTTTAATGGTGGTTTGATCTCTCTCTCTCTCTCTCTCTCTCTCTCTCTCTCTCTCTCTCTGTGTCATTTTCCATCTATCTCTTTTAATATGGCTCTGCAGGCTATGGCTCTCTTTCTGCATGGGCCTTCGTTAAAAGGTTTTTCAAGATATGGCAGTCTTATAAACCACGCGCTGAATACCACTGGCATACAATGCATTTAGATAGCCAAGCAAATGCCATTTTAGTAAACAAGGTCTTTTGATGACCAAGAAACTTGCCTTTATTAATTAAATTCTTGTCTTAATGCTAGATTATTTTGCATTGATGCACAAAGTATGTTCATTGATTTCAAATCTTAGTTTACTGAGCCTCCGTAGAGGGATGGTGCCGTCAGTGCACTTACACGGTGCACTGTAGGCATTACTTGAGGTTCTTTGCAGCGTTCCTTCGGCCCCTACTAGCTGTAACCCCTTTCATTCCTTTTACTGTACCTCCATTCATATTCGTTCTTCCATTTTACTTTCCACCCTCTTCTAACTACTGTTTCATAGCGCAACTGCTTTGAGGTTTTCCTCCTGTTACACCTCTGAAACCTCTTACTATCCATTTTCCTTTTAGCGCTGAATGATCTCATTGGTCCCAGTGCTTGGCCTTCCGCCTAAAAAAAATTGTTTATTCTGTCTAGTTTATTGAACTGTTATGTTGGTTTTTATAATGGATATATATTGATCTTATAAACCTATTCCTTGAAGCAATTTCATTGGGAAATTTTGTGACTGTTGACTAAAGCAGTGAGTCGTGTACTTGATGGTTAGGCGACTGTTGTGGATTGCAACCCGCAACCAGTGAGAAGGGAATGGGTATTGAATGTCATATAAGTTTATATATATATATATATATATATATATATATATATATATATATATATATATATATATATATATTATATAATATTATATAATATATAGATATATATACATATATCTATATATATTATATATACACATAAATATGTATATATATATATATATATATATACATATATACACACACAAATGTAATTCATGAATTAAACATCTTCCTCCTCCAGACAGATGTAGAACATTTCCACCACCACATGTAAATGATACCAACAAAAGAAATCCCCCAAAAAAAAAAAGGAACAAAAAGATAAAATAATAATAATAAACTCTCTACGCTTTGGCTCCATTCACAGCAAAAGAAGCTTGAAGAATTTTTGAAGGACGTTCTTTGGCAGAATTTGCAAGACGGGAATAAAACTTTGTCGCCTTATCGCACGAACCCTCTCCACGGGCAGAGAAGTTTCTCGTTGTTTGTAACAAGAAGGAATATTGCTATGTTGTACATCCCAGCTACTAGTAGTACTTCTGCTATTAGCCCCATACGTCTCTGCTAGTAATTTTAATACTCTCTCTCTTAGGGAAGGGTGCAGGGTTAGTGCCGTCAGTGCACCTCACGCGGTGCGCTGTAGGCATGACTTAAAGTTCTTCGCGGCGTCCCTTCGGCACCTAGCTGCAACCCCATCTATTCCTTTTACTGTACCTCCGTTCATATTCCGTTTCTTCCATCTTATTTTCCTCAAGCCTCTCCTAACGATTGTTTCATAGTGCAACTGCGAGGTTTTCCTTCTGTTACACCTTTCAAACTCACTGCTTCCCTTTCAGCGTTGAATGACCTCATAGGTCCCAATGTGTTCCATTCCATTCCAGTAATAATACTAATACTTCTGCCACTACTAATTCATTATTTTTCAAAAAAATTTTTATCTCGTGGTATTCCTCATTATTCTTATTATAATTCTTGTTACTTTGGCCTTGAATGAATTTGATACGTTGTAAGAATTAGCATCGAAATTTTGAAACACAATAGAATTATGATTTGAGAACGCAAGTTCCAAAGCGTCTCCTGTGTCACTACAGCACTCCCTTCCAAAATAAATGCAATACCTAAAAATATTTTCATTTTTAGTTTTCTGTAAAAGAAAACTATTGTGCCGGCTTTGTCTGTCCTTCCGCACTTTTTCCCGTCCGCCCTCAGATCTTGAAAACTACTGAGGCTAGAGGGCTGCAAATTGGTATGTTGATCATCCATCCTGCAATCAGCAAACATACCAAACTGCAGCCTTCTAGCCTCAGTAGTTTTTATTTTATTTAAGGTTAAAGTTAGCCATAATCGTGCGTCTGGCAACGATATATGACAGGCCACCACCGGGCCGTGGTTAAAGTTTCGTGCGCCGCGGCTCATACAGCATTATACCGAGACCATGGAAAGATGGATCTATTTTCGGTGGCCTTGATTATACGCTGTACAGAAAACTCGATTGCGCCGAAGAAACTTCGGCGCATTTTTACTTGTTTGCTATTACTATTATTATCATTATTTAATGTTGTAATATTTTCATATATAATTACTGTTATCGTCCTTCTAAATCTTGTTTTAACGTTATCATTATCAGTATCATTATCATTGCTGTTTATGTTATTTTCATTGTCGTTATTGTATTTGGCATTGTAGTTTATATTGTAATCATAACATTTTTCGTTATAACTATTAATGTTATAATTATTCGGTGTGATTGTTATAACCCATATAAAAAATCGCCAAGAAAATTATACTATCATTAACATTAATGTGCTTCCATTATCATCATTCTCTCTCTCTCTCTCTCTCTCTCTCTCTCTCTCTCTCTCTCTCTCTCTCTCTCTCTGTAGACTCATGTGAGAATAGGACAGAGTAACACCAAGGTAATACCGAAGACTTCTTCTCTCTCTCTCTCTCTCTCTCTCTCTCTCTCTCTCTCTCTCTCTCTCTCTCTCTCTCTTTTTCCACCGTGCTGTTAGTCGAATGAAATTCTGACGTTGCAAAAGAAATTGGTCGTGATTTACTTCAGTGATTTAAAATCAGTTTAATTCTGTGTCTTTGTGACGACAGTTTGTAAAATCGGTTCAGTTCGATAATCTGTCTTTTTAAGATTTTTATAACTTTTGTTTCTGTTGATCTTTCGTGTGTGTGTGACTTTGGGGAACATTTTTGGGAGTTAAAAATGATTTGGTATTTCATTCAGTCTTATATCTGGTATTTTTTTTTTATTTAATCCGAGTTTTTAGTTTTCCGAAAAAAAAAGAGAAACTATTGAGATGGCTTTGTCTGTCCGTTCGCACTTTTTCTGCCCGCCCTCAGATCTTAAAAACTACTGGGGCTAGAGGGCTGCAAATTGGTATGTTTGATCATCCACTTTCCAGTCATCAAACATACCAAATTGCAACCTTCTAGCCTCAGTAGTTTTTATTTTATTTCAGGTTAAAGTTAGCCATGTTCGTGCTTCTGGCAACGCAACAAAACAGGCCACCACGGCCGGCTGACAGTTTCATACAGCAGCATACGCTGTACAGAAAACTCGATTGCGCCGAAGAAACTTCGGCATATTTTTTACTTGTTTGTGATAGAAATCACTTATAGTTTATCCAAATATTGATTGGCATTTATAACACTAACTGGTTTATTAGGAGTTTTACCGCTGTTCCAGGTGATTACTAATTGTGTTACTACAAAAATCGACGGAAACAATTATGGGCGTCTTAGGTTACAAGTAAACCACACTGACATAGGCGCCCTCTCCAGGTGTTGAATTTTCATAAGCTTATTAACTAACCACTTTCTCAGCCAGATTTTCGTATGAAGCTTAAAATCAGTCAGGCGATACTTTACCAAATGTATTCCCACAAATCAGCGGAAGCAATTACTAATGACAGAATCACAGGTAAATCATACTGATTTGGGAGCATTCTGCAGGTGTTAAATTTCTCTCTCTGTCTCTCTCTTTCTCTCTGTAAATTATAAGCCGAATTTACATATAGAACTTACAACCAGCCACTTACCTGTCCGCATTTAAGTCACAGGTAAATCGTAGTGATTATCATTAGGGTGTCCTCCCCAGGTGTTAATTTTCCCAATTCTTATGAATTAATCACTTTCTTAGTCATTTTTACATATGGAAATTAAAATCAGCAACTTACCTGTTCAGAGCACCGCCATGTTTGTAAAATTATCGTAAACCGGAGAAAGCCATTTATATAGGACAGTCACTCACCTGTCGGTATTTTGAAAGCATTTACAGACAGCGTCGTTCAGAGCACCGCAATATTTTTGTAAAATCATCGTAAATCAGAGAAAGCCATTTACATGGGACAACATCGCTTCTTAGCCCATACATACAGACAAGCTTATTGCGCCGAGTAAAACCTTTGAGAGATGGTTCCCCGTCGCCATAAATATCTAAAAATAGGCAGTTATAATGGAAGATAACTATAAATCTCAATTATTACTGACGTAAAAATTACTTTCGCCTATGAAATATACATCGTTGTCCTTGAAAGGTAGTTCTGAGAAAATAGATTGCCTGCGTAACTTATAAAAGTCTTTCTTTCTAAATAACTTTATGTTTTGCTTACTTATTTACTTATTTGTTTGAGGTATTTTGCGTACGATGCGTTTGCGATAACTGGAAAAGCAGTTCGGTTAGAGAGAGAGAGAGAGAGAGAGAGAGAGAGAGAGAGAGAGAGAGAGAGAGAGAGAGAGAGAGAGAGAGAGAGAGAGACTGAACACTTTTTACCTAATCCCAGAAAAATTCATTTTCGAAAGCGTTCCTAAGTAAAACTTGCTTACCGATCTCTCTCTCTCTCTCTCTCTCTCTCTCTCTCTCTCTCTCTCTCTATATATATATATATATATATATATATATATATATATATATATATATATATATATATATATATATATATGAATGTCATTTATGTACATACATTTTTGTGTACGTTTGAATATATGAATATATATATATACACATATATAACATACATTTATACTTTAAATATACATATATTGAATAGCAATACCTCACATAAATTACAGGAAGTAAATGCAGATAAAGAAATGAATTAAACACGGGCTTGGCCGCATGTTAGCGTATGTTTATAACCTCCCCATGCGTATTATTATTTATTAATTTTTTGTATGCACGTAAAAAGGACGCGCATCAAAAATTCACGCGCCTGCGCGTGCGTCTTAAAGTTTGTTTTGGGGGACTTTGTTTGCGTTTTTGTGTACTTGTCAATAAAACTCATAGTATTTCGTTGGCACACGTGTGGCAGTTTGTTTGGGCAGAGCCGTCAAAACATCTGCCTTAGACTCGCGTCATTAGGCCTAGATCATAAAGGGATGGGATTTTATTTCTTTCTCTGTGAGAGAGAGAGAGAGAGAGAGAGAGAGAGAGAGAGAGAGAGAGAGAGAGAGAGGAAGAAAGGGGAACGTGAATATATAGGAAATTTGATATAAGGGTAGGTTTTCATTTGCGAGGCTTTGGTTAGATATGAATACATTGTGATGAACTGGAAAAAATTGTTGTACTGTTCATTTCTTTCTTCATCAGAGAGAGAGACGACAGAGAGAGAGAAGAAAAGGGGAATGTGAATTTATCGGAAATATGGATATAAGGAAAGTTTTTTTTATTTTTGGCAAGACTTTGGTTATATATTGACGAACTGGAAAATATTGTCACAGTTTTTTTCTTTCTTCATCAGAGAGAGAGAGAGAGAGAGAGAGAGAGAGAGAGAGAGAGAGAGAGAGAGAGAGAGAGAGAGAGAGAGAGAGAGAGAAGGGAAATGTGAATGTATAGGAAATTATAGATATAAGGAAAGAGGAAAGGATTTTTTGCGAGCCTTTGATTAGATATGAATTCATTGTGGCGAACTGGAAAAAATTGTGGCACTGTTTATTTCTTTCTTCACCATGGAGAGAAAGAGAGAGACGAAAAGGAAATGTGAATATATAGGAAAATGTAGATATAAGGAAACAGGAAAGTTTTATTTTTTGCGAGGCTTTGGTTAGCTGTGGATTTATTTTGACGAACTGGAAATAATTGTTGCGTTGAACACAAATAGGACAGAAAAAAAATTGATGAATCGTAGTTGTTTGTATGGACTAAGAAAACGTGAACATTTAATTTCATTAAATTTTATTCAGAGTAAAAATTATAAAAAAATACTTATGGGAGCCCCCCATCTAAAACAAGAAGTTTCTGCATCTGATAAAACAAAAGTAAAAAAAAAAAAAAAGACAGATGGATAAAAGTCTGCGAATCAGTGTTGCTTGTATGAGGTGAGAAAGCGTGAACATTTAATTCTTTACCTTTGCTCCAGAAGAAAAATAATAAAGATTACTTATGGGAGCCCACCCTCCCAAAAAAGCTCCTACACCTGGTAAAACAAAAGTAAAAAAAAAAAACACACACACACACAAAATGAATGTTTAACTTCATTACATTTTCTTCAGAGGAAAAATGATGAAGAATACTTATGGGAGTCCACCCCTCCCCCCCAAAAAAAAAACTCCTACATCTGATAAAACAAAAGTAAAAAAACAAACACACAAAATGAACATTTAACGTCATTACATTTTCTTCAGAGGAAAAAATGAAAAAGAATACTGATGGGAACCCCCTCCCCCCCAAAAAAAAAACAAAAACAAAAAACCTCCTGCTGTGTCTGATCAAACAAAAGTAAAAAGAATACTTATTGGAGCTCCCCTAAAAAAAAAAACCTGCATCAGATAAAAAAAATAAACCTGACTCCAGCAATGCCTGGCCGGCCGTAAAATTCCTCCTCCGACATCGGTGAAGAAGCGATTGTAAACAAACAGCGAAACATCTGACTAACGGGATGCGCAGGTGTCTTCGAGGGACAAAGCATCGATAACGTATATCATTTTCAATTATTAAGGGGAAAAGACGGTGGTAGGAGACACAGAATACGCGTTCTGAAATCTGCTTGTTTCGGGTAAGGGGCTTGAAAATGTAAAGGTGGAAGGGGGAGGGGAGGGGTTACAATGGTCCTTGAACTTGACTGGATATTTTTAGGATTTTGTCCGGGCTGTTTTTCGAGAGTCATGGAAGAGTTCGTGGAAATTCACGATTGATTTGAAAATATGTAGTGAGAGAGAGAGAGAGAGAGAGAGAGAGAGAGAGAGAGAGAGAGAGAGAGAGAGAGAGAGAGATCACTCACATCCATTGTAAATAAGAATGATTGAAATTTGAACTGCATTATCACAGCATGAAGGTTGCACCAAAGAAGCGAGTAAATGATGAAATCGAAGAGAGAGAGAGAGAGAGAGAGAGAATCACTCATGTCCACCGTAAATAAGAATCACTGAAATGTGAACTTTCACCCCAACATCAAGGTTACAAAAAAGAAACGAGAAGATGATGAGAGAGAGAGAGAGAGAGAGAGAGAGAGAATTAGTAATGTCCACTATAAATAAGAATCACTGAAGTTTTAACTTTCATCGCAACATCAATGTTGCACCTGAGAAACGAGGAAATGGAGGAGAGGGAGAGAGATGATTATAGTCCATTGTCAATAAGAATAACTGAAATTTGATCTTTTTTATAACATCAGTGTGGCAGCAAAGAAACGACGAAATGAAATCGAAGAGAGAGAGAGAGAGAGAGAGAGAGAGAAGTAGTAATGTCCACTATAAATAAAAATCAATGAAATCTGAACTTACCAAACAAACTAGGAAATCGAGAAGAGAGAGAGAGAGAGATCATTATAGTCCATTGCAAATAATAATGATTGAAGTCTGAACTGCATAACCACAACTTCAAAGTTGCACCAAAGAAAAGAAGAAATGATGAAATCGAAGAGAGAGAGAATCAGTAACGTCCACTATAAATAAAAATCACTGAAATCTGAACTTCCATCACAACAGCAAGATTGCACCAAACAAACTAGGAAATCGACGAGAGAGAGAGAGAGAGAATCATGAATTCCCCTATAAAATTAAAATCACTGAAATCCGAACTTTCATCACAACAGCAAGATTGCACCAAACAAACTAGGAAATCGAAGAGAGAAAGAAGAGAGAGAGAGAGAGAGAGAGAGAGAGAGAGAAAGAGAGAGAGAGAGAGAGAGGGAGACAGTGAATAATAATGATCCGTCACCGAGTTACGGGTCATTTTCGGATGACGCAAATCAAAGCGACGCCGGTGGTCAGTGGACGCTCATAGATTAGGCTTGCGGTCACCGTAACTTAATTTTGACACCCGCCCCCCACCATGACGGCAGCCTTCTCAGGGAAACCTTTTC
Source organism: Macrobrachium rosenbergii (assembly GCF_040412425.1). Classification (NCBI taxonomy): domain Eukaryota; kingdom Metazoa; phylum Arthropoda; class Malacostraca; order Decapoda; family Palaemonidae; genus Macrobrachium; species Macrobrachium rosenbergii. Next base: position 93,238,383 of record NC_089781.1, read on the forward strand.
GCCCCTAACTTTTGTTTTTGTTCTTTTATTTATATCTCTTTTTATACTTTTGTCTTTGGTGGTTTAGATAAGTTATTTTTCAGTGATTGTGGCTCCTCCCTGTACCCCAACTTTTTTCGGTTTTACTTTTATTTCTTTCTTTTATTTATACTTTTGTTTTCATGGTTCTTTTCTGGAATTGTGGCTTTTATTTCCGTCTTATATATATGTATTTTGGTTTTTGATAAGTAATTTTTCATTAACTGTGGTTTCCCCTTCCAGCTTTTTTTTCAGGTTTTATTCTCTTATTTCCCCTCTTTCTGTTATTTATACTTTTGTTTTTGGTGGTTTTAAATATTAATTTTTCTGAAATTGTGGCTTTTATTTCCCTCTGTCTTCATACTTTTGTTTTTGTGGTTCCCCTCCCCCTATTTTTTTCGGTTCTCCTTTTAGTTCTTTCTTTCTTTCTTTCTTTTATTTATATTTTTGTTTTGGTGGTTTTAGATGAGTTTTTTTTCATGAAACCTTGGTTTCACCAGAGTTTAATACTCCCTTGAACTAGGTTTTGGTTCTAGTTTTCTGTTAAAGAAAACTATTGTGCCGGCTTTGTCTGTCCGTCCGCACTTTATTCTGCCCGCACTTTTCTGTCCTCCCTCAGGTCTTGAAAACTACTGAGGCTAGAGGGCTGCAAATTGCTATGTTGATCATCCACCCTCCAATCATCAAACATACAAAATTGCAGCCCTCTAGCCTCAGTGGTTTTTTTTTATTTTTAAGGTTAAAGTTAGCCATAATCGTGCTTCTGGCAACGATATAGGACCGGTCACCAACCGGGCCGTGGTGAAAGTTTCATGGGTCGCGGCTCATACAGCATTATACCGAGATCACCGAAAGATAGATCTATTTTCGATGGCCTTGATTATACGCTGTACAGAAAACTCGATTGCGCCGAAGAAACTTTGTCGCATTTTTTACTTGTCTGGCTTTGTTATTATTTTCCGTTTTACCGAATATAGGTTTTTCAAGAAAACAGTAACTTTTCATTGTAAAATAACTTTATTTTTATTTTTCTCCGTATCATTGTTGCTGATTTAATGAGCTTTGATTTCAGCGATGATTTCTTTTTCACTATTAACATTAAAGTGATCGCTTCCAATCAAGAACTTTGATTTCATCAGAAATATCTTTCTAGAACTGACATTTCTATGATAGTTTGCATTTGTAATCTTTGATTTTATCGAAAATGTCTTCTCGGTATTGATATCTTCATGAGAATTTTTCATTGGTAAACTTTGATTTCATCTGCGGTATCAGTATTGACATTCTCATGACAATTTTCATAAGTAATCTTTGATTTCGTCGACAATATCAGTACTGGCATTTTCGTGGCTGCCTCTATGAATAATATTTGATTTCATCGACAATATCAGTAACAGTATCCATGATAAATCTTTGATTTCATCAACGATATTTGTACAAGACAGTTTCCATGAATAAGCTTTGATTTCATCGACGATACCTTATTATTGAAATTTCCATGACGATTTCCATAAGTGATCTTTGATTTCATCGACAATATCAGTATTGACATGACACTCGATTAATAACCTTTGATTTCATCGACTTTATCTATTTCCATTTTAATTTCTTTTAATGATCTTTGATTTCATCGACTTTATCTTCTCAGAAGTGAAATTTCCATTTTAATTTCCTGTAATGATCTTTGATTTCATCAACAATATCGAATTTATCTTCCATTTTAATTCCTTTAATAATGTTTGATTTCATCGACTTTCTCTTCTCAGTAGTGAAATTTCCATTTGAATTCCCTTTAATAATCTTTGATTTCATCAACAATATCGAATTCATCTTCCATTGTAATTCCTTTAGTAATGTTTGATTTCATCGACTTTATCTTCTCACAGTTGAAATTTTCATTTGAATTCCCTTCATGATCTTTGATTTCATCGACTTCATCTTTTCAGTAGGGAAATTTCCATTTGAGTTCCCTCTAACGGTCTTTGATTTCATCGACTATATATTCTCTCAGCTTCGACCTTGACCTCAAAGTCCTTCTCATCACCTGACATCGAAATCAGATCTCGTCGGCTCAAGTTCGTCCTTGAAATCAAACTCCTCGCCTTTTTCTCTCTCGCCTTTTCCTCAACAGCCCATTTTATTTTATTGTTCTGTTTTCTTCTTATTGCTTATTTTGCCATTTACTAATCTTTCGGAAACTGATCGTTTTATGGAGCTTGTTTTAAAAATGTTTTTATTTTTCAATGTCTTTTCTTGCACGTTTTGTCTATGTTGGTTTATTTTTTATATTATTACCAGATATTCCCACATTAATAAGATAATAATAATAATAATAATAATAATAATAATAATAATAATAATAATATTGCCACATATGGGATAATAATAATAATAATAATAATAATAATAATAATAATAATAATAATAGATAGGTAGATTGATAGATAGATGTTTATTTATTCTTCAACGACCGTCATGGAAATCTAACACATTCTAATAATTACCCGAAACATTAAAGAACAAATAATAAAATAATAATAATAATAATAATAATAATAATAATAATAATAATAATAATAATACTTCTCAACCACGTCCAGAAGATGACCAACGAGATGGTCGAAACATGTCGACGGTACCACAACCTGAAATAATAATAATAATAATAATAATAATAATAATAATAATAATAATAATAACTACAACAACTACCTTCATGAATTTCGCACACATCATCATAATTACCCTAAACTGAGAACCTTCCAAATCTCCCCCTCCCCTAAAAAAAAAAGGAAACGACGGTATTTTCAATCCCGCCAAAACATCGCTAGAAATCGCCGACTTGATAACGAATAATTCGCAAAAGACAAAACAATTCGCGACACGCGACGCGCTGATATCACGTCTCCTGTCATTCGCTAATCATTCACGCGAAATGACTCTCCAAACGGGAAAACAAGGCTTGTTTATTTTCGGTCGGAGCTTTGTTTGTTTGTTTGTTTGTTGTTTTTTGTCTTCTTTAGGCTGTTGTTGTTTTTCTTATTTGATTTCGTTTTTTTGGTCGTAGATTTGTTTATTTGTTGTTTTTCGTCTCTTTTGGCTGTTGTTGTTTTCCTTATTTGATTTTGTTTATTTGGTCGTAGATTTGTTTGTCTGTTGTTTTGCATCTTCTTTTGGCTGTTGTTGTTTTCCTTTTTTGATTTTTTTTGTCATAGATTTGTTTGCTTGTTGTTTTTCGTCTCTTTTGGCTGTTGTTGTTTCCCTTATTTGAATTCGGTTTTTTTGGTCGTAGATTTGTTTGTTTGTTGTTTTTCATCTTCTTTTGGCTGTTGTTGTTTTCCTTTTTTTATTTTTTTTTGGTCGTAGATTTGTTTGCTTGTTGTTTTTCGTCTCTTTTGGCTGTTGTTGTTTCTCTTATTTGAAATCGGTTTTTTTGGTCGTAGATTTGTTTGTTTGTTGTTTTTCTTCTTCTTTTGGCTGTTGTTGTTTTCCTTTTTTGATTTTTTTTTTTTTCGTCATAGATTTGCTTATTTATTATTTTCCGTCTTCTTTTGGCTGTTGTTATTTTCCTTATTTGACTTTGTTTTTTGTCATAGATTTGTATGTTTGTTGTTTTTATCTTCTCTTGGCTGTTGTTGTTCTTTTCGATACGGTGTTTGGTCACAGATTTGCTTTTTGGTTGTTTTTCATATCCTTTTGGCCGTTGTTATTATTTTTGATATGTTTGTTTTTGGTTGGAGCTTTCTTTGTTGTTTTTCGTATCCTTTTGGCCATTGTTGTTTTCCTTACTGGATTCTGTTTATTTAATCATTCTCTTTGATTTTGGTCATAGATTTGTTTGTTTGTTTTATCGCTGTTTTGCTGTTTTGCTGTTTTTCTTTTTTTTTTTGCCTAACGTAATATCGTTATGGAATGTAAATAATTTCTGACAACAATTCTTTGATGAAAAGTATTTCTGTAAAAAGTGGCATAAAAGCATTTATGTAAAAATGTGGCATAAAAGCATTTATGTAAAAAAATGGCATATATAATTGAGTTGTACTAGAAATTGGTATGTTTATAATATCAAAAAATTTTCAGTCAAAATTTCTGTGATTGACAACTGGAATTAGTTATTTTATCCATAGGCAAATAAAACAGTATTAGTTAGATGGAAATATAGATGTAATTTAAAGATCTCAACATTCGTCATCTTGATAAAACTCTGACATATTTTGAAACAGCTAATATAAATTATAAATTCTGCTGACTAAAATAATTTAAAATTACATTTAGAGTATGATTTTTTTTCCTGAGGAATTCTGTTTTTGTTGACAAAGAGCAAAAGCTAAAATTACATTTTTAATGTAAGTTCATTTACAAAGGGATTTTAAGGCGTGCGGAAGTTGAAAATTACATTTGCGAAGTAAATTACATTTTTTCTTATTTCACCAAATTCTCATTTATTTACGAAAAGATTCCCAACATGGCGTAACACCATATAAATTACATCTACAAAGTATTTTTCTTAAGACAGACCTCTTATTTTTTTTGAGACAGACCACAAGACCTTTTTATAAAGACCACAGTGACTCAAACTAAACCCAAAATAATAAAAAAAAGTGAAGTTGGTGCAAGGAAGCCGATAGACACTTTTCTTCCTCCTTACTGATAGACACTTTTTTTTTTCTTCCTTCTCCCTCCTTATCCGTCTTTCAGTGGTCTTAGCTGGGGAGTCTTTCGGTCCCACAACGACTTAAAAGCCGAATCTGTCGTGGTTACTTTTCTGCCTCTGTAGAAGATTGATGGTTTTTTTCTTTTTTTATTCTCCCTACATAAGGGGAGGGAGAGAGAGAGAGAGAGAGAGCGAGCGATGAGTATTATCATGGAGGGACGGACACCATCATTACACGCTTTTGACTCTCTCTCTCTCTCTCAAAACAAATACATGCATAATACACAAGAGTGTATATATATATATATATATATATATATATATATATATATATATATATATATATATATATATATTTATTTATATATATATATTTGTGTTTGCGTATAAGTTTCGATACAAAGTGATATTTTCGGCTTGAAATTTGTGGCTAAGGATTGTTGAGCCAGCGCAACTATATGGAAGTGCAGTGTGGGTGTTGGATCCAAATGAAACGTTGGATGGTGGTCAGGAAGTTGGTGAAGATGAAAGAGGGAGCAGAGATATACATACATACATACATATATATAGATATATATTTCTGTATATATATATATATATATATATATATATATATATATATATATATATATATATATTTATATATATATATATATATATATATAGATAGATAAACACAAACATACATAGTAAATACATATATATAATATACACACACATATATATATACACACAAACATACATTCATACATACATATAATATAAAACCAGAATACTCAAAGGGTTAAGAAACAACGATAAGATCAATAACAGACCAGATATAAAAAAATAAGAAATAAGAAAAGAATCGAGACGACTGTAACACACAAGAGAATAAAGGCAGCCATCCCAGAGAATGCATCCAAATAATTGCATAACCTTTTTTGACGGGAAAAATTTCCTGTCAGACGAATCCTCACGCAGAGCCATACCTCACGCAATCAGGGGTCGTACCTGTTGTGAGAGAGAGAGAGAGAGAGAGAGAGAGAGAGAGAGAGAGTTAAGGGTTGGAGGAGAAGTAATAGGTTATGGCTGATAGCAGCTAATGTATTCGTGTATTTGTGTGTGTGTGTGTGTGTGTGTGAGAGAGAGAGAGAGAGAGAGAGAGAGAGAGAGAGTTAAGGATAAGAGATATTATAGGCTAATATATTTGTGTATGTGTACGAGAAAGAGCGAGAGAAAGTAAAGTTAAAGAGTGGTTGGTATGAGTTAAAGACAGAGAGAAGAGAAAGAAAGGAGAAGAGAGAGAGAGAGAGAGAGAGAGAGTCCACTAAGGATTTCCTTACTCATTTCAAATGTGTATTAAAAATCATTGTATTATGGAATAAGAAGAAAGAAGGTATTTGGCAATCTCCATGTAACTTTCATCGATGAAATTGCGTATTGGACAGGATATTATTCTGAAAGTCGTCTGTTGCATGAATATAAACAGCTTTTGCTTCAGACCTTTTCATCAAGTTATATAAAAATTTTTGGAAAAAATCAATAATTTTGGAATGGCCAAACCACAAAAAAATAAGAATCTATTTGGCTTTGAATGTTTAGAGATGCCTCTATAGAATAGGTGTCCTATTGTATCTAGAATTCTTCTAGATGTTCCCCTGTTGAAAAAGACAAAATCAACTATCCGTAACATATTTGGGAACGGTCTCCACAAAAAACGAATGACTTTTGAATCTAGATTTTTCCTGATGTCCACTCTAGAAAAATGATAAATTTAGTAAAAAAAAAAAAAAAAAACTTTTATTTTGGAGAAAACGCCTCAAGAAAAAAAATTACAAAATCACATTTAAACATTTTGAGAAAGTCCACTACTGTAAAAAAAAACTAGTCCTTTGAATTTTAAGAAGTCCTGTGACAGAAACAAATTGGGTCCTTTGATCTGCAGGAACCTATAATCGGACATCCATATAACTTCCGGGAAGGTATGCCAGTGGTCTTGGGCTATTCCATTTATGGGGCAAATCATTATTATCCTTTCTAAGATTCGTGGTCGTAATCTTTACCCATCCGTAAGATTCAGAGATTAATTCTCTTGAATTTTGATTCAGTGAATCAAGATGACAAAAATGCTTAATGAGATAAATTACATAGCATAAATATCAAGCATAATACTGCTTCCTATTAAAAATTTTTAATTTCATGATGAAAATATGTAAAATTTTGTGGTCATACAAAGATTAGGAATAAATTAATTTTTGACGATAATGTTTTGTGAGATAAATAGGATCCCATATTGAGAATAATACTTTTTTTTTTGTTAAATTAGTTTTTCATTGTAAGATGAAAAAATACTAAGTTTTGTGGTTATACAAAGATTAGGAACCAACTAGATTTTAAAAGTAGGCTCCCTGGTCAATAACGTTATGCTGACAGGCAAAATGCAAATTTCACCGACTGCATTCTTCCCTTTTGCAAAAGTTTTCCTGTGCAATCTAGGTCAGGCCATTGCATATTCTTGCATATTCTTTATGTCTGAATAGCTACTGATTTCTTTATTCCGTCAGATACTGTTTTAGTGTAAGCAACGTTAACTATAAAAGGTTATTTAACAATTTTTAACACTGATGTTATTTTATAGCTTACTTCAGCATTTGTGACGCGAGTTTCAGCAACCATAAATCAATCAGTCAATCATTGCTTCGGGATTAAGCTACATTGCTGTATCTCAGACTCTGTCCCCTATACTCCCCCACCCCCGGGGCTTCTACCCCTGTACCCCCATCATGCTTCTCTCAAGACCAACCCCTACCTCCTTCCTCTCCCCAGCACCAATCTTCCCCCTTCCTCTCCCCAGCTCCAATCTCCCCCTTCCTCTTCCCAGCTCCAATCTCCCCCTTCTTCTCCCCAGTTCCAATCTCCCCCTTTCCTCTCCCCAGCTCCAATGTCGCCCCCTTCCCTCTCCCCAGCTCCAATCTCCGCCCCCCAACCCCATCCTGCCTCATTCCTTAAAACCAATTTCCCCACGACCAATCTCCCAACCCCAGGTTCCTCTCCGAACTCCCTTCCCCTACCTGGTCCCTCACCTATACCAACCCCGCCCTCCCTCCACCCCCACCCCAACTGCTTTTCTCTACCTCCCCCACCCTCTTATCAAAGCCTGGCTTAGCCAAGAGCAGCAGGTTGTCTTTCCCATTGACCCCTGTTGTGCAAAAAACAAAAACATTTTAACTGATAAGAAACAAAAAGCATTTTAACTGATAAGAAACAAAAAGCATTTTAACTGATAAAGATGACAAAAGGGACACAAAAAATATTTTTAATACATTTTGAATAAGTTTTGTAGACCCCTGTTTCAAAAAAAAGATTAAAAACATAGTGGTTAAAAAAACATTTTAGCTGACAAAGATGAGACAAAAAAAGGAATTTATTTTTAATCAGTTTCACATAAGTTTTTTTTTCTGTCGAGACTTTCAGAAAACCTTTTATCCGCGGAACCTGTTACCCATGGATCATCTCTGAAGATAAAGAAGAAACATTTCCTTATATTCCCCCGTCTCTTAAAATGCCTTCAGCATCGTATTTCAAAATCCATTAAGACGTCAAGCGAAAGAAAAAAAAGATTAAGATAAACCAGTATCTTGGCGACGGTAGTCAGCAAAATGTCTAAGAAAGAGTTTGTGATGCTCTTATTTAGTTTTAATTTAATTAATTTATTTTTTCTCTTTTTGCTTTTTATTTGTGTTTTTTCTCCCGTGGTCTCTCATATTTAATCATCTTTTGTATGTTATTTATCTGTGGTATGTTGATATGTTATTGAAGTTATATATTGTGGTTTTATGTGTGTATTTGTTGCACGGGTTTTTCCTGTACAGACACACACACACATATATATATATATATATATATATATATATATATATATATATATATATATATATATATATATATATATATATATATATATATATATATATATATATATATAATATATATATATATATATATATGTACTCTTAAATATATATAATACATATATATATATAAGTATATATATACTTACATATATATATAATATATATATATATATATATATATATATACATATATATATATATATATATATATATATATATATATATATAATATATATATATATATATACATTAGAAATAATCAACACACACTCACGTGTGAAACAGAAATAAATTTCTGACTCACAGCAGAATTGAACACTTGTGTGGCTTGGTTGGTAACAGTCTCGTCTTTCAATTGAAAGACCAGGTTGATCCTGCTGCATGAGTCAGAAATTTACATATATATATATATATATATATATATATATATATATATATATATATATATATATATATATATATATATGTTTAGTGTATGTATATAAAAATCTCTATGGATAGTTGAGTGGTCAAAGACCATTCTTGATCGTTCTCTCTAAACCAAAGGCCCAAGTCCGATTCCCGTCCGGGGCAGATAACCTAATCAATCATAATTCCCCTTGGTTGTGAGTTATTCGCATTGTATGGTGAATTCAATATGAAAGAGACGTTTGTTTGTTAACATTTGTGAGATATATATATATATATATATATATATATATATATATATATATATATATATATTAAATAAATGTATATGTATATATATACATAATATATATATATATATATATATATATATATATATATATATATATATATATATATATATATATATATATATGCGCTTTGGTGTGTGTATGTATGTACGTAGATATCTGAGTGATAGAAAATGCAGCGTAAAAAAAAATGAATTTATCATCGTAAATTGCTCGTAATTAGGTTATGAAAATCGTTCTAATTCCTAACGAGCACAAACAGCTAAATGAACCAATTTCAGGTTTCTGTTATGTTTTTAGAGATAATTTTCTCTTGGGGAAATTTTACGAAAAGAGTTTCTGATCGCGAGTCGTCTGAAAAAAATAGATTTTGAATTAGTAAATTTTATAGACAGTTTATTTAGAAAGTTTTTTTTATCATACTGGTAGGAAATTATGAATAAAATTATCTGTAAAAGTTATTCTTCTAAGTAATTCATGGTTTTTTTATATATATATATATATATATATATATATATATATATATATATATATATATATATATATATATATATATATATATATATATATATATATATATATATACATATACACACACAAACAAACACACACACACACACACACACACACATATATAAGGAACTATAAGTAAACTGATTTTGTGTAATTTAAAATGCAAAATTAAATTTTTCATAAAGTTAGGAAATTATGAGGAAAATTATTTTTAAAGCAAATTGTCTCGAAAAATTATTAATTTTACTGACATACCCAGACCATGAACATAAAAATAAAACACTTCCTTGTAATTCAAAACACAAAACAATATCCTTTACATCTCATTCCCAAGATCCAACACCACGATTCATACCGCGTCTCCAGCAAGACACGAAAATGAACATTGAAATAAAAAAAAGAATAATAATAATAAAAAAACCAAGAAGGGAAAGCAAAGCGAAATGCCTAGAATAGTCTCCCCTTAAAATAAAAAAGTGAAAAAAAACGGGGTTCTCTATTTTCTAGTTCTCCGCTCCCAGCCCGACTGCATATGGCAGGCTGGGAAATGACGAACAACCCCGGATGGAGTCTTTAAGGCTCACGGCTCCCTTGAATTCTGCGCCGTTATCGACCTTCGTGGCTGGTTGTGGTATACCTTAGTAGATCCGCTCCCTCGGTCTCTCTTTTTTTATATATGTATGTATGTATGTATATAAAAAACAGAACAAACTAGTTATACACACATACATATATAAAACAGTAGAACAAACTATATATATATATATATATATATATATATATATATATATATATATATATATATATATATATATATATATATTATAACCGGAAAATAGACTAGATAGAGAGAGAGAGAGAGAGAGAGAGAGAGAGAGAGAGAGAGAGAAAGGGGGACAATGTGTAGGGAATGAATTAGGAATGATTATAATAATAAAGAAAACTAGGATAGGAATTAAGAAAGATTTCCAAATCGTGGATTTTAAATGGGAAGAACATTTATTATTATTATTATTATTATTATTATTATTATTATTATTATTATTATTATTATTATATTATATAGATAGTAAAAAATTACAAAGCTCTGTTTATTCTGTAATAAAAGACTTTGAAAAACTAAACGCGTGGTCGACGGTAGGAGAATTTTGATATAGTAAGCATTTTTCTAAGAAGCAAATACATGTATACAAATCAGTATGTACATTTACAGTAAATCTTATATACGTTAAAATCGTGATACTGTTAATTTTTACACACAAACATTGTTGCAAGTGCTGCAAAATAAAATGGTAAAACATCTATGAGTATAAACATATGAATATTTATGAATTATATACATATACCGTATATTTGTATGTTATACTGTATATATATATATATATATATATATATATATATATATATATATATATATATATATATATATATATACATATATAAATTCTGACACTTCTGATTTTAACATAGGAAATATGTTGCATGTGTATTATGTTATCAACTAAATGAAGTTGGTCTCTTTCGACTCAATGGCGCACTGACCAAAGCAGTAACTGTAGAAAAACAGAAATCTATGCCTCCTGACGGCCGAGGGAAAGAGGGTCAAAATTGACCTTGGAAGGGTTAAGGACCTAGGAAGAATAATTTTATTTTTTATGTGATTTCTTTTTCCAAAGGGAGTAGTGGCTGAAATAAGAACTGTAAAAAGAATTAGATATCTGCGCTTTACACAGAAAAAAATTAACGACGTCAGTGTGAAAAAGCTTAATTGTTGGAAAAATGTTTGATTTTTAGTTTTCTGAAAAGAAAACTATTGTGCCGGCTTTGTCTGTCCGTCCGCAGTTTTTCTGTCAGCACTTTTTCTTGTCCGCCCTGAGTTCTTGAAAACTACTGAGGCTAGAGGGCTGCAAATTGGTATGTTGATCATCCACCCTCCAGTCATCAAACATACCAAATTGCAGCCCTTTAGCCTCAGTAACTTTTATTTTATGTGAGGTTAAAGTTAGCCATAATCGTGCGTCTGGCAACGATATAGGATAGGCCATCACCGAGCAGTGGTTAAAGTTTCATGGGCCGCTGTTCATACAGCATTAAACCGAGACCACCGAAAGTCAGACCTATTTTTGGCGGCTTTGATTATACGGGTATGCGCTGTAGCGGCTGTGCAGAAAATTCAATTGCGCCGAAGGAACTTCGGCGCATTTTTTACTTATTTTGTGATATTTCATGATAATGAATTGAGTAATAATGATGACAGGAATATTGGTTGACTTTCCAAGTTACTGAGTAAGGAGGAGTTTAGAATTAGGTCTGTTCACTGTTAGCGTTTGTTGAACATTAAACAAACTGTATTTTGTATAAGGACAGATTTATATGGGTTTGAATAATAGTTCTGTTATTACACATTTTTTTGTTATTTGTTAGTATAGTTATAGACAGACAGACAGACAGACAGACATGGAATGAATATTATTAAATTAATAGGTTAAACCATTACCCTAATATTTTAGTACATCGAGAGAGAGAGAGAAAGAGAGAGAGAGAGAGAGAACTAGTAAATTGCACCAACATAAAAATTTACCATTTGGAATATACTACAGCCATTAGCGGAAAAGATTAATTGAATAATGAATAATGAAAAAATGAACAAGATTTTCACTGAAATTTGACTTCCTGCATCACATGAACGACTCTCTCTCTCTCTCTCTCTCTCTCTCTCTCTCTCTCTCTCTCTCTCTCTCTCTCTCTCTCCCACCCCCCCGCAATGCGAATGAACGGACGGATATGTTAATGGATAGAAGAATACGTTGACAACTGAGATATTGAATATACTGGAGATAAATGCAGTGTTGAAGAAAAGTTATATTCAAGAAGAAGAAATAGACATTGTATAAATATTGACATATCTTCACAGAGTTTTTTTTTTATTAATTATTTTGCATCTTAGAAGAGAGAGAGAGAGAGTAAAAAGTATATCTTAGTTTAACCAGACCACTGAGCTGATTAACAGCTCTCATAGCCCTAGCCGGAAGGATTAGATTTATTTTACGGGGCTAAGAACCAACTGGTTACCTAGCAACGGGACCTACATCTTATTGTGGAATCCGAACCACATTATGACGAGAAATGAATTTCTATCACCAGAAATAAACTCCTCTAATTCTTCACTGGCCGGTCGGAGGGTCGAACGCTGGGCCAACAGCGTGCTAGCCGAGAGCTCTACCCACCATTCCAGTGAAGAACTAGAGAGAGAGAGAATTATGAAAATTTAATTACACAACTGGAGAATATTTAGCAACAAAGGAGAGAGAGAGAGAGAGAGAGAGGGAGGGAATTAAAGGAATAAAATTGTGAAAATTTAAATACACAGTTGAAAATTGTTTGGCAACAAGGGGGAGAGAGAGAGAGAGAGAGAGAGAAAAGATTATACTGATACTGATGAAAACTCAAAGTATAAAAATAAAATTATTTGGCAACTGCTTCGTGTTACGGAAGAACAAAACTTAGAGTTACATGAAATAAAGATTAGAAAGAGGCGGAGATAACATTAAAGTAAAAATGAATTACGGAGAGATAAAAAAATTCTAGAAAAAACAAATAGATAAAAACAAAACAAAATTTCTAAGGAAAAAAAAAGTGATCCAGAGATAGTAACATTGAAACTTAACCTCAAACTGTGCATTCTTCTGCAGCTAAGATCACTCTAGTATCTAGAATCTAGTTTCCTTTCTAGGAATAACACTATGTGGTATTATCTAACCCCCAACCCCCACCACAAACACCCTCCAACCCCAACCCCACCCAAAAAAAACAGGCAAAGTGATAAAATATAACATACCACTAAGATCTGACATTATAACGACCTTGGGAGAAAAAAACTTGATAGAAAGGGATTATTTTTTCTCTCTCTCTCTCTCTCTCTCTCTCTCTCTCTCTCTCTCTCTCTCTCTCTCTCTCTCTCTCTCTTTATGAAACATTTAGCAGTTACACAAACGACCTCTTCACGTTAGGACTCATTTGTCTTTGATCTATAACCTTTCCTGTTTTTTTTTTTTATGGAACACTGCTTTAAAAAGGGTTACGGTTTTTTTAAAAATATTTTTCTATACTTATTTTTTCGGTACTCTTTAAAGTTTCCTGAGAAATTTTCAATTTTTCTCGCTGTCAGACAATTTGGTTAAAAACGGTTTGACGTACTTTATATTTAATCGATTTTATGCTTGAATATTATTTTATCTCTATTATTTTATTTTTGTAATTTTATTTCCGTTATTACATTGCGGTAGGAAGAGTTATGTATATTTAATATATGTATATATATATGTACGAGTATATGTATATATATACATATACATATACACACACACACATCACATATATATATATATGTATATGTATATATATATATATATATATATATAATTTATATATATATAATTTATGTATACACATACATACATACATAACACATAGACACATGCAAATTAACCCGTGTACGTTATGAACACTCCTGCTCACAAACTTACATATTTCCATGCACAAGCCATCTCCAATCCCCCACCCCCACCCCCACACCCCGTCTCACTCGAGTAACAAACAAACAAATAAAAAATAAGAATAAATAAGAAAACCAAGGAAGGTTTTCCCAAGTACACCAAGTCCCTCACAAGCCAGCAGGTTCTTAAGGTTGTAAAAAAAAAAAAAAAGCACTACTTGTCGTTTTACCATTTTGTCTTGACAAATGCGACAAAGATGTCGGTGAATCTGTCGTTACGGAGTGTCTATAAGAAATACATCTATCACTGAAAGAAAGGAGTGAGAGAGAGAGAGAGGTAGAAAGAGAGAGAGAGAGAGAGAGAGAGAGAGAGTCGTATTTCTGTAAGGGACATTTTTTGTATCAATCATTCCTGCAGAGAGAGAGAGAGACTCGTACTTCTGTAAGGGATATTTTTTGCATCTATCATTCCTGGAGAGAGAGAGAGAGAGAGAGAGAGAGAGAGAGAGAGAGAGAGAGAGAGAGAGAGAGAGACTACTTGTACTTCTGTAAGGGATATTTTTGCATCTGTCATTCCTGAGAGAGACAGAGACAGACAGAGAGACTAATACTTCTGTAAGGGATATTTTTGCATCTGTCATTCCTGGAGAGAGAGAGAGAGAGACTTCTGAGGGATATTTTTTGCATCTATCATTCCTGAGAGAGAGAGAGAGAGAGAGAGAGAGAGAGAGAGAGAGAGAGAGAGAGAGAGAGAGACTAATACTTCTGTAAGCGATATTTTTTGCATCTGTCATTCCTGGAGAGAGAGAGAGAGAGAGAGAGAGAGAGACTAATACTTCTGTAAGCGATATCTTTTGCATCTGTCATTCCTGGAGAGAGAGAGAGAGAGAGAGAGAGAGAGAGAGAGAGAGAGAGAGAGAGAATACTTCTGTAAGGGATATTTCCTGAATAAGCTTCGAGGTTGTTACGTAAGACATAATATTGAAGGATGGAGGAAGATTGTTTTTGCTGAAGTTGTTTCTTAGTTGTTTTTCTTGTTATTGTTCTATTTTTCTTGTTTCCCCTGTTAACGCTATCGCCACGCCGCTATCGATGTCGGTGACCTGGCCTTCATATCATTGACCTCCATAAGACGGAACTCCCTTCTTACCTCTTTGTTCCCAAATTCTTGCAACTTGCCGTAGATGATATGGGAAATATCATTGTTTTTTCTTTGCCTAGTAAGTTTTAATTTCCTTAATATAAAACAATGTGTTGACCAACGAAAGAAGTTCAAGGTCACATAAAGAATGTCAAGGTAACGTAAAGTAGGTGAGGATCACCAAAGGTAAGTCAAGGTCACCTAAAGCAGGTCAAGGTCACGTTATTTTATGCTTGACTTGGTTATAGAATCAATACAATAGATTTTCTTAATATGATTCCCTTTTGAAACAATTATTTGAAATATACTGGATTTTGTTTTTATAATTTACTTGTATTTTTGTGTCAGTTGTACATTAACTTAATGACATTCGAGAGCTAAAAAAATATATAAAAAATTGAAATATATATTTATATTTATTATTTATTTTTATTCATTTGTATATTTATTAATTTATTTTTAGTTTTGAAAAGTCCGTATTGTCCGCACTTTGCTGTCCGCACTTTTTCTGTCCGCACTTCTTCTGTCCGCCCTCAAATCTTAAAAAACTATTGAGGCTAGAGGGCTGCAAATTGGTATGTTGATCATCCACCCTCCAATCATCAAGCATACCAAATTGCAGCCCTCCAGCCTCAGTTAGTTTTGATTTTATTTAAGGTTAAAGTTACCCATAACCACGCTTCTAGCAACGATATAGGATACGCCACCACCGAGCCGTGGTTAAAGTTTCATGGGCCGAGGCTCATACAGCATTAAACCGAGACCACCGAAAGATAGATGAATTTTCGTTGGCCTTGATTATACGCTGTAGCGGCTGTACAGAAAACTCGATTGTGCCGAAGAAACTTGGGCGCATTTTTCAATTGTTTATTTATTGGTGTCGAAGTCACCTTCTTCCGTTCTCAAACCATAAGCGGTTATGTTATTCCGTCGGATATCGTCTTTAAAAGCTTATTGTGGTTTAATTTCCTGGTTGAAATGTGGTTTGATTTTTCTTAAAACCTTACGTGTAATATCTTCTTTAAATCTTGGGTTTTTTAGTGTGTAGATCATATGTTAATTAATTTGTTGAAATATACATGATATCTTCTTTAAGAATGATCACAGATGCTATCTGGTTTGGATATTTTACGTAAATGTTATGTAAATGATACATGTGTGATATATATATATATATATATATATATATATATATATATATATATATATATATATATATATATATATATATATTTAATTATATGTATATATAAAATATATATATATATATATATATATATATATATATATATATATATATATATATATATATATATATATATATATATATATAAAATGTGTGTGTGTGTGTATACGCTCAGTCAAGTTAGGACATCTGGAACGACGGAGATTCAGAATGAACAGGATGGAAAATAGCCATTGTAGCATCTTAAGTTTATTGGCCAAATTTTCGAGACGTCAAGTCTCATCATCAGGGCTGTAAACTATACAAAATTTACAAATTAAAAACAGACTCAGTAAAATAACAATTATAAAAGTTAAAATCTCAAAAACGCTAAATAATCCATATTAAAAGAAAGATTGAAATTAAAGCATAAAAAGTTAAGAGAACTCTGACTGTTGAATATACCTTTATTAAACTTGGCTGGGGTTCTATAAGGGAGTCTTTACAATTACGATAAGATTATCTTTTGAGAGTTTTAAAACTTGATTAATAGCTCTTAGGGCTGGCCGAAGGATTAGAATTTTACCTAAGAACCATTAGCAACCCATTATTGTGGAATATTTAGCGAGAAATATTTTTCACCAGAAATAAATTTTCTCTTCATCAAGGAATTGAAACCATTGAATAAAAATGTTGATAATTATCGGGAAAACCAGCATTCCCATTATTAATTATTGGGATATTTTTTTTTGTAAAAGAAAACTATTGAGATGGCTTTTCTGTCCGTCCGCACTTTTTTCTGTCCGCACTTAAAAACTACTGAGGCTAGAGGGCTGCAAACTGGTATGTAGATCATCCACCCTCCAATCATGAAACATTTCAAATTGCAGCCCTCTAGCCTCAGTAGTTTTTATTTTGTTTAAGGTTAAAGTTAGCCATAATCGTGCTTCTGGCAACGATATACGATAGTCCAACGCCGGGCCGTGGTTAAAGTTTCATGGGCCGCGGTTCATACAGCATTATAGCGAGACCACCGAAAGATAGATTTATATTGGGTGGCCTCGATTATACCGTGTACAGAAAACTCAGTTGCGCTGAGGTAACTTCGGCGCATTTTTTCCTTGTTATATTTTTAGTATTATTTAGCTGTTTACCTCCTTCAACTGTCGAGAGTTAATATGAAAAATTGCAGTAAAACTAGGGAATCATATCACTTTAAAATTATAGCATTACAGTGAAATTATTGTACTCATTTTTCGTTTTCACATGTTTTCAATCTACCTCTCTCATGGCTGTGTTCACCTATAAAAGAAGGTCAAGGTCGTATGAATTAGGCCAAGGTCACTTAAAGTCGGTCAAGGTCATATCTTGTTACGTAGAACCTTGGTATAGAAATATTATAACAGGTTTTCTGTACACCAGTTATGATTTACTTTTGAAACAAGTTCTTTATCAACGTTGCAGTTGCTTTATGATAAAGAAGACAGTATCTCCGCACATCGCGCTGGAGTCTTCACAGATATCAGTGGGTAGCCTCATCTGCTAGCGTGGGTCTAGCAACTTCACCCCTGAAAGTCTTGATAGAAGATAGAAGCTACCTACTACCATAAATTAAAGAAGGGGAGAAAGTATGTATATATATATTACTGTATATCTATTTATATATCTATATATATATACTGTATATATATTATGTATATCTATTTATATATCTATATACATATACTGTATATATGTATGTATCTATATATATTATGATATATATATGTATATATTATATATATACAGTATATATTATATATGTGTGTGTATACGTACGCATGCGCGTGTGTTTGCGTGCGTGTCAACGCAAGCAGAATGTCCCTCCTCCTCCTCCTCCTCCTCCCCCCAGCTGCATAAATTTAGCGACCGTTTCCGGTCCAGCGAGCGGTGAGTGATGCTCTCTGTGTTTCAGCCTGCCTCTCTCTCTCTCTCTCTCTCTCTCTCTCTCTCTCTCTCTCTCTCTCTCTCAGGAGTGATTCACCGGCAATATTTGATCCAGCATCATTGAAAATCTCGTTTACAAGCATCTCTTCCACTCCACCCCTCCCCCTCTTCCCATCTCCCCCCTCCCCTCCCCCACTCCACTCTCCCTCCCCTCCCCTTCCCCCTCCCACTCCCCCTCTTCTCCCTCAATCATGAATTGTTGCTCTCTGAAAAATTGGGACGCTCACAATGCGAGGTGTTTTACATAACAAAAGCCGAAATGCAAATATGACGATCTCTTTTTTTTTTTTTTCTTTTATTTATGAAGTTTCTTTTTTTTTGCCTGTCTTTTACTGGTTTGAATATGTGCTTGCGTGTTTATGCGTTCACCTTTGGAAAGGTGTGTATGTATATATGTGTATATATATGTATACATGTATGAATATGTATAAATATAAATGTTTACTTTTATTATGACTGCCTTGCTTCCTCTAATCATTCATACTTTTACCTCTCTCTCTCTCTCTCTCTCTCTCTCTCTCTCTCTCTCTCTCTCTCTCTCTCTCTCATTAGCCCGAAGTCCATCTATCCATATTTCTCTCATTTCTCTACATTCTTCCTTATTATTTTCTTCCTCTCTTTTCGTCTATCTTTTGAACCTTCTTCCTCTCCTCTTCCTGCCCTTCCTCCCTACCCTCCTTTCTCTCTCTCTCTCTCTCTCTCTCTCTCTCTCTCTCTCTCTCTCTCTCTCTCTCTCTCCCCGTCCGTCTTTTTCTCCCCGGCATCGACAGAACCCATCGAACTGGAAATCATTTTTCGCGGACGATAGTTGTCGTCGATGTCGTCCGCTCTTTGACGTGGGGGAGGAGGAGGAGGAGGAGGAGGAGGAGGAGGAGGAGGAGGAGAAGGGAGGAGGAATCCGAAAGCAACGAAAAGCGTCGTTTTAATGACAAAAGCGACGGTCGGAAAAATAAATGTATATATCAATAGCGGGTTTTCTTGTCTGTGCTTAATTCAATCAGGAACCGCCACTAGCCGACAGCCTCTCTCTCTCTCTCTC
>NC_089781.1:93262987-93275487 GCF_040412425.1 Macrobrachium rosenbergii
CCCAAAATCTTGTCCAAATTAACCGTGGCGACCCATGCCCTTGTAAACGTTTTCTTTCTATATAATTATGCGCATGAAAAGACAAGTGTTTACGTTGGGAAGATTACCGACCTCAGTTGAGTGTTCTGTGTCTATAACGTTCTGTTAGATATTAATGAATTATGTATTCTTGATACAATATTTTCTCTAATAATAATTATTATTACAATAATAAGAGTATTGAGGAAATAAGAAGCCCATAAAGTTATAACCCTTGGGGACCCATTGAATACTGGGTTGCGACCCTGGGGTTAAGAACCACTGGTCTGGAGGATAACAGCTGTTATTTTTTACTATGATCATTACAGTAAGAAGGTCGGCAGTTCCGTAGCAAACTGATATCGGAAGGAAGTTGAAAGTTCACCCTGGCACTCACAGTTACTCTGTTGACGTTGTGTGTTTGTGGTCGTTCGTGTAGCGGGTAACCAAATCTGAACATTTGAACTTATTGGGGCGTTTTGGTAAAGGGGGAGGGGTGGGGTGGATGGGGAATGGAGATAGAAGGCCCGTCGTTCCAAATCTCTCGACGTTCACCAAAGGAGGAAAAAGTGAGTGTTCCCTGTATTGAGTTGTTTAATAGTAATGGTGCAGTTGTATTGATTGATTGATTGAATATAGAATTTAGGCCAAAGGCCAAGTACTGGGACCTGCGAGGTCATTCAGCGCTGTAACGGAAATTGACAAAGTTTGAAAGGTGCAACAGGAGGAAAACCTCAAAGCAGTTGCACTATGAATCAGCTGTCAGGAGAGGGTTGAGGAAAGTAAGATGGAAGAAAGGGAATATGAAAAGGGGTACAGTAAAGGGAACGAAAGGGGTAGCCGAATGGACACTGCAAAGAACCTTAAGTAATGCCTACAGTGCACCGCTACGGTGGGGTGCAGTTGTAGAGATTGCATTATTGCAATCATGCCTCGTCATCAGAAGGGCTTACCTTGCTAGGAACAAATATTTTTGATGTATGGTAATGCATCATGTGGACGTATTTTGTTGTTTAATGTTGTTTAGATGGAATTTTTGCGTTAGGAAGAATAGGCCTATGAAGTATCGATTCATTCTGCTGTCTTGTTCGTAATTTGTTAAGCTCTTTGAGAGGGTGGTTTCAGTAATTATGTATATATATATATATATATATATATATATATATATATATATATATATATATATATATATATATATATAAAATTGGTGGACTGGAAACGAAACGTAGTTAAACCATATTGTTTTGGCATGGCTTAGTTACTAAGTTCCTTGTTTTAATAATACCTGGTGATGTTGATGTTTTAATTATGCTATTGGAAACTCATGTTGTCTATGTGAAATTTCTTAATGCGTTCCACTACTTCTTAACTTGAGGGAATCTTAAGCAAGTATATGATGTTTTGTCCGTTTTGATGATGCATATTACTTTACCTCGAAGGGAAAACTCCCCAACAAGAGCACTTTTCGAAATGGTTCTGGGTCCTTACTCCGAGGTGCTAGTACTAAACACCGTATGGTAAATGTGAAGGAGACGGCCGCACGAAGATATCGTATATTAATATAATTCGTCGACCACACAATGTAGAAATGGTTGTATATAATACTTTGATCCCCGTGGGGCTAGTACTAAACACGGCGTCCCAAGGAGCTTCCCCCATGTTTAGTACTAGCACCTCGGAGTAGTTGACGCTTAGATAACAAGCCAAAGTAGCACCGAAAAGTATCCAATTGTGATACTTTTTCTGTCCGCCCTCAGATCTTAAAAACTACTGAGGCTAGAGGGCTGCAAATTGGGATGTTGATCATCCACCCCCCAGTCATCAAACATACCAAATTGCAGTCCTCTAGCCTCCTCAGTAGTTTTGATTTTATTTAAGGTTAAAGTCAGCCAAAATCGTGCTTCTAGCAACGATACAGGACAGGCCGCCACCGGGCCGTGGTTAAAGTTTCATGGGCCGCGGCTCATACAGCATTGTACCGAGACCACCGAATGATAGAGCTGCTTTCGGTGGTCTTGATTATGCGATGTACAGAAAACTGGATTGCGCCGAAGATAAATATTGTCAAGGTATTTAAATTTCGTCCGTTTTTTTCCTCCCAGATGTTGAATAATAATCTAAACACCCGAGATTTTGGCGTTTTATATAAATTTGAGAAAATTGCAGTCCTCAATTTAAAAAATTATCTCTATTATCTTTTTTTCACTTGGAGCCTCTGGCGATCTAAACAGTTTTAATAATGTGATCGCTCTTCCTAAAGAAAAGTAATAATTGAAATTATCTTCACCTTATTAAGCCGAGTGTCCTAAAAATCAGGGATTAGGTGTTGTCTCAATCATCGTAGATCGTCATTGTAATCATCATCATCATCTGAATAACAAATAGTTACAAAATTATTCAAAGTTGTTAATGATTTTGATGATAGCGAACTACAGAATCAAAAAATAAAATTTCCATCTATATGAGGCTTTATAGTGACTATAACCATACGTGTTAAAATGTTATAAAACTTTATGCTTTACTTTGGATCAAGTTTCCTGAACGATGACTTTCGTTAGATATATATATATATATATATATATATATATATATATATATATATATATATATATATATATATATATATATATATATATATATATAGTGTGTGTGTTTGTGTGTGTGTGTGTGTGTGTGTGTTATTGTCCAGGTTAAATTACTGTAACTAAAAATCACTTCATAAAAGCTCTGGAGATCAGATTATCATTTTCTTTTGCAGACTGACTGACTTATAAATTTTTAGAAAATAAATATATTATATTCTTTTTTTTTTTTTTTTTTTACTTTTAAATTTATGTTGAAGAAAAATAAATCTTTTGCTTCTTTTATTGTTACTGCCCATTTTGTGTGTGTCATTTATCTCTTTTTAATTAGAGTTATTAATTTTACGTTTATCTAAGAAACCCCAAGATCAATTATGATTCATAAAAATTCTCTATAGTAGTACTTTCTCTGATTTATCTTAAATATTTTGATATATCTTAAATATATTGATATATCTTAAGTATTTTGATATACCTTAAAATATTTTGATATATCCAGGTTACTTATCCGTTTAGATAATAGAGAGAGTATTTTAAGATTTTTTAAACATTATTATTATTATTATTATTATTATTATTATTATTATTTTATTAGATTTTTTAATTATTATTATTATTATTATTATTATTATTATTATTATTATTATTATTATTATTATTATTATTATTATTCCCTGTGTCCATTCGTAGCTCCTTTTCAATTTTTACAATCGTGATAGATAATTTTGAGAGCATTTGAAAAGGGCCTGTTTTTGAACATTTTTAGAAAAATGAACTAAATACAAATGTCTCCCAAGTATTATTATTATTATTATTATTATTATTATTATTATTATTATTATTATTATTATTATTATTATTATTATTATTCTCTGTGCCCATTCATAGGTCCTGGTTAATTTTCACAAAACTGATAGATAATTTTTAGGGTGTTTGAAGGGTTTGCTTTGTAATATTTGTAGGATGTTGAACTAAATGCAGACCACTTACAATTATTATTATTATTATTATTATTATTATTATTATTATTATTATTATTATTATTATTATTATTATTATTATTATTATTATTATTATTTTTATTATTATTATTATTATAATTCTGTATGCCCATTCATATTTACTTTTTAAATTTTACAATCATGATATGTATAATAAGATTATTTGTAACATTTGTAGAATGATGAACGAAATACAAATCTCTCAAGATTATTATTATTATTTTATTATTATTATTATTATTATTATTATTATTATTATTATTATTATTATTATTATTATTATTATTATTATCATCTGTGCCCATTCATATTTACATTTTAAATTTTACAATCGTGAGAGATAATATTATTTGTAACATTTGTAGAATGGTGAACTAAATACAAATCTCTTAACGAGTATTATTATTATTATTATTATTATTATTATTATTATTATTATTATTATTATTATTATTATTATTATCTGTGCCCATTCGTAGTTACTTTTTAAATTTTACAGTCGTACTAGGAAATGTTAAGATTATTTGTAACATTTGTAAATGTTGAACTAAATACAAATCCCTTACAATTATTATTATTATTATTATTATTATTATTATTATTATTATTATTATTATTATTATTATTATTATTATTATTATTATTATTCTCTGTCGCCCTTTCGTAGCTCTTCTCTAATTTTTACATTCACAATTTCCCTCACCATCTATCTGTACCTATACACCCAATTCGCCACCGCTTCCCTTGATCAAAGACTCGCCGTCCGCGAATCTCAAATATTTAGGCCCATTCTTTTTGGCGACTGGGAATACATAATTAGCCTTAAAAAGTCTTCGAACTTCTTACTGCAATATTGTTGTTATTATTCAGGCTGTTTCGAACACAGCTGTCGCGTCGAGGGGCGGTAGGTAGCGGCGCTTTGTGTCGCATTTTTTTTTTTTTTTTTTTAGGTCCAGGTGAACATCCGGTACGAATGAGTGAGCGTTGTTTGTCTTCACGTAGATAAATTAGAGGTTTTTTCTCGTTTTTTTTTTTTATTTAGATATTGTTGATGATTAGGTTTCAATAAACAGCCATTTATTCGTGGGGGAAAAGGTTGGGAATTTTGTGCTGCTAATCAGTTATTAAGTGAAGTGATGTCGCCTTTTGATATGTTTATATATATATTTATATATACATTTATATCTACATATGTATATATTCACATTTATGTATACTTTCATGTATGTATATATATATATATACACTGTATATATGTTCACCCATGTATATGGTATATACTACATATTTATATATATATATATATATATATACACATACATTTACATATATACATATATACATACATACATACATACTTTATTACATCATACATTATATATACATACATATTTATATATATATATATATATATACATATATATATATATATATATATATATATATATATACATATATGTGAATATACACATTGAAATGTAATTAAGTACACTGAAACTTTAAGCCCCTATAATGTTGATGGACCCGCCTGGGAAAAAAATAATTTCCCCAAATCAAATGCTTTCATTGCCCATTACAACTCCCAAATGCACACATGTACAGTCTAGTCGACAATATACCGTCCTCCCCAAAATTTTTATTATTATGATTTTGGCACAAATCGGTCCACGGTTTCAGAAGCAGTAATTTGTATCCGTGAGGATGCGTTTGTACTTAATTGAGGCTGATTGACTGCTGATTGATTGATGTTTATTTTGATTTTCTGGCGCTGCGAGAACCAAGGTTATTTGTATGTAGAATATTCGTTTCATTAATGATTCGATACTGTGAAGCCACAGTTGATTTTGAAGTTCACGTGTAGTTAAGAGACCTATTTCTACGGTAGTTCCTGAATTTAAGTTTTTGAATTTAATTTGTTTAACGAAAATTATAATTTTGATATTTTGTAATTATTTAACGAAAATAGGGATAGGCATTTTAGATATTTTGAGAACCATCACTTAAAATTATTATAAATTGATGATGATAGTTATGTAATAAACGTAAGAGTAGGAAATGTAGATATTTTGAGAACCATCACTTAAAATTATTATAAATTGATGATGATAATTATGTAATAAACATAAGAATATGAATTGTAAATATTTTGAGAATCATCACTTAAAATTATTATAAATTGATGATGATAATTATGTAATAAATGTAAGAATAGTGATTGTAGATATTTTGAGAATCATCACTTAAAATTATTATAAATTGTTGATGATAATTATTTAATAAACATAGGAATAGCGATTGTAGATATTTTGAGAACCATCACTTAAAATAAATTTTCCATTGAATCGCGTCTAAAGCTTTTGTTAAGATAAAATGAGTTGTTACAAATAAATGGGTAAAAGGAATATTATTAATAACATCTTTTTCACATCCTGCAATTACAACAGCATAAACAACAACAATCACGTCGCTATTAGTAATAGCTTAATCCTATGGCTTAAGTGAAATTACATACCACGAGAGGCCTGAGGCAGTATATCAAATATCTCTCTCTCTCTCTCTCTCTCTCTCTCTCTCTCTCTCTCTCTCTCTCTCTCTCTCTCTCTCTTCAGCTGATATCAACCACTCTTAACCTTACTCTCTCTCTCACTCTTTCTCGTTCACATAAAGGAGTATATTAACCTATTATATCTCCTACCCTTAACTCTCTCTCTCTCTCTCTCTCTTACTCTTAACCTTACTCTCTCACTCTCTCTCGTCCACTTAAACGAATTTTAGCCTATCATATCTCCTACCCTTCTCTCTCTCTCTCTCTCTCTCTCTCTCTCTCTCTATGTTTGTCTTTATCTGATATCAATCACTCTTACCCTTACTTTCTCTCTCTTTCTCGTTCACATAAACGAATGTTAGCCTCTCTCTCTCTCTCTCTCTCTCTCTCTCTCTCTCTCTCTCTCTCGATTTTATTCTATTCTCCTTCCGCCCCAAGAAGAAACGCAGCCGCTGCCATTCCTGCTGACAAATGGAATCAAATTAGCGTCGTATCTGAACAAGTGATGTACTACATTTACATGCTAATTGGCAGAGAATTCGAAATGAACCAATTTAATCAATTGGCTCTCTCTCTCTCTCTCTCTCTCTCTCTCTCTCTCTCTCTCTCTCTCTCTCTCAAATCTGGCTGAGAGTCATCATGTTTTTGAACGCTCTGCTAAGCTTCCTCCCCTGATTTGCGTTGCTCCAAAGTCCCCGTTGGAGGACGGAGCTGCTACCTATAGGGTGAGTTAGGATGTGATAGGATGTGGGTGCTGCAAGGATGAGGATTAAAGGGTTATAAGGCTGTTGGATTATGGAATCACAGAGGAGGTACAAAGACTGGGGCAACTAGTTCCGTCGTATAATATCTGAAGTATATGAATCTTAAAGGCTTCTAAACCTTTTGCCCCCTTAGAGGGGCTAGTGCCGTCAGTGCACCTCAAATGATGCACTCTAGGCATTCACTTAAGGTTCCTTGCAGCATCCGAAAGATAGATCTATTTTCGGTGTCCTTGATTATACGCTGTAACAGAAAACTCGATTGCGCCGAAGAAACTTTGGCGCATTTTCTACTTGTTTAACGTTTATAACTAAGTATGTGTAGGAATTTAGGTTTGTTGCTAAGTAACGTGTGCAGGGTTTATTGTTAATCATGTGGAAGGTTTTCAGGTTTATTGGTATCATGTGGAAGGTTTGTTGGTTTATTGCTAATTATCATATGGAAGGTTTTCATGTTTATTGCTAAGTATCGTGTGGAAGGTTTTAGGTTAATTCCTAGGTATCAGGCTAAAGGTGTTTAGGTTTATTGCTAAGTATCACGTGGAAGGTTTTAGGTTTATTGCTTAGTATCATGTGGAAGGTTGTAGGTTTATTGCTAATTATCATGAGGAATGTTTGTTGGTTTATTGCTAATTATCATATGGAAGGTTTTCAGCTTTATTGCTAAGTATCATGTGGAAGATTTTAGGTTTATTGCTAAGTATCAGGCGTTTAGGTTTATTGCTAATTATCATGTGGAAGGTTTGTTGGTTTATTGCTAAATATCACATGGAAGGTTTTCAGCTTTATTGCTAAGTATCATGCGGAAGGTTTTAGGTTTATTATTAAGTATCAGGCATTTAGGATTATTGCTAAGTATCATGTGGAAGGTTTTAGGTTTATTACTAAGTATCAGGCATTTAGGTTTATTGCTAAGTATCATGTGGAAGGTTTGTTTGTTTATTGCTAAATATCATATGGAAGGTTTTCAGCTTTACTGCTAAGTATCATGTGTAAGGTTTTAGGTTTATTGCTAATTATCGTATGGAAGGTTTCAGGTTTATTGCTACATATCATTTGGAAGGTTTTCAGCTTTATTGCTAAGTTTCATGTGGAAGGTTTTAGGTTAATTCTTAGGTATTAGGCTTAAGGTGTTTAGGTTTATTGCTAAGTATGATGTGGAAGGTTCGTTGTTCTATTATTAAGTATCATGTGGAAAGTTTTAGGTTTATTGCTAAGTATCAGGCTTAAGGCGTTTAGGTTTATTGCTAAGTATCATGTGGAAGGTTTATTGGTTTACTGCTAAGTATCATAAGATATTTGTAATAACAAAACTCCTTGCTTCTCACACTCTTTTAGTCTCACGTTCCCATCTCGGAAGGTTGCAAATCTCTCTCTCTCTCTCTCTCTCTCTCTCTCTCTCTCTCTCTCTCTCTCTCTCTCTCTCTCTCTCTCTCTCTCTCTCTCTCTCTCTCTCTCTCTCTCTTTCTGAGTTATATTCTCTTTCCATCTGTAGTCTTATTTATTCTGCCCTGTAATTTCACAAAAATCTTGTAAATGACCGACTGAAAATTTGCTTCTCTCTCTCTCTCTCTCTCTCTCTCTCTCTCTCTCTCTCTCTCTCTCTCTCTCTCTCTCTGTAGTTTTGTTCATTTTATCTTAAAATTATACAAAAAAATCTTTTGAATGACAGACTCTCTCTTTCTATATAAAATATATATATATATATATATATATATATATATATATATATATATATATATATATCTAGTCCCTCTCTATGGGTAGATATGTTTATTTTACCAAAAATTTACAAAATCCTCTAAATGACCGACTGAAAATTTGCTTCTCTCTCTCTCTCTCTCTCTCTCTCTCTCTCTCTCTCTCTCTCTCTCTCTCTCTCTGTAGTTTTATTCATTTTATCTTAAAATTATACAAAAAAATCTTTGAATGACAGACAGAAAATTTGCTTTCTCTCTCTTTGTATATATATATATATATAAAATTTATATATATATATATTTCTTTATATTTATATATATATATATATATATATATATATATATATATATATATATATATATATATATATATATATATATATATATATATATATATATATATATATATATATATATATATATATTAGTCCCTTTCATGGGTAGATATGTTTATTTTACCTTGAAAATTTACAAAAATCCTCTAAATGACCGACTGAAAATTTGCTTATCTCTCTCTCTCTCTCTCTCTCTCTCTCTCTCTCTCTCTCTCTCTCTCTCTCTCTCTCGCATATCCTTTTGTTCACTTTTCCCTATCTCTTCCCCTCCCTCGGGGATGACAGCTCAATTAACCCAACACGTAAGGTTAATTAACATTCCGACCTCCGGACTCCAGGTGAGCTTGGCACTACGTGTATGAATGTACTCCCCGTCTGTTTGTGTGTGTTTGTGTGTGTATGTGTTTGTATGTGTGCGTGTTTGTACTAAAGTGCCTGTGTTTTTTTTATTTTTGTTGTTGTTGCAAAGAAAAAAAGGAGTTTACTTTTTGTACCATTGAGTTGTTGTTGTGCGTGTATGTGTTTGTTTGTGTGTTTGTGGTGTGTATGTATTTAAATGCCTGTGGTTGTTTGTTTTTAGTCTTTTTTATTACATATAAAAAGATGAGTTTATTTATTGTACCATTAGTTCTGGTTGTTTGTTTGCGCGTTTGTGTGTTTGTGGTTTGTTTATATTTACTGGTGTTTTTATTTGTCTCTTTTTGTTACAAAGAAAAATAAACGTTTATTTTTTTGTACAGTTTGTTCTGGCCGTTTATCTGCGTGTGTGTATGTACTAACGTGCGGGTGTTTTTTTATTTTTATTTTTTGTGTTTTTTTTGTTGCAAAGAAAAAGAGTTTATTTTTTTCTACCATTACTTCTGGTGTTTGGGTGCGCTGTGATGTGGAAGATCTGCTTAGCTTACCTTTGGGTGCGTTTGGTGCGTGTTTTGAATAATAATAATGATAATAATGGAAAAAACATATCCACAGTTATGTATGGGTACGTATATTTAAAAAAATCTGTAGAGATTTATATTTAAATATACATAACTGTGAATTTGTTTCTCTATTTCAGTACTCATGCTACTATGAATATTTTTGTTATTTAATAATAATAATAATAATAATAATAATAATAATAATAATAATAATAATAAATTTACTTTGCTTTTACATATATTTGGTGATGATATTAATAATCGATTTATTTACTTGGTGTTTAGACTCTCATTGATTATGAGGTGTATATTTTATATATATATATATATATATATATATATATATATATATATATATATATATATACATACATACATACATACATACATACATACATACGTACATACAGTATATGTTTGTGTATATATAAATATATATATATATATACATATGTACGTGTGTGTGTATGTGTGTGCGTGTGTCTGCGCATGCATGTGTGTGTATCACACAGCTCTCGTTCGCTATTGATCAGGTTTAGAAAGTGTCATGATAGACCCTAGTTTTTTTTTTTTATTTTCTCTTTCATCAAATATTTCGATTGAACAGACGCGAAAAATAATAGGATTTAAATGGGATTTTTCTGAGCGGCTCAAAATCTGTCAAAACCACAAAGTGGTTCACCTGGGCCCCCCCTTTTTTAGCCAGGTGCGCAGCGCCCCGCTTCCAATTTTGACGTTCCCTTTGCCTTTTCTGGTGGGGTTTAGTACTGCTCTGTGTATGGATTAATATATGGTTATGTATATGTGTATACATACACATATATATGTATGTATATATATATATATATATATATATATATATATATATATATATATATATATATATATATATATATATGCATACATATATAATATAAAAGACATAAATAAAAAGACATGCACACACACATGCATACATATATATACATGTATATATATGTACAGACACACATATATATATTTGTGTATATATATATATATATATATATATATATATATATATATATATATATATATATATATATATATATAAATATATTAATTTACACAATCTTATCCATTTTCATTTTTATAGTTTGTGACGTTTCATGATTCATTTTTATTTCATATGTATTATTCTAATTTCTAGTATTTTTTTAATGACAAAATGTTTTAATCATATCTGTTATTGTATGTATTTCATCTGCTTCCATTTTTCCATCTGATTTGGAGGTAAAATTAATTGTAATTATGAAAAAAAGCAGCCTGTCAGGAAACACATCATTTATGACTATTTTTGTACAAGTCACTAGTATTTTCAGTAACATTTTACTCGTCAGTTTTATAGAATTTCATTTTTAATATAATTTTGTATTTTTTTAAAACTTTCCAGTATAAATTAGTATTAAATATGGCTATCCAGACGTTCGTTGCGTTGGTTTTCTTTTTTGGGAAATTCTATAGATGTATTAGCTCTCAATATATATATTTGAATATATATATATATATATATATATATATATATATATATATATATAAATACCCTTCCCATGATAGCAAATTATCTCCATTGACAGCAAATACCCCCTCCTTTTTAGCAAATAGCCCTCTCCATGGTAGCCAATACCCTCCCCGTGATAGGAAATACCTCACCCATGATAGCAAAAACCCCCACCCATGATAGCTAATAATCCCCCTCCCCATGATAGAAAATGGTCTTTCCATGATAGCAAATAACCACCGCCCCACATGATAGCAAATAATCCCCCTTGGTAGCAAAATACTCCTATTTTAGCAAATACCCCCTCTCCATGGTAGAAAATACCCCCTCCTCCATGATAACAAACAGTCCCCCTCCTCCATAACAGATACTTCCCCTCCCCAATAATAGCAAATTCCCCCTCATGATTGCAGTTTACCCTTCCCTTATGATAGCAATTTACCCTTCCCTTATGATAGCAAATAATCCCCCTCCACCATGTTAGCAAATACCCCCTCCCCATAATAGCAAATTATCCCCATCCACCATAAGAGCATATCCCCCACCCATGATAGCAGATAATCCCCCATGACAGCAAATAATTCCCCTCCACCATGATAGCATATCACCCCACCCATGATAGTAGATAATCCCCTATGATAGCAAATAATTACCCTTCACCATGATAGCAAATACCCCCTCCCCATATTAGCAAATACTCCCCACCATGTTAGCAAATACCCCCTCCCCATGGTAGCAAATACCCCCTCCCCATGCTAGCAAATACCCCCAATATGTTAGCAAATACTCCCTCCCCATGATAGCAAATACTCCCTCCCCATGCTAGCAAATACTCCCCTCCCCGTGCTAGCAAATACCCCCCCCATGTTAGCAAATACCCCCACCCCCATGATAGCAAATACTCCCCTCCCCTCCCCTCCCCTCCTACCAGCACCCCTACCCCCTCATGCAGACACAGGATCCTCTCTTCCAAGAAAACTCGGGCTGTGCCAGAGAGACTTATTAGATCATTGAATCTTGAATTGTCAGTTATTTTTCAGGGCTTATTTCAAGCACTGTTCTCGTTTATTTTTGATGCTACGATTTGTTTTTTTTTGCTTGTTTTCAGTTTGTTTATTT
>NC_089781.1:93280487-93287987 GCF_040412425.1 Macrobrachium rosenbergii
TTATTTCTTTTTGGAAGTTTTTTAAAAATAGCCAGTCTTTTTTATTTGTTTAAAATAATTTTTTTAAGAGATAACCTGTCTTTTTGGCAGCAGTCTCTTTAAAGAGATAGCCGGTTGTTTTCCCCTTTTTAAAAGTAAATTTATTTTTTAGATAGGCACTTTTCTTCCCAAGAGGTAGCCAGTCTTTTATACTTTTTTTGAAAAGAGATAACCTTTTTTTTTTTTTAAGAAATAACCAGTATTTGTTTATGTAAGGCAGGTCTGTCTTTTTTTATATTTGTTTTGTGTTTGTTTCGGCATATCCTTCCTCCCACCTTCACTGTCCTGTCTATTACCTGTTAGAGACAGCCAGCCATATCATTACTATGTTCAGTAGGGCAGTTATTTTATTCTATTTTAGTATGTGTATCATTATGGTAACAGTTCCTTAAAATTCAACTTTACAGATCTTTTCCTAACAATTGAGTTTTTATTCTTATATGTTATTTCCCCACGTTTATTTCTTGATTCCTCTCCTGTTCTGTTTTTAATATTAGCTTAATTTTATCCACTGTTTTCCTTGTGTTCATCTTTTTCCTCTTTCCATAATTCTTTCCTCTT
Organism: Macrobrachium rosenbergii; assembly: GCF_040412425.1. NCBI lineage: Eukaryota > Metazoa > Arthropoda > Malacostraca > Decapoda > Palaemonidae > Macrobrachium > Macrobrachium rosenbergii. The sequence continues at coordinate 93,281,088 of NC_089781.1, forward strand.
CTTCAAATTCCCCTCTTGTTTTCACTCGTTATCTGCCTTCCTGTTATTCCTCTTTGAGCTTTGCTTGATTTCCTTATCTACTCTTTTCATTGTCTTCCTTATCTGTTCATTCGTTTATTTGTCATTCCCAATCCTTTCTTCCCTCTGCCTACAGCAATCTATTTTGTTTTCTTCATTAAGATTCATCTTTTGATTAATTGAAGTGTTATTTACTACTTCCATTCTCTTTCCATAATCCTGAGTACTTTCCATTCTCTTCCTTTCGCTTTCTTCTCCTGCTCCATTTACAGCTTTTAAGGTGATCTTCATCTGCCTTGTTTGAATTTTTGGAGGTCCCCTTAACCCAGTTTCTTCTCAGTTGTATGTGCGTCGAGACTCGGATTACACGTTAAACAATAGGTCGATGCGATGCTGCATGCTTTGTTCTCTACATGTTTTGCATGCTTTTAGAGGTTCGAATCGCACAGTAGTCAGTAGGTTCATGAGCTTAGCGACTTCTGTTTCCTGAATGATTTTGCTTGCCCCGCGACTCAGGCTACACGGAAATCGGTAGGTTACTGGCCTTCTCGACTTTTCGGTTCCATACACAATCTCGCGAATCTATAGGTTCGGATTACACAGTGGTCAGTAGGGTCCTGAGCTGAGGGACTTCAGTTTCTTACATTGCTTGTAAGAAAGTGAATGTCGATATATATTCGACTTTATTTGTCATCCGAATTACACGGTAGTCGGTAGGTCCCCAGTTGTGCTGCTTATTAGCTCGGACGGATATCGGAATAAGTATATTTTTCAATACTATTTATTTCATCGCCTACAACTTATTTTTTCCGTGAGCTCAAAATTTCTTGCAATAAAAACAAGTAAAAAATGCGCCGAAGAAACTTCGGCGCAATCGAGTTTTCTGTACAGCCGCTACAGCGTATAATCAAGGCCACCGAAAACAGATCTATCTTTCGGTTGTCTCGGAATAATGCTGTATGAGCCGCGGCCCTATGAAACTTTAACCACGACCCGGTGGTGGCCTATCCTATATCGTTACCAGAAGCTCGATTGGCTAACTTTAACCTTAAATAAAATCAAAACTACTGAGGCTCGAGGGCTGCAATTTGGTATGTTTGATGACTGGAGGGTAGGTGATCAACATACCAATTTGCAGCCCTCTAACCTCAGTCGTTTTTAAGATCTGAGGGCGGACAGAAAAAGTGCGGACAGAAAAAATTCGGACGTACAGACAAAGCCGGCACAATACTTTTCTTTAACAAAAACTAAAACCTCACACTTTCTGTATTGGCCCATTTAGTTAGCGACATAGGACAAAGTAAATAAAAGAGCATCACTGCTTTACATTTTCTACTTTATTCACTTTATTTCTGAATACCATATTCGCTTTATTTTAAAGCACGCGTCTTAGAACAAAGCACCTTCTTCTTATCAAAACTTGCGCACGTATCATTTTGTATCCCTACAGTCATGGAATTTTTCTTGCAGTCAAAAACCATAATACACCTTTCAAATATGCAATGTGTTTTGGCGAGACCTTTGTATGTATCGAATATACTTTCCTCCCTCCATGCAAAAATTATGTATTAATTTTCTCTAAGTCTCCTTTTCTACTTATAGTAGTAGAAAAACTCTCCAACACCTTATTCAGTTTTTCATGCATTCTTGATTATCTAGAAATTTAATTCAAGCAATGGTACGTCTTTTTTTTTTAAATTGCTTTCTTCAGTTACAAACGCTTTCAGAAACTTGGAACGGACTTTGCACCTTCTATTCACTATCACAAATTAATATTGTAGCTCCTGAGTGGATGGGAGAGAAATGCTTATCAGCAATAAGAGAATTAGGTTAAGCTGGTGGTGTTACCTATTCGTTTTTGGTAATGCTTTTTGATTATATAATATATATATATATATATATATATATATATATATATATATATATATATAATCATATATATATACATATATATATACACCAAAAGTGCTATGAAAATGGACAGTTAACGTGACCTGTTGAACTTAATTCTCCTCAATTATCTTATTTCTAATCGCACGTTCTTTTCCAATCTCAGGGGCTGCGAGGTTAATTATAGATAATGAAGAGAAGGTGGTACAAAGGCTAATAAAAGATTCTGAAAGCTTTTTTCGACTGGAGAGGGCAATAACGTGGACATTAACTACATGTACGATGCCAGTATATATATATATATATATATATATATATATATATATATATATATATATATATATATATATATATATATATATATATATATATATATATATATATATATATATATATGAAATAATATATTATATATACTGTATATATATATATATAATAATAGGTTGATAAATAATATATTATATAAATGTATATATATATATATATATATATATATATATATATATATATATATATATATATATATATATATATATATATATATATATACACACACACACCCCCTTGGTTCAGCAAATTTTACCTGCATATTCATTAAGACAATACTTCGAGCATAATTCCCATACCATACATCCATACGATCTAACCACGTACATACGTGCATAATACTTACATATACACATGTACATGTAGCTTATACCTGTGTCGTAATAGAAATATACTACATGTGTCATGCCTCGTATAATGTTATGGTCTCTAAATATTCCTAAGCTAATTTAACAGATTAGAGATTGTGATACTAATAAATATTTCGAAAACATGGCACAATGGGTACATAAACAAAGGTAATATCAGAATAGGTGCTTGGTATACATACATACATACATACATACATACATACATACATTCATACATACACGGCAACGCCCTACAACGTAATAAGAACTCACGACAAGAACAACATCAACAAGAAAACAACACGGCCATAACAAGTGTTTATTAAATCTAGCAAGTGATATATATATCCGCAAGCGGTTGAACAAGAGGCCGTTTGTACCGGGACTAAATACGTTTCATTCAGAGGTTAAACAATGAACATTGCCAGGTGCTGCAATTTCTCTAATTAAACGTAATGTATCATGGGGGGTAGAATTTCTCTCTCTCTCTCTCTCTCTCTCTCTCTCTCTCTCTCTCTCTCTCTCTCTCTCTCTCTCTCTCTCTCTCTCGCATTGTAACGGTAGAGCTTGTGCCTTCATTTGTAGCTTGCGTGAAGGACCTTTGGGGGTTTTATTCTGTCAAAATTGGGAATATTTTATTTCGAGATTTTCACTGCGATCTGGTACCTGTATTGAATTAAGCTGAACTGAATATAGAATTTAGGCCAGAGGCCAAGCACTGGGACCAATGAGCTCATTCAGCGCTGGAACGGAAATTGACAGTAAAAGGTTTGAAAGGTGTAACAGGAGGAAAACCTCGCAGTTGCACTATGAATCAATTGTTAGAAGGGGGTCGAAAGTAAGATGGAAGAAAGAGAATATGAAAGGAGTTACAGTAAAAGGAATGAAAGGGTTTGCAGCTAGGGGCCGAAGGCACTCTGCAAAGAACCTTATGTAATGTCTACAGTGCACCGCATGAGGTGCACTGACGGCACTAACCCCCTATGGTGTCTGGTACTTGTAAAATTTCGTTTGATGTTGGGTGATTATGTTTCCCATTTTCTGTTGTTTCCCGTTATCTTATACATTGTTAAAAGAATATATTCCTTCATTTGAAGTCAGTTATGTCGAGAATGTCTAGGCTGACAAAATCTGTTAAAGAATAAGAAAATAAACAAACAACTTATGGTAATGAGCTCCAACTGGCACAGACCACAGACAACCATTCCAGTATTGCATTATCATCTGCCACAGAATTAAGCCAGAGACGAGGTTCTTGGCTTAGATAAGACACTCTGACAGCAAAACAATTCATGTAAGACACTCTGACAGCAAAACAATGCAGAGGAGACACTCTGACAGCAAAACAATTCAGATAAGACAGCCTGGCAGCAAAATAATTCTGGTAGGACACTCTGACAGCAAAATAATTAAGACACTGTCAGGAATGCAATTCAGAAAGGACACACTGACAGCAAAACAATTCAGATAAAACACTGACAGCAGATAAGTTAAGATAAAACGCTGACAGCAAAACAATGCAGACATGACATTGATAAGAAGACAACTCATATAAGACACTGGCAGCAAAACAATTTAGATAAGACAATGACAGCAAAACAATCCAGATAAGACACTGACAGCAAAATAATTCAGATAATACACACTGATGGCAAAACAATTCAAAAAAGGCACTCTGACAGCAAAACAATCCAGATAAGACTTACTAACAGCAAAGCAATTCAAATAAGACTCGCTGACAGCAAAACTGCAGATAAGACACACTGACAGCAAAACAGTCGAGTTAGACACCGTCAGCAAAACAGTTCAGACAAAACACTATGGCAGCAAAACGATACAGATAAGACACTGACAGCAAAACAGCTTAGATAAGATAATAGATAAGATAACACACCTCTGACAACAGAAAACAGTACAGATGAAACAACAAATACTCTGACAGCAAAACAATGCAGATAAGACGCTCTGACAGCAAAATATGCAAGACACACTCTGACTGCAAAACAACACCAAAAAACAATGGAGATAAGACACTCTTGACAGCAAAACAATGCAGAGGAGACACGCTGACAGCAAAACAATGCGGATAAGACACTCTGACAGCAAAACAATGGATAAGCAAAACAACACTCTGACAGCAAAAAACAATGACAGACAATGCAGATAAGACGCTCTGAAAACACTGACAGCAAAACAATGCAACTTGACAGCAAAACAACAAAGACACTGACAGCAAAACAATGCAAATAAGACACTCTGACAGCAAAACAATGCAGATAAGACACTCTGACAGCAAAACAATGCAAATAAGACACTCTGACAGCAAAACAATGCAGATAAGACACTGACAAGAAAACAATACAGGTAAGACCATGACATCAAAGCAATTCAAATAAAACACTCTTGCAGCCAAACAGGTCAGATAAGACACTGACAGCAAAACATTTCCCATAAGACGCTGACAGCTAAACAATGCACATAAGACAGACTGACAGCAAAATAAATTTTCTTCTCTCCCTCTCTCTCTCTCTCTCCATGTGCAAGACGAGACACCGAGACAACAGCTTTCCGCCGGCGACGCGAGCCGACAGAACGCACCCTGCAGTGTTAATCAAGCGCTTATTTGAGGTTCACCAAATCCACAGTACGCTGATCCCTTCCTGTTATGACCCGAGCCAGAAGAGCTGCGTCTATTGTCTCCCCGAGGAATGTTATTAATGCCCAAGATTCCTTAACCGCCGCGTTTGAGTTCATTAGCGAAGTCTCTCTCCCACACCCCGGCCTCTTCCTCCCCCCCTCCCCTCCCCTCCTCCCAAACTCCCCCCTTTAATCCAGAACCACATCAGTACGACTAAGGGTTTCATTGGTCTAGGGTTTGTTATGAAGGTGCGTTCGCTCCTCTCTCTCTCTCTCTCTCTCTCTCTCTCTCTCTCTCTCTCTCTCTCTCTCTCTCTCTCTCTCTGGATTTCAGTATCTGTCTGTCTGTCTCTCTGTCTCTATTTTGGTCAAGGGAGGGGCTGGTGAAAGTTAATCACCTTTCACTTATGATGAGAGAAAGGTGATTATTATTTGCTCTGAAATATTAATCATATTGAGTATTTTTATACAGTCTTTTATTCATTATGATGTGGCATGTACTTTTATTCAAAATTTATGCTCGGAATAAGTTTTTAGTTTGTTTGTCCGTCCGCACTTATTCTGTCCGCACTTTTTCTGTCCGCACTTTTTTCTGTCCGCACTTTTTTCTGTCTGCACTTTTTCTGTCCGCACTTTTTTCTGTCTGCACTTTTTCTGTCCGCACTTTTTTCTGTCTGCACTTTTCTGTCTGCACTTTTTCTGTCTGCCCTCAGATCTTAAAAATTACTGAGGCTAGAGGGCTGCAGATTGGTATGTTGATCATCCACCCTCCAATCATCAAACATACCAAATTGCAGCCCTCTAACCTCAGTAGTTTTTCATTTTATTTGAGGTTAAAGTTAGCCATAATCGTACGTCTGGCAACGATATAGGACAGGCCACCACTGGGCCGTGGTTAAAGTTTCATGGGCCACGGCCCATACAGCATTATAACCGAGACCACCGAAAGATAGATCTATTTTCGGTGGCCTTGATTATACGACGTACAGAAAACTCGATTGCGCCGAGGAAATTAAGGCGCATTTTTTACTTGTTTATGAGAATTATTAATTGATATTCTGCTTGTGTTGAAAATTTTATGTATGGGTATTTCAGTTACATAGGATCATCTCTGTAGCTGTACTTTATGTGAAGATTATACTTATAATCAGAATTATTTTTTTTATCGTACTTGCAGTTCATATTACTGTAAATTATTACTGTACTGCAGTTTTGTTTTCTTTCTCTAATCGTAATTATTATCTGAGTTACATTTCAGTTGAATATTGGTAATCAATTTCGAGTGTAGTTTTTACCAGTTTTTATTCGAAAATATTATTTTTATATTTGAAATATTATTTTCATTAGAAAATATTTTTATTTGAAAATACTATTTTTATTGGAAAATATTTTTATTCGAAAATTTATTTTTATTCGAAAATATTTTTGTTCGAAAATATTTGTAATTGAAAATATTTTTATTCGAAAATATTATTTTTATTCGAAAATATTATTTTTATCCGAAAATATTTTTATTCGAAAACATTTTTATTCGAAAATATTATTTTTATCCGAAAATATTATTTTTATTCGAAAATATTTTTATCCAAAAATATTTTTATTCGAAAATATTGTTTTTATTCGAAAATATTTTTATTGGAAAATATTTTTATTCGAGAAAATATTTTTATTGGAAAAA